>NW_020955354.1:732630-1005870 GCF_003031625.1 Empidonax traillii
AAGAAGGATTTGCAGTAAAGTAGAGACTTGGAATTTCTGCAAAAGCATTTGTTCTGTACTAGCAGTACTTTGCAGGGAGATATCCAGATATTTCTTAAGATCTTGAAAGCTTGGTATGAAAAATCAGATTTTCCACATTCCCGCTTGCAACTTAAATCCAGTGCAAACAGAGGTCTCTTTATTTCATAAGCACTTGTTTAATGCTGGCTCTACTTTTGAGACATTGATTTTGGTGTATTCCAGGCCAGGAAAATCAAAGTCACATTGTGAAAATATCCTCCTGAAATAAGTTATTGCCTTTTAATGCAGTTGTAAAGGATGACTTTTTGGTTAAGGCTCTGGCCTAGAACATGAGAGTTCAAGCTGAGTTCACCTCAAGACTGTGACCCTGACCACAACTGTAGCCACACCAGGCAATCTTCCTGGGTCTCAGTTTCCCTCCCAAAAAATAGCACCTGTCACCTTAGGCTGATGATTCCTGCTGAGTATACAAATATAGCAGAGATACAGAACATCTGCCCCTCGTCTGATTCTTGGCTGTTTCTGTAATGGAAGTGGTTACATTCTACAGTAGTCATAAACATCACAACCTCTGTATTACCACTTGTTTCTCTTTTACAGTCCACATCATGGGGGACGTGAAACTGGTGACATCTACCCGAGTCTCCAAAACCTCGCTGACACTCAGCCCCCCTGTCCCTGCTGAAGCACCAGCATTCACCCTTCCTCCCCGGAACATCCGAGTGCAGCTGGGAGCCACCGCAAGGTTCGAGGGGAAGGTAAGAAACAGATGATGGAAGGCTTCTCCTTTTGGTTTTGCCCTTTCACGAAGCTGTCTAGTTGGCTGCAAAGACAGTGAAGTTACCTCTGCAACACAGGACCTTTACTGAAGAAGAATACACCGTGTTTACCCTCCTGAGGGGACAGGAGCTTTACGGGTCTGTTTCTGTGTAGAGGAGAGTGTTCCAAAACCTGAGTATGTGCTAAGTATAACCTCGCTGAGCGTGCCAGGCACTGAGTTTATTATCAGTGGAAAACTGCTTCAAGGGCTGTCTCTAATCAGCAGATTCTCCACCTGCAATTCCACATATTCTCCTACTGCATATTCACACCCCTGCATCCTGGATCTGCCTGTTCACGGAGCTCCATGTGTGACACAGATCTAAACCTGCTGCAGCATGTTCTTGCTAGCAAGGCTAGGAATCTGTAAGCAGTGTTGTGACAGTTTTGTATCTGTGCCACCTGCCACAAATGTTGTTAATCTGAAAGCATAAAGAGTATTTTCAGAGGAAAGGTTTATTTGTCCAAGAAAACTTGTTATCCCAGAGGGCATAAAAGGTGAGTAGTAGGCTGTGTGTCCCAGGGTTCCCCTTTCCTCATGTTTGGGACATTGATCTGTGCTTCCTGGCATCCATATTTCTCTAATGTTTCAATCTTGCTTGCTCTAGCTATCTTCCTTTCTCTCCTCTTCTCTTATCCCAGTTCTTTTTCCTGGAGCTGTTACTTTTCCCTCCCAGTCCTTTCAGCTTCCTTCTGTTCATGTCCCACTCTGGTTGCATGCTGACAGCTACACCATCAAACTGACCACACTTTTAATCTCTGAAGTGATAGGACTTGTCCGACAGAAGCAGGAAACTGCAACTTTACTGTAACAAAAGCAAGGGCCAGAAGGAATTTGGGAAATTCATAACTTCTGAAACTCTACCTTAAACAAAGATCCAGTAGAGGGCATCTGATATTTATCTTATTTGTTTATGTAAGAGCAGGCCAGGAACTGGGATTTTTCAACAGGAACCATGTAGAAAAACAGGTTTTGGAGTGTATATGAGTTTTTAACTGCAAAAGCAAAACTCAGAAATAGTTATTGAATTGGACTTTATGAAGAAAAGCTGGCATTTTTCATAGAAAGCAAATTTCAGTGAAAGTGTTTAAAACAAAGAACAGTTTATCAAACCTTCAGTAATTTATTTTTTTTAAGAAACTCTTACTTCTAATGCAATTTTAAGGCACCAGTGAGAAACCCTTTGTGTGTATGACACTGGGCAGTCCCAATAAGCATTTCCTTTCTTACTGCTTTTATTCTCTTTCTTTTCCTCCCATCATTATTTCACTTTGATGCAAACGCAGTGAGAAAATGGCACCATGTTACCGCTTTATGCCTGTGCCACAAAACTGTTGCAGTTCCAACTGATTCTTCCAGACAACACTTCAACTGGCAATAACAGCACAGTGAAATCAAAGCTGAAGCATGTGCTAAGATTTGATTTTACATTTCACATGTTTCCTTATTAAAAGCTCAGGTGGGATATTTCCAGTTTTTAATGCACTCCGCAGAGTTTTTATTATTAAGTCAAATGGAAACAATTGTAAAATATAATGGCCTACAAGCTAAAGTGCCATCACTGCTTTGCATTTTTTTTAGATCTGGTTTTAAAGTGTTAATTTTCCAGGAATACTTATCCCCTTTTTAAAGCCACTTTGAAGGCTGGAAGGGTAAAGTCTGAGGAGTTTTTTTTTGGTAGATGGAAAAAAATACAGAAATTCAATACTAATTAAACTGTCAAGTTAAATTTCCTTGAAGGAACAAAACTTTGATTGAAGTCCTGGGTTACACCTGCTTTATGAAAATCCAAATTTATCTCTTCTGCCAGTTTGGTATATGAGCATGGCCAAAACCTTTAATTTTCCATTCTTAAAATGGGGATGGCAGCATTAATACTTGGTTTGTTCTCTTAGTCTAGTAACATGGGCAAGGTGAGGGGGAAGGCAAGTCCAGTTTGGAAGGATAATGTCACTTCACAGCTGCAGCTGCTGAGCTTGTGTCATGTGGCTCCATCTTCAGCTGGCTTGTACAGTGCTGCTGCTTCTGTCATTTTAGTGTTTCAGAGGTTCAGAAGGACAGTGGACCTGTTCAGAGGAACGGGTTCAGAAGGACAATCTTAACAAAAACAATTCATTAAGATTTAGTAATAGAAGTTACTCAACATACTTAGTTTTTTCTATCCTGGAAAATAGGCTACAGATGTTATGATGGGTTGTTGCAGTGTAAATATTAAACCAGACTGAGGCTAAAGGAAAATAAAAAGTTTTAAAAATGGCTAGACAGGAGCTTTTCTTCAAAGAGTTCCTTTGCAGTGGAATTGATCTTATCAGAAAGAACAAACACTTTGAGAATCCAAGACAGGATATAAATCTGATGTTGTGGTGATCCTGTATTCTCATTAAGTGAGCAAGGAAGAGAGGGCCCCAGAATTAAACTTTTTGGTTTTCTTTCCATCAGCATGTAAGATAAGTTGTGTGAAATGGCAATTCAAGGGGAGTGCAGAAACTGAGAAATAGCCCCAAAATGTAGGAGGTAGAAAGGAACTGGAGTTGCCTTTAGTGTCTTTTTCTCTTCCTCCCATTACCAGCCCAGTTTTCTTACTAAAATCTCAGGAAGTTTATCTACATATGATTGCAGATCTCAGTTTTCCAGTGTGACTTCAGCACAAAAAGTTAAATAATTTTTCAAAAGTATGAGTGTGATTTTGGCCTGGAACACAAACTGAGGGGTAGAAGCACTTAGTAAGGCAAAGGCAAGTTACCTTCCCTAGGTGCTCCCCAAATATGTGCTGCATGGACATTCAGTTGTTCGCCACTAGATTACTGAGGTGATTTTTAGGGAAAACATCCCAGATTGTTATGAAATTGTGCTGTGTGTTCTCAACTCCTTAGGACTTGATTGATGTCCTGTTCTTAATTGCACATCATGTGTGAGGTGAACAGCTCAGGGCTGTAATTCATGGCTTGTGTTATGTAATTCATAGCTTGTCTGTCAGAGCCTTTAAGAAATTCCTGGAAAAGGAGATCAGGCCAAAATGTTACCAGACTTTGGCTTAAGATGCTTCTTTCTCTGTTGTATTAAACACTGGAATTTTTATCAATGCTTTGTCATATTAAATTGTGATTGTATATTTTAATCTTTCTAATTCTTCTGAACCCCACTGGATGATAATGCTGCAGGGTGTGGTAATGAAGGAGATTCCTTTCTTTGCAGCAAATGTCATGGGGGTTTCTGTGGCAATGGATATGAAAGGACAGGAAAATCTTTTTTAGCCCATAGCACATGAATAAGCATCTGTAAACCGATGTTTAAAGTCTTACAGACTTTGGATGTTCCTAAATTTTACTTTCTGAATTGGGCAGGATAGTTTAAAATTTAATTTGTTTCGGTATCTCTCACGTTCCGAAACTCAGCTGCACCATTGCCTAGCAAAGGTTAAAAACATCACAGGAGACCAATAAGGATGTAATAGTTTAATTGTACTCACTGTCAAATGAAACAAAGCCTAAGTGATGGTCTCAGCGTAAATTGGCCCATCCTGGTGGCTCAGGCTCAGCTTTTGCTGGGGTTTGTGAGCCTTGTCATGTGTGTATTAGGAAGGCAAGCTAATCCTCCAGTTCCTTCTCTGCATTTAGAAGCCTAAAAAGTTCTTTCATTACTTTTTGGGGGAATCTTAGAAAGCAGATTAACTTTCTCTGGGCAGGAAAAAATACCAGGATCTGAAGTCCTGGTGATGTTGTGTAGGTGAATAGAGCAGCAGGATGGACTGACTCCAGCAGGGCTCTGCACTGGGACTGCCCACATGAGGTAAAGAGTAGGGAAGCGTTTCAAGAATGAAGAATGTGTTAAAGAGAAACACTCCCACAGCATTTGTAAATTCTTTCAAATGCCTGCTAATGGAAAATCTGATTTCTAATTGTTTTGTTTTATTGTGGATGCTGCACCAGCTTTGCATGGCAAAAGCTTTGGTATCTTCTCTTAGTTTGGGGCTCAAAGCAGCAATGTGTGTTTCATTTCCAAGCCTCAGTCAGCAGGCACTCCAGAAGTAAACATTAATTACAATGTATGCCAAGATTTCAGATGGCAGGAACTGACAGAAGCCCATATCATGTCAGAGGGTGATGACATGGCACAAAATCCTTTGTTGTTGGCATGAGATGCTTGCTGTTACAAGATGTACTGGGCAGCCAATTGCATGAAGCCGCCAGTGGATTTGGATCTGCACTTTCTGGAGTGCCTGTTCTGACCATCTGAGGAAGAAACTCAGAAAAGACCCATGTTTTCATGGGAGACAGTTGTCTGATGGAAGTGAATGCTGTGGGAAGGCTTGTACTGATCTGTAAAACTGACATGCACTGTGATACTCCCAGAAACCTGATAAGAAACACTGAGGCATGTTTTGAGGGAAAAAGAATTGAAAAAGTTCCCCACTTGACTGGAAATTTTATTTGATCTTTCCACAAACCGTTGAGCATTCCTGGGAAAAGTGTGGTGCAGTGAGAAGTTACTGAGACATTTTGTATCAAACAGACATTGGGGTATAGACAGCTGAAATTAAAAAACCCACAAAAATAAACACAAATCAGGTGGCTGTGAACAGCTTATTGCACATTGTGCTGTTTGGATCTTCTACTGCTGTGTCTTCCTCCTTGGTGTAATCAACCTCCCACTATATTCACTTACCACAGTGCTGGTTTTTACCCATACACATGTTCTCATGAGTAATACATGCATCATTTTATTTGGTTTTATTTTACTGTGTAACTCTGTACTGGCATACAGAAACAGTGTCTCAAATGACTTTCAGCTTTGCACAAGGCCAAAGTGGAAGTGGCTGCTCCACTGGGAAGTGGTTAAGGTGTCAGTCAACATCACTTCCCCACACAGTGTCACCCCAAAGATACTTCCTTTCATCAACTGACGCAAGCACCCATGTGTTGACACCCATTTTCCCTGCTTTGCAAATGGTATGTCCTTTAACAAAAACTGCAGGTGTGCAAGATGCTGCTCAAGAAATTTCTAGGTTGTAGACAGGAGTGATGGCCTGTGTGCTCCACTTCTACTTCTCATAACTTGATTTCATACCTGTCTGCCTGTCACCTGTGGCCATTGCAGTTTAACTTAGGGCTTTCCTGGTGGAAGTATTTAAGCATTCCTTGTGTAGTCTTTGTGCAGAGTGTGTGACGATGCTCAGCATTGCTGCACTGATACACTGTCCCACGCAACGGATCAGTGCACGCGCTGAGGCAACAGCCAATATTTCTGCATGTTTGGCAGCAAAGTTTGGTCAGACCTTTTGCAGAGCTGCTTCAATCTACCAGATGTTCAGAAATCCTGGACAATGCTGGATATCCTCAAATTCCACCCAGGCAGGAAAGAGGCCATGACTGGGGAACACTGACCATACAGTATCCCTGTTCTGAGTTGCTATTTTTCAGGGTTGATTTTCTTCTTTTGTATAACTGATCCAGTGGTTTTCAGTAACCCACTGAACTGTGGAAGAAATGTGCTATTTGCCCCTAACCCATTTATTACTGTGTTTGTTTTCTGTCTCCTTTCCCACTTTAATTGCTTATCTATGGCCAGCTGGGGACAGGAGTTCTCCCGGCCCATGCAGTGGCAAGAAGATTGGCTCCCTATTTTGATTGTTGTGGTACTCACTGTGGTAATTAAAGGAACATAAAAAACAATCTAATAATAATGGTGGTAAGAAAAATAGAAGTTTTTTAGAATACTTTAACTAATGTACATATGAAACCAAAGACAATCTCATATTATTTTGTGTAGTATCCACCCAAACCAGTGTTGTTTAAACTGAAGCCAGGCCGTGCATTTGTGCTGCTCTTGGTCACCCTTTTTTCTTTCATTCTTTACTTTTCCTTCAGTGTGTTTCCAAGTATTTTGAACTTTGATGTGGGAGCAATTTAAATCACATGATGAAGCTGATAAAAAAAATCTGTGTGATTTAACAGCATCTGCCTGCCCCCAGTTTGCAATGAGGAAACCAACAAACTGCTGACTCTGACAAGGGTATTGTAGGTGTTTGTTTTGTGATCACCCACTACTGTAATGTATTGTTGTAAAGCATGGGTTTGTGTCAGCTAGAGAGGACAAAAGTGGTTATTTAAGAATTTATCTATGAGGATGTCCATAAGGTTGATTTTGAAGGACTTTTACTTCAGTAGTGAGGATTTCTGGACTCGCTATTTTCTATAGTAATAAAACAGAAATCAGAAAAAAAATAAATCTTGAATTATGTATTGACAAATTTGCAGAGGAAAACGAGATATAAAATATATTGTGGTGTAATGGAGGTTCAGTCTTTTACAAAAATAATGGTGGACTAAATACCGTGACTAATCATAAAGTCCACTGTTTAGGCATGATAGCATAACAATGTCTAAAAAGGGAATAGAACAAAATCTAGTGGTTTCCCAAGAGAAAACCAGTTAATCAGCATATCCTAAATAGCTGAACAAAAATATAGTCAGAGATTGAGACCATGTAGGTCAGAGTAGAACCAGTCAATATAATTCTTCTTATTTTTCTTGTCCCATGATGGTTAATCATGAATCTCTCAAATTTCAACAAAGTCTTATTAGGTTCTTCAGTTCTGCTTTTAATTTGAAAAATATCATCATCTTTTCCAGACTAGTCTCCCTTGCTCCTCTGGGCCAGTGCATAAGTCTTTGTTGTGGTCAATTCCACTGGCAATAAAACTCATCATGTAACATTGTGCTTTCCTATTTAAATAAATGGTCTTAGCAGTACATGAAACATGACTGCAACTTAACGTAATGATGTTTTAAATTTGATTTTTTGGGGAATTGTGCATTTCACGGTCATAATATGTATGAAGGTTAAAAAAGACCTAGTAAATGGAACAGTGTGAGTAGCTGACTTTCTTTTCCCTGCCCTGCAATAGCCCATAGTGGTGTGAGAGGGATGAAAAAGTGGGGAAAGTACTTTGGTTGATTTTTTTTTTCTTCCAGAAATATGCCCCCAGCTTAAATTTTGTTTTTCTATCCGACCCAATAGGTACAACAGAATGCTTGTCATCAGACATGCATTTGGCTAATTAGAAATATTTTTGCCTTCTGCCATCATAAGCCAGGCTTAAATTCACTCCAGGCCTTTGTGTTCACCTGAGTGATGAAACCACAGAGGTCAGGGAGGGGCTCAGTGCCACTTGTAACAATGAGAGCCCCACCTAAAATAGCAAACTGTGCATTTGGCTGTCTACAAATGTGTCCCTTAGAGCTTGCACCAAATGACACCAGGTCACAACTGTGATGCAGGAAAAGAGAGTAGTCATTAATAGCTAGCAAGCATGATGCCTTCAGAATCTTTGCAGAAGGCCACATGTGGAGAAGGTTTATAATCCAAACACATCATTACTCACTGCGGTTTTGCTCAGTGCACACTCACTCCAGCACCCAAACTCCAACGCTAAAAATTTCAGCTTTTGACATGTTGCTTGGCTCTGTTCACTCACAAATGCAGTATGAAGTTCGGAAACCTACTGGGCAAAACCAGACAACATCATTTTTTTTCCCCACGTAACATCTGGACTCCCTAGTACCTCAGTGCCTGCTGAACAGCAAGAAACATTGCTGTGAGTCGTGTACAACTGAACCCATTCACGAAGGGGAGAAGCCAGTCGGTCTGACAGCAAGCAGGGAGGACTGGCTGCTCCCCAGAGGAGTGTGAGCCAGGAGCTGAGGGGGAGCCACTGATGGGCTGTGCCATCATCAGCTGGGCCAGGTCCCACAGGCTCTGCACACAGAGGGCAGTGCCACGGGCTCTGACAGGGTCTACCGATGGTCCCAGACCTGGCAAGCAATGAACTGGATCCAGGATTCCAAAAGCAGATGCAGCCAGGAGCAAAAGTAGGCAAGGCCAGATTGTCCTTCCATAAGTGCCCAGTTCAGTTTCTAATGTTCAGTCTGTGAGACATTTTCCGGTTACTGGAGATTACTGCATTTCTAGCAGGGGCCTGAAGCAGCACCTGTTTTTGTACCTAAGTTGCCAAGAGCTCATTGCCTTCATCATGATTCTTAAGCCAAAAGTCAGCTTTGAGTCAGTTCATAGTTCAGCATCCCACGTGAACACACATCTCTGTGTTCTTCTCTTATGCTGGGGAAGTAACCTTTGGAAGAGGAAAGATGTTGATGTGTTGGGGTAGTGCGTGATGAGGGAGACACTTCTATTGCTGTCAGAGATTACATGTCAAAACTCTCTGGAGCCAGAAAACCACGGCATTCCACTGATGGGAATGTCCCTGAGGTGACTCTTCAAGTATAAGGGCTTGGAATTGCCTGCCTAAATATGTTCACTTTATTCCTCTAGGAGACCTGACAACCAAGTTGGGAATTAAATCATGTTTGTTGACTCACAAGTTAGTAACCTGACCTCTGAGCTAGCCATCCCACATGAAGAATATGTTGTAGTGAGAGTCTAGAGATGATCTAAGCTCTTATACCTTTATTCTTCACAGGAGTTTTTAGGAATAGACATAGTGGAAACCTGGAAATTTTCCATTTTCCAAAAAAAAAATTAAAATCAGGCTTTCTGATGATGAAGAGAGCTTTATTCTCTGTAAGTCAGTGCATCGCTGTAAACCTGGAGCCAGACAGAATAAAGCAGTTCTTGTCTTCTGAAAATACTATGGCTAAAACTGGTACAAACTCAAAGTCAGCTTTGCATTGTTTTATTGCTTATATGGAGACCTTTGTAATTCATGGGAAGAATGAGGCAAAATGGAAAAATAAGTTGTGTTTCTTTCTGAATTTTCCTTATTTTTCTACACCTTTTCAAAATACTAGGGTAAATGTTACCCTATAGAAATACCATTTATTACAAACACAACAGATTAGCTTACTAAAATAATAATTAAAAGCCGTACTTCATGCCAAGTGCAATGTATACAAGAACATCTCATTTGAAGATGTGAACAATCTGCACACATAAACCAAAGAGAATGGAGAAGCAAAGACTGACAAATTAAATAGTTCTGCTCTCGGTTATTTGCCTTTTGGCAACAGAATATTGAGATTATTTCATCCCGCTCTGCACTTTCTCAACTCATGTTGAATCAGAGTAGTAATTTTCCTCTAGCTGCATAGTAGAGTCAAACTGTAACTCTGTGGCTTGAGAGTTTGCCATTCTTTCCATGTGCCCCATTATATGCCAGCAAACCTATAGTTATGGTGCATGCATTATTTAAATTGTTTTTGCAAAGCTTAGAATATGAACGTAGGGCACACTGTTTTGTGAAAGGTTTGTAAATGCACCCACACACGTGGTATGTGAAATCTAACTCATGTATATCATACTCCCATATTCATAAACAGACATAATGAATTACAAATAATTGATTTTAAAAATAAAGTGAATAAAGGATTTCTCTGTTCTGTGAGCACCCTGGAACAAGAGTTCAATATACTTAAGCTTGGTTATTTTTGTCTATACGAATTCTGGTGTTCCTTTATAAAATAATAACTCAGCAGTTCGTCTCTGCAGGGAGGCAAATATAAATATTTCAAAACAAAGTTATGCTAAAAGCCAAGGCGCTGGAAGAAAAAAAATATGATCAAATCTTGGAATTACAGATTGAAGAACTATGGCAAATGGTATTGTTTTTTGCTTATTTCATAGTACCACTTAAACAGCCTAATTCAAGTAGAGTCCTAGTGTATGTCTGTGGATGGTATTTAACACACACACAGGTCAGAGTAGAGCTGGATCCTTCTCTGCTGGCCTTCCCAGCTAATGCAACAGAGGAAACAGTCATTGTTACCCCCTTGACATTTATGTGGGGTACTGAGACATGGGGAGATTTACTGGCTTGTGCAAGCTCACACAGAAATACAGGCTTGGATTCAGAGCTGAACTGCTCTACCAGAGGTTCAGTTCCCATCCAGTAACTCAGACACAAATCTATCCTTCCTGGAGATAAACAGCTTCTGATTTTGGAAGAGAAAGTTAGGATTTGCAATAGGTGTGAATATCACAGCTCTCTAGGTGACTGCTGATGGACTGAGAGCATCACCTTTCCAATGGCAGAATTAGGTCCTCAGAGTGTTGACACAAAGCTCGTTTGTTGGTCCTGCTAATGGACAGAAGTGGAGACAAAGATTTGTCTGCTGGGGGAGAGCATTACACAGCCACAGGTTTAATGGAAAACACTCTGCTGGATTTGTTCAGACCTCTCAAAAGCAATGCCAGCAACTGCAGTGAAGTGGAGCTCTGCTGAAAGCATACGCAGAGTAAGCACTTCTTCCACAACCCAAACAAATGGAGCTACTTGTGAGTGCACGTGTGTGTTTCTCTTACCGAGATCACAGCAACTTCAGTTTTGAGAGAAAGCATTAGAAAGAAGAGGCGAGCCCACAAACTTTCTCTGGAACTCAGCACGTCTATAAATATTTATCGTGAACTGTTGAACTAGAAATTTATAGCCACATCAATTTGTACTTAGCATTTCAGTTAGTGCTTTGAGGGTTTTTCCTTTTAAACAGTTGTTGCTCAGCCCTTGCTTTTTATTTTTATTTTAAACACAGCCATTCATACATTTTACTGTCTGAGTTACCTCTCCTAAGCTGTTATTAGAGAGTGTATGTGTGTATTTGGGAAAGCTTATAGATTTTACAGGATGAAAGCTGCTAATGAGCAGTTGACGTTCTGCAACAGGATTTTGTATGGAAGTCTTAACTGTTTAATGCATGGCAGTAAAATGCACATAGTGGAATAAACAGTGCAATGAGAAATGCCAGTTGTTTAGGCTGTCTAATGTATTTAAATCTTCACAATCCAGCACTGCATTTTATATCCCTTTGTAATCACATCAGTTGTACTTTTTAATGAAGTTTAAAACAAATGGCACTTCTCAGCCCCACCAGGGAAGGACTAACCAAGCAGTTCACAGAACTGAGGAGAGTTTTTGTAGCCTATCCAGAGCACAGCCTTTGCCAGCAGACAGTCTTTAAACGAACATGCAACTGTGCAGGCAACTCAGCAACCAAGTCCAGTTTTAGCATTTTCTGTGGCCACATCCAGGCTCCTGAATTGCAGGAAACAATCTTGTCTGGTTGGAAGCTGAGGGCACGTTCATTCAGAGCACAGAGTGTTTGTTACCACCTTACTTTACAGATGCAGATTGCTGCCCTTAATTATGGATTTCATAGCTTTAAACATATTTTCCAGTAGCTGTGTGTTTTGGGCACAGAATGAAAGCACATTTTCTTTTTCTTTTTCTAATTAGTTTTCCGCAATGGTTTGTGCATACTGTGTGTCCTCATGTAAATTTGTAGAGATTCCTTATCAGCTGATAGCATGTACTGATAGGATGTACTGATACTGAATCCCTAAGAACAACATCCCTAAGCTAGGAAAGTATGAAGCTCATTTGTTCAGTGGCAGAGTCCCTACAAGAAGATAGGGCCACTAGTATTCAGTGACATGTAAAATAAAGTCACATCTCATTAAGACAGAAACTTTACATCAGTAAGTAAAAAAAAAAGGTTTTCAGTCTTCCAGAAATAATATGCAATGGAAAAATAATTTTTACAAGTTTTATTGCAGTCAATGTCGTCTTTAAAAAGTGTCTGCCAATGCAAACCCCAAATATTTTTGTTATGGAGGGATTGTTGCTCTGAAAATAACTGATGCTGTTTGGTTGCGCTTCTTTCGTGTGGCATCAGCTGAGTCTTTTGACCTGATGCTGTCCCAGTCTCAAGCTGTGGCTCAAAGCATCTGGATTCTGTGATCAGTTTTTTGAGGTAAAACAGGAAAATGTTTACAGTTTCCTTTCTAAGTGGGGACATGCACGTATTTTGCTAATGACGGAGCAAAATGTTGGTGTTCATTTCATCCTGTACTTGTTCGGGGGGACTTCCTCGTGCTCATGCTTGATCTAAACAATCATTCTCTACCTTTCTGAATTGTTACTGAATGAAGGATAAATGAAGGATTCACACCTGAAAGTTGAAATGTACATCAAGTCTTAAAAAGTAAGCTTGTGGTGGGAAGAGGGGAGACAACTTTCTCAAAAGTTTATTTTTATTGTGTTAAACTGTTTCATGTTTTAATCCTCTACTGCTGTAAATAGAATTTATGAACAAAAGTAGTGGCAAACAGAGGAAATGAGGCTGTCCTGTTGAACTGGAAATGAATGAACCTCTCCTGTTCTGAAACCTCTCTCAACAGAGTGAAACTCCAGTCTGATTTCTCAAAATCCCTCAGCAAAGATTGCTGCTGCTCTGACATGAGCACTGGTCCTACCAGGAAACTTCTGACATTCTCCTTACAGCATAATCCTAAGGGACCCTTAACCATGCACTTAGGTCAGCTATTTCTTTGCAATTTTTGAGCATTTTAAGCTATTCAGGACCTCAGAAAATTTAACACCTATGAAAAGTTGGTCTGTGGGAAGAAAGCTTCATCTTTGCAGTTTGCCTTATCTTTTTGCTTTGAGAAGAGACTCAGAGCCAGAGAAAATTCTCATTAAAACTGATGAGAGTTTCAGCCAAGAGAAGGCTGCTAAGTTTATCTACTATGTTTTGGAGAGATCTCTCATGCTTGTCCTTGCCTTTGAAAGCTTTTTGGCCCATACGTGTGGCATCACTGAAAGTTACTGAGACCTGACAGAGCTGCATCTTACTAAGTTGCTCACATTCTCCTGTGGCAGTGACTTAATTCTCTTATTGTAACACTATTTTACACGGTTCTCATTTTGCTGCCAAGACTCTGGACCTGTTCTGTCAGGATCCTCTCTGCTGTTCACTCAGTACTGTGCACTTTGATATGTGTATACAAACACTTTCTGTTATTATTCATGGTAAGAAGAGCAGTGGCCTCCCTGTGCTGCAGCTTCATTTCAGTCTTTGCATTGACTCTTGCAATTGCAAATTTGTTGGCAAGGAGGAAACATGGTCAGGTTATTTGATGTAACATCACTAAATATGGAAACCAAGTTCCTTTTAGTGTGAGTTTGACAAAGTCTGAGTGTCTCTGTGCCTCAGATCCTCAGCTGTGAGGTTATGAAGGCGAAGTTACAGTTTCCCAAGTGACAGCTACCTATTTCAAAACTGAAATTGTCTTGAGTTTGTACATAACTCAGTTTCCTGCACACTTCTACTTTGATAAAATGCCAGAATTTTGCTGCTTTGCAGAGACTTTGTCCTGTTTGTGTGCCAGGATGGCATCTGGGTGGCAGTGGAGGAAATAGCCTAAGCTTTCTCCTAGTCTTTATCCAAGGTTTATGGCATCTGACTGGTTTTGGATTGGCAGCCTAGGGAAGCATTTTTAAAAATGGGATAAATCAGACAATGACTAAATTTAAATATAGAGCTAAAGACGGACAGAGATTCAGTCTATTTATAATCCCATATTAAGTTCAGAGAACTTGTACTTGCAGGAAAAAAGGTCCAGGTGAGCTCTGTGGGTGGTTTGCATAAAACTCTTGTCATGCACTGAGTGGCTACAGGTCAGCTGGCTACAGAGTGGGGAAAGTAGAAAGGCAGATGTTGCTACTGGTAGGATGATTTATTAAGGTTCCATCAGAACAGCTCTGCCACTCTGAGACAGCAACACCTGTGTGGAAATGCCCCCATCAGCGTCACAGAGGTTTACAGCCTCTGGTTCAGTTGCTGATTGACATCCCAGCTACACACACACACACACACGCTCCTCTACACAGTGTGTTCCCTTCATGTCCTCTGTGCAGGAAAGGGTAGAATTCATCTTGATAGTGTTCTGAATTTCAGCTGAATGATGTTTCAGGTTATTTTGTCTGAAAACTGCTATAACAGTGTTACTTTAAACGCAATAAATTTAAACTTATTATTTAAATGAAAGAAAATCTAATTCAAGAAAAACACATACATATGTGGTTAATTCCTAAAGACATAAGTAGGGTTTAAATATTCTCTTAAGAGGTGCATTAACTGGGACTGGTGTTTGAACTCAGAAATTCTATAAACTGAAGGCAGCTTGGCACACAGTGCTACTCTGAAATTCCACTGGAGTCCTTCAGAAAAAACATCAGACAAATGGACTTCTTGAGGTTATGGTACCTGGGAAAGCAATGCTTTATTCAAACAGCTACACTCTGGTGACTGAGCACAAAGCCAGTACTCAGTGCACCTCTGGAAACTCCTGACACTGAATTTCACAAAAGAAATATGATTAAATGTGGAAGATCGAAGAAGAAATTCTCTGCAGCTGCTGTCTGCTGTGCAGTTAGCAGACCATGTCCTCCATGGATAGGTCATAAATTCTTCCCTGCTGAGAACCATAAAAACTTATTCCCCCAAAGAACTGTGGTGGTATGTGTAGTGTTCAGCACCTTTGCCATCTGCAAAAAGGGGTTGAAGAGACAGACACAGAATAAGCAGATTATGCAGAACTGCCTTTAAAGAGTCAAAATTAAAATTGGTGGGGTGCCATTTGCAAAAGGATCTCGTGTTTGGTGTCTGGACTATAAAATACCAAGTGCCATTTGGCACTGATGAGTACAGAGTAGAAAAATAGAACACACCCAAGGTTTACAGAAAGACCATTATTTTTTCTTTTATGCTTTAGGTAATGCTTTGAGGTGAGCATGTTTGTTCTTAATATGTATTCCAGTTTTGCTGTAATGAGACAACTGTGGATTCTAAACTGATCTGGAGAAGAGGCAGGTTATCCACTTCGTTTGCAAGGTTATAGCTAAGTCTCCAAATATTTAACGTGTTTAACCCTGCCAGGCAAGTTCTTCTTTAGAAGCAAGCTTTTGAAAGGGATAAGCTATTCTTGAGATATGGTTTGTGTGTGTTTAAAGTCTCAGAAGGAGCTTAACAATGTATCATGTCCACTTTCCTTTATCAAGAACATCTGCTGTTCATTTGTTAAAGCAAACTGCAGCTCGAGCCTAACAGGAGCTTTGTTGCAAGACTTTCAAAAGAGCTCTACTGGCCAGAACTGCTTTTCCCACCTGCACTAGCCGTAAAAATGAAATTAAAATCAAATTATACTGCCTATTAGGTGGGCTGTAATCATGATGTTCAGTTGAAGTCTCAGCAGTTTTATAGCACTTCTTTCCTAAGACTGGAATTAAGAGTTCACAGCAGTGTAAACTATTAAAAAAAGAACTGACTTTTTTTTCTAGTTTGAGAGCACAGCTCTCTCTACATGGACAGATCACGTGTTATGGTGTATCCAATTCTTAGCATCCTCTGCTAAGTTTGTTCTCAATTCCCCTCCCAAGTCTTTTGATCAAGGTCCAGATCCAAAAATCTCTTGGCTCTTGATCCAAGGAAGGCAGGGGACAGTGGCTAGAGTCTAAAGACTATGGGAAACACCTCTTTTTCTGTAGGATCTAGGATGAGCCCTACCCACAGAATACCTGTTACTGTTTGGACTGAGTCTCTTGGCATGAGAGCCTTCAACTCTATGACCTTCAGATGAGCCCATCTAACAAGTAACTTGCAATAAAGTGAATAATATTCCATTTTTGCTGAAACCTAGATACTGGAAGAAGAGGTACACTGTGCAGTCTCTACCACATCTCAAGTGTAAGTGCTATACACTGTTTTTTCCTATATCTTCACTTCTTTGACTAGAATTAAACTTACAAAATATGTCATGCTACTTAATCACATTTCTTCTGCTGCTTTCCTGATAAAATCTGATGGCTCATTATTCAAGTTTTGCAAAAAGTGACAGTAGTTAACTCCCTAGTTTTTCCCTACTAATAATTAGCAATGAGTATTTGCTATGCCAGATTCACAGGCAGCAGAATAAAGGTCAAAGTTTGTCAGATACTCTGAGTGGTTTTCCACATCTCTTGACGTCTGCTTCTGGTGTGACTTCTAATCATCTGCCCACAGCAGACACTTGGGAGCTCAGGGGTAACATCTGACAGCTCTGACTGAGGCTATTCTCTTTTTATCCCTTTGCAGCTTCTGTTCTCTGTGGCCTTTTCTGACATGTAGTTCCCAGAAATTGATGGTTTCTGGTCAAAGATGGGCATGGAACAGAGAAGAGGCTACAAAGCCTTCTCAAATTTCCCTCAGTTTTTGGCATTCCTTAATGTTAAGATAGGCAGGCAGCCAAATAAGCAAAACACCTGCTGTTCCTTTAGAGGAGGTCACTGCTGTCAGACATCATCTACCAACCCACTGGCCAATTTCTCTTGAAAGTTTAGTGCTTGCCCTGTCTACTGTGGTTGTGGGAAATAGTTTATTTTCTTCTGCTTTGCAGGTATTTTTATGCATTAGAAAACATTTCTCATTACTGCTTTTCTTCTTGTATGGTTACTCAGGTCATCCAAACCTTTTCTTTGTGTTGTTTTTTGACTTCCAGACACTACAGTCTAACTATAAATGTGCTAACTACACCACCAACCATCAGTGTTTTAAAGAAATTCTTTGTGTTGCAATGACTGAGATACAAGCTAAGAGCCTCACTCACAACAGCCTCAAGGGCTGCATGTCCTTATAAGTCTCAAGACAAGTAGAGAAGTCTATATTTTCACAATGCCCTATTTGTGTACATGTACACATTTACTCCAAGAAGTATATGTTGTATTTTTCTGTCTCAAATATAAATGGGCAGTTGTGATATCAAGCTGTTCTCACTGAGAACCAAGTGTCAAAAAGCGGAGTCACTTACCTGCAGGAGCACAAAACATGCTTATTTTGGAGTGTTAATCATGGAATCATTAAGGTTGGACTCTAGGATTATCAAGTCAAACCATCATCCTCTCATCCCTCATGTTCACCACTAAACCAAGTCCTCAAATACTACCCTGTCATTCTTTAACAGCCAGCAAAGGGGACAACTTTCCTCAAAAAGCAGCAAAGTATGAAAATCAGGTTGAAAGCTTCATTTTAAATGCATGTGAATAGATAATATTTCTGTCTTTCAAATCAGTTTTCTTTAGATGGATTGAACCACCCAAATGCAACTGATCTTTTATTGAATGGATTGAATACTACACACACGTAGGTCTTGATTCTGGGCTTTGTGGAATTGAGGCAAAGGTAGTCTATAGAAATAGCAGCACAACTGAATGCTGTGTGCTGACAAAATCTGGATGTCTTAAAATTCTGATTTCATGGGAGAGGGATTGTCTCTTCTAGGGAATTTTAGTCATTAGTGAATTCATATTGCAGCATATGAAATCATCTCCATGAGGGGAGTTATTCTGAATAGCAACTTCTTAACAGTTGTAATATTACCAGTCTTAGTACAGCTTTTGATGTGCCTGTCCATATATGATGTAATTTGAGGAGATTTTGCAAGCCAATAAATCCTTTTGATAGCTGTTTTCTTCCTGATCTCATTGCTTCTGTGTTAAATACGACCTTCAGCAGCAAAATGGGACATTTATCTAGTCCTTAACATCAAGCACTGAACACCTCAGCCAGTGTAATGATTGTAGTGCTAGAATATGTCATGTTAATGTTTGCCATCATCTCTAATAGTCTTTAGGTGTTATTATCAAAGTGAGAAAGACTCAGTAGCGGTACACACAGTGTCAGTGTTTCACGGTTTGGTTTATTGCTGTGGTTTTATGTTTATGTTCATTGTTGACCTCACTGGAGCCACTGATGTGTTTTAGTAGGCAAACCTATGGTTCTTTGAAATTAGTGTATAAACAGCTCTGTTATGGACACAGATAGAAAATCTCTCCTGCGCTTTTGAACAAGCAAAACAGTCACTGAATACATTTACCATTGGCAGTCACTGAGTGCCTTTTGCTTTGTGACAGTGGGGAATAGTTTGTAGTTGTGCATTGTTCAATAATTCTATCCTTTAGTGTACAGCTACCATGGACTTGTTCTATTTTTGATCCCTTATTCTTTGGGAAAACCTAGTGCCATCCCTCTTCAATAGCATTCCCTCAGACCCAGATGCAGAACAATCCTGACTCTGGGAGATTCACACACAACAGGTTCTCCCTTTCCCCTTGCTGGGTTGATGCACAGAGCAGAAGGCCTGTTTTACCTTAGCAGACTTTCCCAGGAACACTCTAAGTAATTGATGGGTCCAGACAAAACTCAGAACTCATGTTTGTGCTGATACAATGGCTATTTGCTGCTTGCTGTCAATTTTTCGCTTGTTATTGGTGTAGAACAGGTAAAGAGAAGCTGTAGCCTCACTGGGACTGGCAATACTCACACAGGCCAAGCTGTAAATAAATGTTATAGCCTTGTGCTGCTGGGCATTAAATAAGCAGATAAATTTCTGTTTGCTGTGGATTTATTCAAGGCAGATGTTTTTAGTGAGCTCTGGAAAGGCTGGGAGGAATATAAAACCTGCTACAGTTCTGGAATTGATCCATTAGGATCAAAACCCAGTAACCAGTGATTTGTTTAAGGGTCCCTGACACTTTTATGGCAAGACTATGTATTTCAGATAGGTCTGGCTCAGTTTGAAACACATTCCAAACCCAAACCTGAAATAAATCCTTGCAACAGAGCAATTCTGTAAACTTCTGCTTTCCCATAATTTCATTTATGACAAAAAATGAAAGAAAAAAAATCTGAGTTTGGGAAGGCAATGACTTAAACTTTTGAAAGGAAATGACATGCTGATTGCCTGTGTCTGTAATTTTCAGTGTGGCATTTTCTCAGTGTTGAGGTGTGGATGAGTAAAATAACACAGACACAGTAAGCATAAAATAAACACACATAGAAGAAATGGAAAAATACTTATTGTAGCCTCAGTCATGTGATATTGGAAGGACACGTATAATGGTGTACCAGAGCTTGAGGGGTCAGCTAAAAATGGCCTTGTGTGATCCAAGAGGGACTTAGGAATATTATAAAACAAACAGGAAAAAGGAAAAAAGGTATTTCCCATTTCTTCGACCCCAGTTGTTCCCTGGGATGGTTGGTGGAATGTTAATACTTGGGAGCTTTGAAGCTGGATTGAACAATACAGCAAAAACACCAGAAGGAATTATGGTAAACTGGAAAAAGCAATAAATATATTAAGTGATGTGTAATTGATGACTTGCATTCACAGGCCAGAATCTCAGCAGCTGCAAACAGATGTGGTTAGACTGATGTTTGTGAAGAGGTTGTGATGTAATGCACTGAAAGGTGGTTCTGCCTTCACATATTTCAAGTGCTACTCTGTCATTTTCCTCTATTGTATTACTTGATATACCAGTTTGAAAGCCATTTTGCCTCAAATATTTCAAGGAAATCTTAATATTCAGTGAAGCAAAAATGAGAAGTAGTAACTCTGTGGGTAAATCACTTAACCTCTCTGTTGGTTTCTTAATCTAGAATAAAAAGATGGGTTGAAGGGCATTGACAAGTTCATAGTAAGAAGCAGTTATTTGGCACTTTTTGTGCCAGTGAGCACATTACCAACCAACAGGAGTTAACAGTACTGTAACAATCTCATATTGATGCTTCACAATTCCCTTTGTCTGAAAATGAATTGTGCTGAGAAAGTTATTCCTTGGAGCCTGTGCTCTGAGTAAGCACTAAACCAATTTGCTGGAGAAGGGTTAGGGATCTGGGTTGAGTGGGAGCTGCTGTTTTACAGAAAGCACAGAAAAGAAAAGGCACAGCCACAAAATGGCTTTAGAAAGATGCTGTTGTGTTTTTTTAAACAGGACTCAGCTCCCCACTGTGCAGGATCCCACAATTTATTCTTCATGGAACACGGCTCTTGCTTAGGTAAAGATAGACTCAGAAAGAACTGGAGAAGTTTGTACCACAAGTGGAAAGTTTCTTCAGCTTATTCAGCATATTCACGCTCTTGGCAAACATTAATGTCCTTTCTATTCAGTAAGTAGTGTCAGGAAGAAGAGGTCATCATATCACTGGCAAAATTAATTTCTCTGAACTGATAGCCAGAGAATTAAAGGAAAGAGAAAAATTTGTGACAGCTGTAGGTTAAGCTCCAGCAGATGAGAAACCCAGCTGGAGTGAGGTGGGGCTGGATTCAAAAGGAAAGGTTTTGAAAGGAGAGAACCTAGGAATGGGTAAGGTTGGTTGGGTAAAGATTTTAATTTGGAAAGTAAGTGCTGTGCAGTCAGAGACAGCAGAGCTGAAATGAGGATTGGAAACTGAGAGGAGAATGCTGGGAGGAATTTTACCCAAGCCACAACCAAGCCTTCTTCAAATCAAGACACATCATCAATATTTTACCCACCTGGAGGTCGAAGGGACTTCCTGTTCAGTTGCCAAAATTTGATAATGTAGTTCAGAATGCAATATTGCTTCTTTCCCAGTGAGCAAACACAGCCACAACTATTACTCATCCCAGCTCATCTTGATCCACTCAGTTACTTCATGACATGTAGGCAAAGGATCAAAGAGTTGGAAGATGGGGAGTGAATATATCAGAGCGGGGGTTAGGAGAGAAGTTCTGCAGTCAGGAGTTGCTACGATGACTGGAGAAACTTGTTAACAATTAACACATAGTAATGCAACCCTCAAAGGGGATGGGATCTCTCATAAAGCAGAGAAAGAACCTTTGCCTGAGTAGTCATTTTGTTGGTGGAAATTGGTGTATGTCTGCTTTTCCCCTCCCCCCCTTTTTTTTTTTTCCAAGAGAAACACACAGATGCTCATCAAGTTGCAACAGCTCAATTGAAATCAATAACTCAGTTCTCAGTTACACCAACTGAGGATCTGCCTGCAGAACTGAGGGTACCATTACTGCCATAGCAGGCAGGGATATATTAATATGGTTCCTATTTAATGAGCACAGGACTGGTTCGTTTTATTGAAAATTCTTTTTCTGGGTAGACCACAAAGCTGTTTAAGTTGAGCAGTGTGTTTGCATGAATACATGTAGGTTCTTATAGTAGTACTCTCCCTCCATAATATAAGAATGACCCTTAATGACACTTTCTTAAATTGCAAGTCCTTATCTTCTGCTTTTAAAGATCAAGGCAAAATTTGATACGTGTCTTCATTTCTTGCCTGTTTATTGTCAGGAGCCACTGTATCTAATTACATTTACATTATAAGCCAAATCCTTGGCAACCATGCTAGAAATTTTTGGTCCAGCTACATTGCAGTCTTGCATACTTAGAGGTGTAGCAACACTGCTGCCCTTCAGTTTCTGAACAGTGAGGACCCAGGGTAAGGATTCTTCATTGGCACTGTCACTATGTCTCTGTGGAGAAACCATAGCAGTGGGAAGTTTTTCTGCATAGGTATCTATCTGCCTGACTAGTCATATGATTTTAAGTTTGACTTATCCAAGAGTTTTTTCATTTCACTGTGTTCTGCCATTTGGCTTGGAAAGAATATGTGTTTAACAGCTCCCGTGTCAAGAACTTTCCACTGCATTGCTAAATGTCCAACATTTCTTCCTGATATCATCATCTGTTAAGTTTTCCTTCTTTCTCCATCTCTCTCATGTCTTTGCAGGTCAGAGGATACCCTGAGCCCCAGATCACATGGTACAGAAATGGGCATCCTGTCCCAGAGGGAGACCATTATGTCGTGGACCGCAGCATTCGGGGGGTGTTCAGCTTGGTGATCAAAGGTGTGCAGGAAGGTGATGGTGGGAAATACACCTGTGAGGCTGCAAATGATGGTGGGGTTCGTCAAGTGACCGTGGAACTGACAGTGGAAGGTAAGAGGATACTTACACTGCTGCAGTGATGATTACAGAGTTTAATTAAAGGAAAAAGCTGAGTTAAGCTGTCTAGTTAAAATCACATCTGTACACTTGTGCTTTCTTATTGGTGCAAGAGCAACTTCACAGTTTAAGGCCTTTTTGAGGGATCTAAATGTCTACAGCTGGGTAAAGTGTGTGTTCAGTTTCTGGTGTGTATGGTGATGCCCAGCTAAAACAAGTCCCAGCTTTACAGATTTTGTTATAAACTCTGTAATTTTCATGGAAGTCACCACTCAGGACAGAAACAAAGGCCTGGACAGTTAGCATTTTCTCTCAGGCAGTAAAAGCTGCGTCCATCTTGGTTGCTTCACACATAGGCACACTGAGGCAGGGGTTTCTGGAGCTCTCCATGCACGCTGCCATGTGCTGAGCTGCACGCCTGGTTGTAATCACAGGCTTAATGTCACACGGGAAACAGCCAAGATCAAACCCAGGAATTTTTAAGAGAACATCTGCATATTAGATAGTTGCAAACTGCCAAATGTAAAATTTAAAGAGTGACGCAAAGCCAGGGAGGGATTGAAATCAATTGCACTGCAATTTGGTCATGTCAGAGTTCTGTTGAATGTCATAACCTCTCAGGTCACAACTTTGTGTTGAATTCTTGAAGCAAAGAAAACGATCTGAAGCAGTCCTGAAACAAACAGCATTTGGGTTCATTCACAGTCAAAATCTCTAAAAAATATCCTCAGAGTTCCTACTGAAATATGCACAGATCTGGCATGATTATGAATGCCTTCTGTTGTAAAAATCACGCAAAACCTTTTATGCCCCTAGTTTTAAGCCATGACAACTTTATGAGTTTACTTTATGAATCAACTTTATGAATTTACCTGGAGCTGGAGGATTTTTTAAAAGCTGCTTTTATATCAGTTTTTCTGACCTGGGCTTTGATGCAGTTTAAAAGAAACTTCAGGGCAGTACCTAATGACTGAATTTCTCAGAGTTTGAGAATTATATGGTCCTTATTCTAAAAATCCCTCTATGCATCAAGATAGCAAAGCACTGATTTTTTTCTCCTCTCAGCAAAGATGTGAGGCTGATTGTTACTTGACAAATGCTGCTGACACGCGATCTAGTCTTTCCATCTGCATGGCGGTCCTGTCTGACAGTGATGTGGGGTTTTATAAGGCTCTAGAACAAGTAATTTTTTTTTCACAGCCATCGGAGTTGTCTGTTCGATGCTGTGGCTCTGGGTCTCCCCCAGGTCGGTCCCAAAGCTTTCCCGGCGTTGCGTGCACCAGGTGGCGCTGGGATTACACGGCTGCGCAGGGATCTCCCTCCTGCGCACGGCAGCAAGAGGGATGAGCTTTGTTTTATTTACAGAAAAGGTAGTCAATCTGCAGTGTTGTTACTACTAAGTAGACAGTAACTTGCTAAAACTTGTTTTTGAAATTGTAGAGCCTAATTTTGGGACTACAGATGACATAAACTTACACTGCAAGTGTTGCATTCCTCCTTTCTGTTTCAAACCTGTAGAAATGCATGCTTCACACATTCTTTAGTGTCTATAATTCCCAGTGGTCTTGACAAAGCTTCTGACTTCCTGGTTTTCTGTCCTATGTTACAGGAAACTCCTTGATGAAATACAGCTTGCCATCCAGTGCCAAAACCCCTGGGTAAGAAGTCCAATGGCTTTGATATTGTTTAACAGACACTTGCATGTATTTTGGTAGGAAAACAAGTAAAATTACTCTTTCTAAAAAATCTCCATTTACCCCATAGCTACCATGAGAGCTGCAGGGTTAGCAAAATGGTTGAGGCTGTGAGGATACAGCTAGTGCTCCCACATGCTGACTGAGGAATCAATCTGACTGAAAACAGAATGTCCTGCTGATCCCTGCAATATTGCACCCTCCTCTGCTGTAATATTGCACCCTCTTGTCTCTGCTCTCTGATTCTCAGAAATCCTTCCCCACAACTTCCATGACCTGACATTGTCTTTATAAAGCCAGAGCAAATACTGCTTTAAGAGTCATCAGTAAGAAGTAAAAGCAACTGAAATCAGCCTCCTCTCACACAGAATTTAAATATTTCCAAGGAGCACAGCGGGTAAACTGTGGTCCAGAAGAAAGAAATGCTCTGGTTTGGAATAACTGTTACCAAGAACAGGCCGATGGGGTGATCTAAGCTGGCACATAAAATAGTCCACTCCTTGTCATGTACTTTCTGCACTTCAGTAAACACATACAATTGAGTGAATGCCACTGTTTTAAAAGCCTCAGACCTAATTCTTCCAAGAGCTGAATTATTTTATTTTCTAAGTAGTTCAAATTTAAGCAGAACTTTTTCTGATTCACATCCCTGGCAATGAGTCACCCTGGATGCAGAAAAAATCCATGTTTCTGATGATGTTAGTGATCAGAATACAGATAGTTACAACTGAAGATTTTTATTTCATCACTGATATGAACATCATTTATATTTGGTTTGAATTTTAAAATTAAATGAGATTACAATAGTGAAAATGATAAGTAAAAGAAAATGGTGAGTAATCAGGAAGGCTTTTACATGGTAAAGTCTGTACTGTAAATGTATTGCAGAAATACATGCAGGATAAATAATCAAAGCAAGAAAGGACAATTAATGTTGCTGTTATGTTTTGTTGTACACTCAGACTTTACAAAGCACAATCCTAATCCACTGCATTGCACAGAGTCAGAGTGATTGTCCTCATTTTTCATGCTCCCGTGTTTTGCTCCTGTTAATTAATAATTTCATGGTATGGCAAGGTTATGCCTTACAAAAATGGGGAGGGGGGAAAAGAAAAAAAATACACATTTCCGTCTGTGCATGTTTATGAACCAGCCAGAAAGCTGCAGGCCAGCTAGTAGGTGATTTTTTTTTAATGGGTTAGTATATGTGCACAGATTTGTATCTATAGGAACACCACCTAAAGAGGGTCACTAACAGACTTCTTTGATACACATTTATGTGCTTCTTTAGTGGTACCATGAAGAAGATGACATTACAAGCTGTCAGATTTTCAATTATATGATAAAGTGATTTTCATTTTGGCATATTACAGTCACCCTTTTCTCTCGGTACTTTTTGCTGGTCCTGTTGTCCATGTGAACCCTTTCATTATGGTATCATCTCTTACTTAGACACCTCAGGCTGCCTCTGTGGCAACCGTCATGTCTTGGCAGCACCTTGGACTGAGGGGATGAGGTCCCTGTTAGTATCTGACACCTGGTAGGAACGGTGAGGTACTGACACATCTTACTTGCATGTGGCAAAGGGCCATCTGGAAAAGAAAGCCTTGAAAATGGTTCAGTCTGCTTGAAATTAACTGTTAAAAAAAAAAGGAATCACTATCTGCCATCTGCTAATGCATCTTTGTTGTACCAAGGCTTCAGAGCAAAGAGTGAGTGTGTTCCCATTGACATTCACAGACCTGAAGTTGCATCTTTTTTATTTTTTCATGCTATAATATTGCTTGATGTTTGATGTTTTATGGTTGTGTAACTGTTTATGGTTTTGGACTGCAGTCACTGATGCCACCCTAGTTTCATTCCACATGTCATTTCCCAGCTGTGCCAGCCATGTAAGTAGAGCTGGGCATTTACACTTAACAGTCATTCACCCGAGATGGGTGTACTTTGGTTTTGTGCCCTCTTCATGTTTGCTTTGCAAACAGTGCAGCAATGAGATCACAAACAAAATTCTTCCCTAACCCCAAAATATTTACCAGGACATGTCGGAAGTGTTGCAAAAACAAGGTGCTGATTCATAAATCAGAAATTAATTACTGTGTCATTGCACTCAATAGCAAAACAAATTACATGATAAAAAACAGTGAACAAGTATGCACAAATAATCTATCAGAAGGCAACTAAGAAACAGAAAATGGGAACAACTAAATGCATACAGTGTTTCCTACCACTTGGTTTGCCCAGCTCTGCTTATAAGCAACTGAAAATGTCCCCAAGATCTGTTATGTGTATGATAGATGACAGTACATAGCATAATACTATTTAGTTGCATGAGGAGTCAAGAGCAGTCATTACCAGCATTTCCATTTCTTCCACTGGC
Organism: Empidonax traillii; assembly: GCF_003031625.1. Lineage (NCBI taxonomy): Eukaryota > Metazoa > Chordata > Aves > Passeriformes > Tyrannidae > Empidonax > Empidonax traillii. Next base: position 759,128 of record NW_020955354.1, read on the forward strand.
CAAAGAAAATATTGAGTAACTACAGTCTTGGTTGCCACCAATTATATACCTTTGTTGGCAGACCACTGGCCTAAAATGCTACCTGATGTGTGCTCTAACCACAACAGCTTCCAGTTCTTCTGTAAAACCAGAATGTCAATTGCCTTTCCAGGGGAAGAGTTGCTGTTCCATCTGTGGAGCAGAGGCCAAGCATTTGGGGAGAAAGTCCACCCAAGTTTGCTACAAAACCCAGTAGGGTTGTTGTGCGTGAGGGCCAAACAGGCAAATTCTCATGTAAAATAACAGGACGACCTCAGCCTCAAGTAACTTGGTTTAAGGTAAGATTTCCCCAAAAATTTATGTTTTCTTTCTCTTTTGAAATTTTGTGACTTGAAAGAATGAAATGTGCTTGACGCTCCAAATGATCCTGTTGAGAATTTGCACACAAGGAGAGCAGTGTTCTTCCTCATTTTTTATGCTGAATAAACTCACAAAAGATAATAGTGTTCCTTCTCAGTATAAAATTCTCCTTTATCTGTCTCCTTGCTGAAAATATTTGTATCAAAAAAATCATCTGAAAGCACCAAAGAAGATCCAGATTTTCTCCTGGTGTCTTAAGATTTTTGGTGGATGAGGAGAGGAGGAGGGGAAGAAAACATTAAAAAAAAAGCCCAGAAAATTGCTCATAGAGCAGGGAAATGCTTCCAAGTCATCGTCTGCTTTGTTCCAGACTTATCCTTGTCTGTAATACAAGAATGCCAGGGTGCATATCTGAAAACAAGCAGCCTCTTGCTGTGGAAGCACTCACTGACATCTCCTCGAGTTGGCGGCTCCATCTGGAGTCTGCTGCTCCCTCCAGCTGCCGTCAGTTCTCCGGGACCTGCTGGCTCTCAGGCCAGTCTGCAATGCAGCTGCTGCACAACAGCCTGCTTCCAGTCCCACCAGACTCGTTCAGGTTTTCCAGCCAGGCAGCTCCATGCAAAACAGGACTTGTCATTCAGTTCTCTTTGTTCTTCATACATTTTTTGCTGGGGGTTATATTTTGCATTTTGTTATTGATCGTCAGCTTCTATAATGTGATAATGTTATAATCTGGCATTCATTCTCTGATTCAAAGGAGGAGTATGTAAAGTTCTTATTAGCAGCCCCATAAGTTCTGTTCATATTGATGTCCCTAAAAAACATATTTCAACACTTGCAGGTCTGCATATATTATTCTGTAAAATACCAGAGTCGTGTTGTTTAGAGGTTCAGTAGTGATACAATTGCTGGTCTACAGACACCCAGTCCACTCCTTTGAACTTGCTCTCAGTCCATTGCTTTTGGTTAAATTGGTTTTCTTCACACATTCATAATATTATTTTAGTACCTATTTTAAACACTGTGAGGTTTTTTCTGTAATCCATATGCTCTTTAAAATGCAAGTGTGTAAGTGCTCTTTATCAGAGCTTTATTGGAAGGTGGTTGTTGTGAATCCTGTTCTTGCATCCCTGTTCATAAGCCATGGATTAACTGATACTCATGCATGTGCTTTGGCTACCTGTGAACAACCTCAGGCCTACAACTGGTCATGTCATGACAGCGCTGCAGGGTCCTGATGAGTGGTGGGTATTTCAGCTCTGCCTCAGACTCTTGGAAATGAAATTACAGGACTGCTGGACCACATGGCTACTGCAGAGACAACACATGACCACCTTCCTTACAGCATGGAAGCTTTATCAGCAGCTAAAATGGCCCTTTTCAGAACTAATGAATAAGCGTTGTGTAAATGTCTTACTCTGCTTATTGTTTTCTTTCCAATTTTCTTACTTGTTAACTTGCAAAGAACAGAAGCTTCTGTATCATCACCAACCCCCTGATGTGAACTAGTTTTTAATTCCTTTAGGAACTACAGCACCCAGATAGCAGCAAGGTGATAGAATTCGAGAATGACAGTGTCTGTAAACAGTGTAATGTTCCCCGAATATTTACAGAACTAAGCCCTACAAATTGTAGATTTGTTTGCTTTCCCCTCCTAAAATTAGGGTGGGAAAATCTGTGGTGCCTGTTAGCCAGGCACTCATCCTCAATGGCTGATGCTGAGGCAGAACCACTGATTTGCTCACAAAGGAGATATTGGTCAATTGTTTTGTAGAATGTGAAGGGAAAAACTGTCATTCTGATCACCTTCTCTGTGTAACAGAGAGCACAGAACTACACTAATTTATTCCTGTCTCAAAGCCATATCTTTGAATATAACTTTAGTGTAGCACTGCAAAGGAGCTGTGTTGCAGCAATGCATCTCTTAGTTTCCCTAGAACTTTCTGCCACCTCCACCTGGCCATGGATGAGATCTTCTTATGCAGAATCTTTTTGCACTTTCTGAAGTGATACAATCAAGGGAGCTATCAAAAGAGCTATCAAGGGATAAAGAACTACTCTCCAACTTGGAAGCTTTTACTTATAAGCATTCGATTTTTTTATTAAAAGATGTTTGACTTCCTGGAACAAGCATGAACAGAAACAACTGGTTTGAGCCCATATACAGTGAAAAGAATTTTTTCTAGGAATATCGGTGTAATAAATAATGGAAGGCCAAAACTAAACTGAGATGAGTGGATGACAGAGGGAAAAAACAGCCTCCTACAGACGTGACTTACAGAGTTTTGGACACAGTTTTTTGTTTATACTATATGAGTATTATTCATAGAAGTAATTTGGCTAAAAGGTAGGAGAAAGGCATTTTGACTTGCTTTTTGCTCCCCTTCTCTTAACAATAGCTATCTGTCTCATGGGTGTCTTGTGACATTTGCAGGGTGATACTCAGTTGCAGCAAAATGAGCGTTTCAACATGTACGAGAAAACAGGCATCCAGTTCCTGGAAATCCAAAATGCTCAGCTTGCTGATTCAGGAATTTACACGTGCACAGTGGTAAACAGCGCTGGGAAGGCATCTGTGTCTGCAGAGCTCACCGTGCAAGGTACAGCAAAGAGCTGGCAGGAGAGAGAAAAGTGAACCACAGACCTTCCTTTAAAATATTTCTGGTTGTGTTCTCAGCATATCCACAAGAATCCTTCACTTTTTCCCATGTCTCCCTCTTTCTCTCTTCCTTAAATGATACTGTGATAGCCTGGAATGTGCTGCAGCTGTAAACGTTGTGTGGGTTCACTGGAAAAAAAGGCTATTGAAGTGCTTTGGACTTTTATATGTTTTGAACATAGATTTTAATTTCAGCAAATGGAAGCTTTTCACTTGTCATTGTAATCAGTAATTAATTTTGTACTGCTTGAATACTAGCACCAGATTCACATTTACACCAACTCCCTTTTGGGAAAAAAAATTTCTCTCTATTTGCAGAACTAGGGAAGTAAAGGATCATAAATCTAAACCGTAAAGAACAGCTTAATGAGACTAAAATTTAGGCTCCTCAGGTCCCAACCCCACCTATTTCACTGCTTGTAAAGGAAACAAATGTCTTTGCAGAAATAGTTTAGGATGTTCTATTCTATATATGCATTGTCATATACAGTTCATTTTGTAATTTGATACTTCTTAGGGTGCCCTTTGCAATAGCCTCAAAATACAGCCTTCAGCAACCACACTAAAGAGAATTTCTTCAGTCTGTGGGTAAGCAGTGACTGGACCCAATTAAATAATCCAATCAACAGCTGCTGGCTTCAGCTGCAGTCATGAGATCAGTGGGGTAATTTTTTGTTGCAAGATTTATAGGTTCACATCAACGCTGACACTCTGTAAGGTATCAATAATATGAATAACAAGGGGATTTGCATTTGGGATGCTCAGAACCACAACTAACCTTTACACAACCTAAAGCTGTACTTTTTATCTGTAGGTTCCAATCTGATGAAGGCATTGTAGAAGAAGCTGCTGCAGTTTGCTTTTATAGAAAAGGCTGGGTTTTTTCAATAGGTCTCTTTTTCCAAACATGAAACCCTATCCTTAATTGCTCCCCCTGAAGTGGTGAGCTTTCTGTTCTGGGATGGGTACATCTGCCTTGAGAGATGATGCGGAACTGGGGTCACAAAGTCACTTGTGGTGTATGTTTGCTTCAGATTCTGACCACATCTCTCAATAATGTGGGCATTCTTTCTTGGATTAGTACAGGTCATTAAAAAGGGCACTCTTTTGCAACGTCCTTGACTAATTGGATGATTCCACTTACCTAACCACAATATATAATACCTAATTCTTTCATTAGCAATTAAATCAGGTAGTCAGGGTTGCTGCAAGATGCTAACAAACATCCAAGAAGCTCAGATTTACTACATTTTCTTTCAAATCCACGCAGTCTCACATAGAGATATTTTTGCTGCAATAGCTACATTTTTTTCCCAAGTTCCCAGAGAGAAAGGTAAAGGGGGAGGAGGAAAATAGTTTTTTTAATGACAGGGTTGCACGTTATTGTCTTGCTTGCAACCAGTAGTTATTCAGCTTCCTCTTCTACATTTATCCAGTCTCTTTTCAAGCTTTATTTTTTATATATCTGCTACTGTTTATTGACAGGTTTATTGAAGTGAGGTCAATGGGTTACTTCCCTTTCCCACTGCAACTTTTGTTTGGGCATAAATAGATTCTTTTGGTCACTTTGAATGATATGGCAAGTCCAAGCATTTAGATGTGGATTTTTGCTTGCAGAAATCAGGGTAGATCAGGGTATCATCCATCATATGATTTTGTCTTTTCCGAGGCAGAGACTTTGAAAGCATTTTTATGCAGTGCTTATTGTTGACCTGAAAAATTCATTATTTTGCAAATTAATTATTACATGTATTTCTACTTTAGTTTGTAGTCTCACAGCTGACAACAGCATAGGTGCAACTTTGATCTGACCAGGAGAAAATAAGTTTCATCCTGAGGTGTCGATTAGGGGGAAATGGAAAGATGTGGTTGATATTTGACCTGGAATGGTATTTCTCTCCTCACAACTATTTATTATCTCATGCTGCCCCCAAGAGAAACAAATACTGTCAAGGTTTGGGTAAACGCCTGGAGGATTACATACTGAGGGACTGACTGTGAGCAAATGTGTGCTCAGTTTTGTCAGTGCAGCTGATGAGGCACCTTGGCGAATCAGTGTAGCTCAGCCACACTCCCAGATTTCCTGGTGGTGTTGCAAAGTGAAGAAATGCGAGGCATTAGTTTTTGTGTTATTCAAGGTGAACACGATAATACTTGCTATGCAGCAAATGAGTTGGTGAATGTTCACAGCTGGGCCCATGTTTTGGGAGGATTTACTACTGTTAGTTTGGTTTTGTGTTTTAGCCAGAGGACAGCTGCAGTTTGGCTGTGAGCGTGCTCAGGTGTAGAACTGATTGAGGGTTTGTCTTCCTCCACTTCTACAAACTCTGCAGAGTTATTGTAAGATTTGATGAGCTGCCTCCCAGCTGGAATCTCTTCCTTACTTCTCTCTCCCAGCACAGAGCTTTTGAGGCTCACAGAACCTTCAGCTCTCAAGGGACTTAAGATCATGACCCAAAAATGTCTCAAAATGGACCAAGACCTCTTTGTGTTTCAGCTGAGCAGCTCAGCTTGCTGTTGTCCAAATCAGTTGCAGTGTGGTGATAGTCAATCATGACTTCACTGGATTGAAAATTAAGGTTCTTGAGTATATTCTTTGCTTAAAATCTTTCCAATGTATGGAATTATGTACAGTATTACATGTATAAGTTACCTCTTTCTTCTTTTCTATTTGAGGTCCAGATAAGAGTGACACATACGCTCAGCCACCAAGGTATGTTTTTACTGCAGTACTTTCTCAGAATATTTAATTGCAGTGCATTAATTTTGACATTTATTGCATGAGCTTCCCTCACAAAGTGATAAATGCTTTTGGATCAGACTGTATTTGGAAGTTAGGAAATGTTTACTTGGAATGAGGTTCTCTTTTACTGCCAAATTCAGCTGTCCTGGTAGACTCCTATGAAACAGTTGGTGGAACTGGTGGCAACATTATGAAGCACAGAGTTGTGGTCTGGTCCAGGAAAGCAGAATTCAGATGGTTTTATGCTCACTGCTCCCATCTAGTCAAATAGTTATATAATCTGGAAAAAAAACCCAAGCCTATGAGGAGAAATTATATGCTGTACCAGAGGGTCGAATTTCCCTTTTGAAGTCAAAAACCTGAGTGAATCTTGTCAGTGCTGAGCTGGCTGCTCTTTGCTGTCATAAGCAAAATGTGGTATGGCCACGGTCTGTGCTGTTGTCCAAAAATACATACAAAAGTGTGGGTAAAGTAGAAAGAAAAAAATAGTATTTTAGGGATTTATCAAGATTTTTAAAGTTAAATTACTATATTAATTTTTTAATTTTTTTTACTTTTCTTCATAAATAGAAAATGCAGAAATGAAATGCTCCAAGCTGTCTGTGTAGGACACTTTCACAAAGGCCAGTTGCTTTACAGTCTTCAGGATGTTAAATCTGTCCTTACATGCCCTGAATGAGATTTTAAAATGACATATTCATGTTGTCCCAACTCCATGGCTGCTGCAAGGTGCTGAAAAGGAACTGAAAGTGCTGTGCTACCCTGTTTTTCAGATCTGTGTGATTTTTAGGAACATACCTGAAAGTAAGTTTAGTGTAAATGAAACTGTGCAGTTCTAAAGCCAGAACTCCTCACGTACTGCATTCTCCAGAGCAGTTCTGCATCCTCCATGATTTATTCACATACAAAATTAAAGGAGATATTTTGTAAAATGTAAAGATCTTACAATTGTAAATGCAAATCTCTAGTACATTTAACTCTGGCTGAAGAAAGTGCCACAATAAATATTCCGAGTCTCCCTAAAAGAATAAGTCAATGGCACTAAGTACAGCAAGCCAGAGCTGTGCTAGAAATTGCTTCCCTTATTTCAAAGGGAAATGTTCCAATTCTGCCTTGGAATAATACTTTGGAAATCTGAGACACAGACACAGTGCCCTACAGGTAATAGCTTAGTGGTCAGGGCAATCGACTTCAGTGAAGGAAGCTTAGATTAAAGACCCCAATTAGTCATCTAATGTTGTGTCCCCAAAGTACTGAGAAGATCCATCACAGTTCTGAGAAACTCTGCCTAATAAATACGTAGCTGACATTGCTATGTCCAGCCAATTTTTTTCTTTTTTTTTTTTTAATTTTCCAAAACCCCCTCTCCCTTCTCTAGGCTCTGGTCAAGTTTCCTACCAATCCTGTTTTAAAATCACCTAAATTACAAGACACCATAGTCAGAAATAGTAAATTTGCTGCACAATTTACATTTTCTTTTCCCTTGAGGGAACTATTTAATGTGGTATTTCATCTATAATTATACCTGACCTCAATTTAAGAAAGCACGAAGTAGTGTTACATCATGGTTGTTCAGGGTCTTGTGTAATTGCTCCCCATCTAAAGCAGTGTGTGAAAGGTTAGTGTCTGACTCACAAAACATGTTGGAACTTGAGCAGTGGATCTGTATCCAGAAATTCCTCAGCTGACACAATGTCTGAGCCCTGATTGCATTTTATGAAGCTTTTCACTCCACTTCTTTTATCCATGTCCATCTGTGTGAAAGAATCTAAAGGACAATCATTTCATCTTCTTGCTAAGGGCTTATACACTTATATAATCGCTGATAATAACTAGTCTTTACACAATGTCATATATCTGTAAACTTCTCATTTTCCTTCAGCGTGCCATCAAAACCAGCCACCCTTGCTGTTAAAACTGTCGAAAACTCAGAATTCAAACAGTCAACCAGCAATGGGATCGCTAAAGAGCTGAAATCCAGCAGCACAGAGCTCATGGTTGATACCAAAGACAGGGTGTCAGCAAAGAAAGAGTCCTTTTACTTCACCAGAGAAGCCAAAGAGAGTAAGCAGGGACAGCACGAAGAAGCCAATGCAGTGTCTCCTCAAGAACACAAAGAAGCAAAAAAGGGACCTCCGGTCTTGCAGAAAACTTCAAGCACCATCACACTACAAGCTGTCAAACTGCACCCAGAACCAAAGGCAGAACCCCAGGCCACTTCCATCAGACAGGGTGAAGACAGGAAAAGGGCTGTGCAGCTCCTGATGTCAGCTCAACAAACTCCTCCTCTGACAAGGCAAGCCAGTCCAAGGAGTAGAGAAGCAGAAAACAGGTCTGGAGCCCAGAAGACTCAAATGGAGGAGAAGAGGGAGGCTCTGGGAATTCTCCCTCGGTTTGAGAGCCATCCACAGAGCCTGGAAGCATCAGAAGGCCAGGAGATTAAATTCAAGAGCAAAGGTAAAGGGATGAAAATTATCAGAGCCCCTGGGTTTAGTCATGTTGCCCTTCTGTGTGTGGAAATGGGGAAGCAATTCCTCTTTCTTAGCAAGTTCTCCTCCTAAAGCCTGTTGGAAAGAAATGCAAAATCCAATGCTATTTCCGCAATACTTGTCTTAATGAAAGACATCCCATACCACAGTGTCCATCTCCTCTCTCATCTGGGGTTTCCCCAGATACAACCATTGCTGCTCTTTCTAGGAGGCAGTTTTAGGCCCTCTCATATGAAGGTACAAGACAGAAAATGGATGGTACACTTTCCAGAGCTGTAATTAGTTATATTGCCCTTGAGCCAAAAAAATTATCAGATAAGGAAATACAATCAGTCACTGCATTTCCCTTGTGGCATCTAATTTTACATCTCATATTTGGTCAACCTGATGTGAGTGCTTCCAAACAGCTGAAATGATAAAGTCAGAATTAAAAGGGAGATTTAGAGTTTGCTCCAGAAAATTTGACCAGGTTTTAACCTCTCAGAAGAGTAACAAGAGCTGCATTTTGCTGAATATGGGGAGTAGAGTTGGAACACATCTCTTTTTTTTCTTCTTCATTCCAATTTTAGTAGAAAATAATTTGGAAGCATTTTTCTGCTATTTTTTTTAAGTTATATTCGCACTTTAAAGTGTTCCCACAAGTGAGAGAGAAATTGGATTTTATGTATCTGGAGGGGAAAAAAACCCACTAAAACAACCATGGTAATTTATTTCATTTTCTGATAGTTCTTACCCCGTGAGTATAGAATACAATTTATATCAGAAGCTCAGAGAGTAAGGAGAGGAAGATCATGGCAACTTTTGAACAGTTTATTTTTCAGGTACATTAGTACTAAAAATGTGAATTGTTTTCTGTCAGAGCATCTCAAACACTTTGCAAGCTTTAACTAATCCGTGATTGTGTTAGGTAGCAAATGTAGTCCCTATTGTAGAGAAAGAAGGAGATCAGTGAGTTTTTATTGAAGCCAGTGAATGCCTTTTCATTTGGCTTTGGACCCAAAGCACAAGATAATAATTATGTGCAAGGGCAAGGTGTCTGCAGGGAGTTACAGTGGAACATCCCTAATGGACTTTAATGAGGAATCCAAGAAACTCTCCTGTGAATCCTCTCTACAAACAGTGATCAGGGTTGTTTTCACAGGCTCTCCTGCCTGCTCATGCAGGACCACCTAAAGCAGGTGTTCCAGGACTATATCCAAGGTAACTTTTGAGTATCTCTGGGGCAGAAAACTCCACAACCTCTCTGGGTAACCTATGCCAGTGCTTAGTAACTCTTGCAGTAAATATGTGTTTATGTTCACACAAAACCTTCTGTGTTTCAGTTTGTTCTTGTTGCCTCTGGTGCTGTCACTGGACACCACTGAAAATTGCCTGGCTACCTTTTCTTTACACTCTCCCTTCAGATATTCATATACATTAATGAGATTCCCCTTGAGCTTTGTCTTCTCCATGCCAAGAAGTCCTAGACTAAATAACCTCAGCAGTCGTATTATGGATTGCAGAGTGCTGGTAGATGCTCAGAGAAACCAATTTAGTAAGGTAGGAAGGAATGGGAAGCAGTTTCTCTCTTTCTCCTCTGATATCTCATCACACCCATTTTGTCTGTGACTTTTAGAAGAACAGTTTTCACCTAGCTCTTTCTCAGATAAAATAACAAATAGTTGTTATTTTAAAAGATGGAATGGCCAAGAGATTTTAGAAGATCAGGGACATCAAACTGTCTTTTTTACAATAGTTCTGTGTATTGTCCATTAAGGTTTCTATAATTATGTATGTGTAAGTTGTACCTAATTTACACTGAAGTAAATAATGGAATTACACTAAGGGGAATACCTGTTCATAAAAATCCAAATGCCTGATTGTCTAGTTTCAGGGAAACCAAAACCAGATGTGCAGTGGTTCAAAGAAGGTCGACCAATTAAAGCTGGAGAAGATGTTCAAATATATGAAGAAGATGGGATTCATTGCCTGTGGCTGAAGAAAGCCTGTCTGAGGGACAGTGGATCCTACAGCTGTACAGCTGTCAACCCCAAAGGCCAGACTTCCACCAGCTGGTTGTTAACTGTCAGGAGTAAGTAGCTCTCATGAGCCCATCTGCACTTTGAAAACTGTGGCTGGGCTTTTTTAGGCTGTCAGAGGGTGGTGACCACATAATTTTTATTTGACTTCTCAACGCAGGTTGATTCAGATTCCTACCTCTGTGAGTAATGTGGTGTGGGACAGCTGGCAAGCCGCTCTTTGCATCAGTTTCGCTTCTGACTTATCATTTTTTGTTGTTTGTATAGCTAAAACCATCTTAATGATTGTTTTGTACCAAGGGAGGCCTTTTCTTTACTCAGGTTTTCTATTAATGCTTGTATTTAATTCAGGTTGTCAAAGATTTTGTTGTTCTGCATTTAGTTCTTTTGAAGTTGCTTAGCATTTCTATAGAACACTGAAATTTTGAAATGTTTTCCAAGCACAGAACGATCCTGTGCAGTAAAGCTAATAAGAAGAAAAGGGAAGGAATGAGAATTGCATTTTGCTAAATTCAAGCACGCATCCCAGTGACAAATTATTTTCAGCTTGAAGGCACTGTCTTACTAGTCTGGTTGAAAAATTTGTTGGCCTCTAGCAATTCCTGTCCTCAGTTCTAATGTTTACACCTGGTTTTAGGTTTTTCCGGGGCCTATGATCATGTTTATGCAGCGTTTTGCTGTGCCTAAAGTTAAACTAGAATACCCAAATATTCTCTTTCTGTCCCATGACGGACATATAAACTGCATCCTTAAGTCTCCCTGTTTCTCACTGCCAGCCAGGGGAGATTTGGGAGAGGGACTGGGAGAAGACAGACAAGAGGAGAGAAGAATTATCTTTCCTGTTCTTTGTGCTGAGCTCTCTGGCAATATGCTGCATACACTTCTAGTGGTCGGCTGCAAATGGTGGATTCTGGCATAAAAAAACACCATCTAAGATAGAGCTTGAGGGCTGCCAATGCCTGCTTTGTGGACAATAGAAAAACCCCTTCTTTATACCAGTCCACTGCTCAAAACGATTTCTCTGCCTCAATAAAACGTTTCACTGTGGTTAGCCCAGCCATGTCACCTGAGCACACCTAGAAAAGGTCGCTAAGTGGTAAAGCTGAATTCTTCAATTTGGCTTAAAGGAACTGTTTTCATTTTGGTTTTAAAGGGCCTAAAGTTGAAGAGGCTGCTCCGTGCTTTTCCAGTGTCTTGAAAGGCTGCACTGTGAGTGAAGGGCAGGACTTTGTGCTGCAGTGCTGTGTGGGAGGGGTCCCTGTGCCCCACATCACCTGGCTTCTCAATGGTAAGGAATCCCCTGCTCTGCAACACCTGACACCCACAGGCTCTGAAGACCGCACAAAGCGCTCTAAATCACCCTAATACAACACCCTGGGGCACCTGAAGAAAATTTACGGGCTTTTATTTTAAGGGTGGCAGGAGGGGGTTCTGCGTTGCCGCAGTTCCGCGGTGTGTCCAGCAGGGGGCGCTGGTGACCAGGCTGTGCCAGGTGGGTTTTACCTGGGCCGTGTCAGACAGCCCCTCACTGTGTGTGACACTTCTGTGCTGCTGCTGGCGACAGGGCTGTGCCCAGGTGAGTGTCCCGGGCCGTGTCAGACAGCCCCTCACTGTGTGTGACACTTCTGTGCTGCCCTCATGCCTTTGGCACAAGCTTCTCCTCCGAGCATAAACAGGTTGGCATTGTGATCCTGCAGGGGTAATAACTGCTAAATAACATCTCTCTCTTTGTGGTAGGAAGGAAACCAATGCCTGATAACAGCCTTCCATCAGCTGGGCAGGTTATAAAGGGTATCAGCAGTTAACAGTCCCAAGATCTTGAAACCACGGCTCTTCTGGTTGCTTCTCTGCTCGAAATATGCTCCTTGAGATTCTAATGTTTGCCTAAAGCTGACTAAAAAAAGGAAATTGAAAAGTACAATATTTTTTACTTTTATCAGACTGTGTAATCACTTACCCTGCCCTCATTACACAATTGAACAATCAAGTTTTCTTAACTTTCCTCTCAATAGCAGAGCTAGGCCCAAACATCAGTGTTTTGCTTAGATTCCAAATGATTTCAGAGGTCCAGGCCCTACACGCTTTGGCTAAGGGCTCTTTCCATTTAAAGCCACATCTATTAAACACTAGACAAATTTATGCAGCTTAACCCTTGATCACCTCTTTTACTCCTGAAGTGCAATTGAGGTTTTTGCAGGTTTTTCTCAGGCTATCTATTTGTGTGTGTGATTATAAATAAAGAATAGCATACCTTGCCATAAAGATGTTTCTTCCAGGATTATTTTAAAATTAATTATTTGCACGTGATCTCTGTTTTTCTTTAGTCATTCAGAGTAAGTGGGATAACTGGAAAAGGTGGCAGGGCAAATGAGCCATGACCTTGAGGTTGGTATGTTCCCACAGCGTGGTCTGTTCACCTTCCTAATAACCCCATGTCTAGAATAGAAAGGCCAATGCTTTATTTACAACACGAAACATGTGAGTAAAGGTTCTGACTCTCTCCCACTGGACAAAATTTGTTTCCCTGTCTGAAGGTTGCTCTCAAGTTCCTCCTTTGCAGATGCGAGTAGAATCATTGCTGGGCTCTGCAAGAATTGTCTTGCAGCTCAGGGTCAGTCATTTCATCTTTATAAAAGAGTGCCCTTGGTCATAAAGTGTTTCCTCAGTCATTGAATGATATACTTAGTTATCTTCACATTCAGAGCATCTTCCTGTCTCAGATGACTGACTGGGGGTTGATTTTCAAATGACTTACAGTTCATCAGGCATAGAAACAGAGTCTCCGTTTCTGAAACCATGTTCTGCTGTGCTAACTAGGAGACTGTTGTTTCCTGGAAAATACAGCTCAGAGATAAATAAGCAGCCTGTTTCTGTGATGCACTGCGCCCCTCTGCCTTTTTTAAGGATGTTTGTTCTACACTGACCTTTCTTCTCACTGATCTAATGTAAGTCTGCCACTGTTCAGGTATGACCATGTTTATATTGCATCCAAGCTTCTAACTGCAGGTAGATCGATATGACCAGGAGGCAAATGCAGGTGGATTTTTTTTGTAGTTAGTTGGATTTCAAACCATCAGGGTTCTCTAAAAATTCAGTGTGTTAGCTGTGCTCTCTTAAAGCAAAAGGCAGTGATGAGTCTGAGTAACAGGAGCACAAGAAACTATCATAATAATAAAAATCAGGGACATCATATATTATTCTAAAGACACAAGCACATGACTTTGATTCCAGGCTCCTAAAACGTATCACTATAGTTTAATGCTTTTCTGTCTTGCATCTGATTGTGAGACATAACTGTTTATATACCATTTTGATACAAACTTGAATTGATTATAAACAGTTGTTTATTGTTGATAATTCCATGTACACTCCTAGGATCATTATTTTACTTAAGGATCAAATTGGCTATTTGGATATCCATTTGAATGCAAACATTTCCTTCCTGTCTACCAGCTAGCTGGACACTACAAATTTCTTATATTTATATCCATGATCAAATGAAGAAGAAAGTTGTGTGTCTGGTCCTGAAATATTACTCCAAGCAGACATAACAGTGGTTTTTTGGTGGAGTCTTTCATCAACTGACCATATGAAGAAAATAGTATATTCACAGTATATAATTTGAGGCAGGCAGACAAATTTTGTTTTAAAAAAAGGTGTGTTAGCATCTGCTGTCCATATTTGGAATATAAAGGTTTTTATATTCACAGCTGATTGGCTGTGACAGGGGAAAAAGCAATCTGCTGAGAGCAATCACACTGCTGTTCAAGACACAGCACTTGTGCAGAACTCCATAGAAATAAAAATCATATGGGACAGGACGGTAAAGTTCACTAGAAAATATCGAATGCAGATTATCTCCCAAGCATGACAGCGATCACAAGCCAGAGTTCATTTTTGAGCAGGATTGTGAGGAAGGGATGTACATCTCAGTGAAATAATGAATGCAAAGGCCAAGTCATCAAATCAGAAGAAACCCAAACAGAAGGCTGCTTTGAGAAACAAATAGGGGAAAAAAAAAAAAAAAGAAGTACAAAAGCAGACCAGTCTCCCTTCCGGGCTGGCCATCCCTTGATGCTGAACAGCCTGCATGGTGTCCACTCTGCCTTCCTGCAACCTCCAAGGAATCCAAACCACCAGAGAACAAAAAACCTTGCAGTAACTTTTTGTACAAGTCGAAGTACTACTTTAGATACTACTTTAGATACCAATAATTTTTACCAGCTGTGACTACATGTGAGTTCAAAACATTTTCCAAGCATTATGCAGAGTGACCTCTCTTTCCGGTCAACCAAGGCAAAAAGTAGATGGTGTGTGCTCTGCATTGTCTGTAATTACATCTCAGCATCTGTCAGGATGAATACTTTTTTCATATTCATAGAGAATGCACAAGTAACAGTACCTGACTGAACTACCAAGCTCATTAGAGCTCTTACTCTTCTCTGCAACTCTATCATTTAAGTTTTCTCCAACTTTTTCAAGATGGTTCTTTTGTCCCATTGCTCTCACTCTATCTTGATTTTAAGTTTCTTTCTGAATTTTCGCCGATTTACTGGCAAATTCCCTGAAAGTAAACTTCTTGTGTTTTAGTTCTGGCCTCACCAAAGCCTTATAAATAACTTTTTGCATGTGCTCTCTTGACAATACTTCAGCATGTCACTCCAACTTACTTTGTCTTCTTTAAGTACTTTACAGGTAACTTTTTTTTCAATTGCAGGAATAAGGAGTGTATTACTATTTTAAGTATCTTTCTATTCGTATTGCTTTCTGAGGGTTTTTTTTTTTCTCTCAGACTTGAATTGAACTTCTTCTTGCTGAATTTAAAAACAGTATGACCATGACTTTAGCATAACAATTCTCTGAGTAGTGTTTGGTTTTAGGATAGCTTTGTGATTTGCCCAGAAACCTTTTAATAAATGGGCCAGGGGAAAATTTCCTTTCTTCAGGCATAACATGCCAGTAGAAAGGTATTTTTTGTTATTGTTCCTGCTGCCAAGCTGTCGTGGAGATTTGACTGTTCTGCCTCTGGAGAAGGGAACATTTCACTACTGGGAGATTTGTTTTTGTTACAGCAAAATATAAGTCCTATGGATGTAACTTAGAATCTTGCTGCAGGTTATTCCTAAGGGCTTATACGCTTGTATTTCTTTTCTGGGGTCTAATGAAAAGGCTGTTCTGTAGTGAATTCACTATCTTGTGAATACTGCTGAAAAATAACCGCAGTGTTGTTGAGAGCTGGAGTGAAAAAGAGCCCTGACAAAATCTTAGGACATGGTGAAGGAGTCCACATTTTATTTTTCCACACAGAACACTTACCCTATTCATTTGCTTACTTACAACAGAAATAAAAAGGCATTTTTCCATTTTTGATGGTGCAACTTTTATCTCCAGTGCATTTCTGTTGTGGCATCACTGCATCATTTGCCCCTACCGAGAGTTTCAATGTCAGAATCCCAGACAGGGTGGATATTCTATAATTGGACCAGGAAGGCAGCCCAGTGCCCCCTGTCCTCTTACAGAAAGCTTTGTGTGCTTGGGCTTTAGCTCTACACCTAAATATTTGAGTGCAGTGCTATTCCCACATGCAGAATCTACGTGGCTCAAAATAATTGTTACAACAGTCTGTGTGTAAACTGAGTGAAAAGGAGCTCAAGGGAACCAGTAATAGGAATACGTGACCTGTGGCAAAGGTGGAGAGAGTTTATTCTAAAATTGGAGTTTTCTGGGTAGCTGATTGAATATTCACCACCATTTTTAATGCAATAGAAAATTTGCTAACTTAACAAACAGATGGCTCATAAGTAAAGGAACAAGATCATCTAGCACAATTTATAATATATGCAAGTATTGGATGATGCTGATTTTGGCACACGTTTGTATTTCAGAATGAAACTTTTTGTGCAGATAGATAGTGCACAGACAATGCCTGCCTTCTGAGTTTGCCAGTGTTGAAAATCAGAGATGAGAGAAAAATCTGTCACATCACTTACTTTATCCTCATAGTACAGAACTGCTTCTTAGTAACCCCAGAGCTTTGTGCTATTTTGAAATGATTTTGGCAATTAAATCAATATTGATCTTTCCTTTTGACCACCAATTCCCAGATGACAGATGTCTTTGATTCAGTCCTGCCCAATTTCTCTGCTGTTTCATCCTCCTCTCTTCGTCGATCCTAATTTCTTTTTCCAGCGTGATGTTTATGCACAGGTATCAGGCCCTCTTAAGCATTGCATACACTGGGAAAGCAACCAAAGATGAGCCAGCAGTGGAAACTATTTAATATTGGGGAAACAGATTGCAGAAGCATTTCAAAAAGCAAGGCTGAGATTGATGACAGTTCCTGAAACAATAGCAAGGCAACTTTAAACCATCTACACTAATATTTAAACATGTTCCAAAGCAATTTAAGGAACCAGTTTCTTAAAATGAACTTTTTTAATAGTCACATCACCACAGATCAGGCTGCACCTCTCTGTTTCTGCATAACACTGTAGTGCATATTGACTTCTGTAAATCAGCCAGACCTTGCTGTTTCTCTTGGAATGTCTTGCACTACAGAGTACCCTGTGGAGGACTTCAAGTGCTCTTCCATGCCCAACAGATCTTGCACATCTAGTTTTATCTGCATTTTACCTAGTTCCAGGCAAATTACAAGATGGAAATTATGCCTGAAGCAAACACACGAGACAGTTCCTCTCTTCCCCAGCTGAAAGAGAATCTATCCAAAATGCAAAGAGAAACCTTTCCCCTCTTGCTACTACTCAAGGTAGCACTCAGTGAATCTAATGGTGAGCTCTGTCTGACAACCATAAAGTAGTTTGTGCTTGGGATGCTGCTGGTTTTAGTCACTAGAGAGCAGTGGCTGTGCACCAGAGAGTGGGATTTGGCTCTGTACTATAATGTACTGGCTGGTGTTAGGCATCCAGATTTCACTCAAAACTAGATGTGCTTTTGAAACTTGTGGCTGATGTATTAAGTCAGTTCTCTTCCTTTCTGTCTGCAGATCAGCCAATTCAATATGCCCATTCCACTTTTGAAGATGGAGTTGCAAAATTGACTGTCCAAGATGCCCTACCAGAAGATGATGGCATTTATACCTGTCTGGCTGAAAACAACAAAGGACAGGCATCTTGCAGTGCTCAGGTCACAGTCAAAGGTGAATATGTCAGCCTACTGTAATTACTAAAATCATATAAACTAACATTTTTTAACAAAAATAATCTTGGATCCTTAACAGAGGTGATTGTAAGCGGATTCCATATTTTTTCTAAGCTCCTGTCAGCTGGGTACTTTTTCTCCCCCTTGGAGGTATGTGCAACTTAAGTGCTTAAGGACTGTGTAGTGTAAAATAATATGAATGTTTCAGAAACAGGTATTAATGCTCTGACCTTACCAAGGGCTTAGGGCACAGAGAGCAGCGAGGCTGTTCTGGGAGAGGTACCAGTGTAGGAAAGGCCTTTCACTGCTGAAGAAAAATAAGTGCAGGATCACCAGTATCACCCATCAGGCAGAGAGTGTTATGGTGAGCAGGCAGATGCTGCCCCTTTCTCTTGAATGGCAGAACACAGAGACCAGTCCCAGGGACTGCAGTTCTGATAGCAAATGCCATTATTCCTGTTCTGTTACCAGGATTGATCAGATATAATTCTGAACAGGCACATATCAGCTAACTGGGAGATGTAGAACTCTAAATAAGCAGCATTTTGGTAGTGAAAGTACCAGAAGCACATCGTAGGAAACAGTCAAGGTGATCTGTTGTCTCAGAAATCTGAGGCAGTGCTGAACTGACATAGTTGATTTGTCCACGAAAGCCATAATTCTGCACTAGGGTCTGAATGAACACAGTCTAAAAGATTGGAGTTCACAATGAAGAGATGACAGAATTCCATGGATAAATTCAACACTAAGGTAGTATTCATCAGTATTAGGGTCTTTATTCTTTCAGTCTCCCCTGGCATCAGTTTATGCAGGTGTTTTATTTTATTGGTTGGAGATGATCATTCCCCTCTCTCTTCAATCCCCCTCCCTCAGCCTCCCCCTTCCTCTGCAATCAAGTCTGTATTTGGTATTTGTCACCAGTAAATGATATTTTTCCAGATTTATAATAGTTGGTCACTGCCTGTCCAACAGGCTGTGAGGGACAGCTGCCAAGGGAGCTGTTCCTTTTGGCTATGACTAAATAATACCTGCCCTAAATTTGTACATGCAGTTTGATGGGAAATGTACCCTGATCCCTGGGATCTCAAGATTTGTCTTTGTTTGGCAGTGTTCTGGGGTGTTTGTCTGCAGCGCTTCAGTGCTATACCTGCCCCTATTCTATATGAATCCACATAAAAGCCTAAAATGAAAACAAATTCTGGTAGACCTGTGAGTTAACTTCTTGATTATTAGACTGCAAATGCAGTTGTCTCCTTCCTGCCCTCCCACCCCTTAAAAAAAAAGTACCAAGGAGGAAAACACTGATTTAAAATAAGCCTGAAACTAATCGGTTCTCAAAGCTCTCACTTAAAATTTCTCTGAAGCATTTCATCTGCATTAGCTAAAGGCCAGTCAAGAGGAGCTGTCTTTGCCATGGAACCTGCTGATCCCTCACTGGGACTCAGAAACCAAAAAGACAGCCCCTCTCTTACTGTGAACAACCATTGCTGAGTTATTTTCGGGTTGACACACAATGCTAACGTGGGAGCAGCAGTGACCTGGACTTTCCCTGGGCTTGTGTTCTCTGCTGGGCTATTTCAGGCTACGTAGTCACTGTTGCACTGTGTGGGATTCCTCCTGTTCTTAAGCTGGTCTGGGGCTAGAAAGCTGCCTTGCCACTGTTATGGGGAGTTAGTTCCTCTCTTCTGCATCCCATTCTATTTTCTGGGAGCTGTGGAATGGCAGGGTAGGAAGACCAAGAGCAGAATTAAGAACATGCATGATAGGCTGTAAACCCCCTTGTTCAACATTTCTACAGTTTTAGCTGTCCCCTCTGCTTTGTCCCTAAAACTCATGTCCCTGTTGGCATGAGGATTACAGGAACTTCCCCAAGACTCAGATCAATGTGGATTTGTCTGCCAAAAATAGTACCAAATTTAAAATCGTGCTCTCCAAATCTCCTATCTGTTCGTGTATTTTTTTTCCATCAGAACCTCTAGCAAAAGCTTATTGGCATTAGTTCTCTGAGTCTCTGAATGCTGCCACTAAGGCTTCTCTAAATGCTCAGCTGTTGCAAACAGATTACAGCAGAAAATCGTTGTACATGCAGAAAGGGAGAAAACTTCAAAAATCCTCTCCTGACCAGACACTGATTTTTTTAATAAAGTCTGTGAAATTGTTTCTGAATTGTAACCCATCTTTCTCCAGTTCAGTTTTGTCTCCAAGACGATTTAAGGATTTCAGGTTTCATGCAGTGCTCAGTGAGTTCATTCATTGTTAGAGAAATATTTTCCTTTTGTATGTGACAAGTAACTTTAATTTAATATGAGAAGGAATGAATATTCTTGGCGTATCATCAGTATCCAACCAGTGTCAGAATCCAGCTTTTCTTTAACTTGCTACTGTGGTCCTTGGACACATCTCTGAGTCCATCTGGGTCTACATTTCACTTCATATTGCCATTTTTGGCTTTTCTGTTGTGCTGTGAAGATCTCATGAAGGAACACTGTGCAGTGATCACTGGGGAATCTTTACCTGGAGTGAATAGTCTGCCTTAACAGTAAAACTCAATTTTATTTTTCTTAATTAAATTCAGCTCACAGATAACTCAGAATAAGTCAGCAGTAAGGATAGTCAGTGACAAACTGCTCAACTCATATCTGAATTATGCTATAGGATGGTGCTTAAACCTGCTGGTAGGTTGCAGGTGTTATCTAACCACATACTATGTTTTCTGATCAACTTCTATGTCTTCTTTGCCTTTTGGAACATCTGTTGCTTTGTTTTTTGTCAAAGGAAATTTCCTTTTGTGGGGTTAATGTAGAAAACAACATTTCAAAGGCCCTTTGCCCTATAAAGGGCTACTGCTCCAAGTCCTGTAAAATACAAAGGTGGGATTTTGTCCAGTAGTTTGCAGTGGGCCCTGGATAATTAGCTAGGCTTATTGTGGCATAGCATTCCTTCTAAGTCAGCAGTCTCAGATTCATTTATGGTTGTCTTTTGCTTGCTTATTATTAAGAAGGATAAATTCTGTCCAGCACTGAGCAGCCTCAGTATTATTCCTTGGTTTTGTATGACAAAACCTGAAGGTATTTAGCTGTTTGTAGGAGGCTTTTGGCACTGTGTCGAAAAAGTCCCACAGTTCATATGGATGGGGCATGAGAAATGCCATGGTCTTAAAAAACTCAAACTAATCAGTCTTCTGCTTATTTAAAGTGAGAAATTAGCATCAGATCACTTAAGTAAGATGACACTTCCTTAAGTAAGTGATCTAAAGGCTGAGTAAATTGGGGTAGGTCCATTAGGTAGTCTATGGAGAAACCAAGTTAATCAAGGTGAAGCTAATTTTGGCCTTGTAAAAGACTAAGTAGACTAAATTGAATCCTGACATCCGTCTTCTCTGTGTCAGTGATTTCTTGCAGCTGAAATACAGGGAGAGATGAACTACAGAGATTGAGCAGTACTTCTCTGAAAACCTGCCTAAGAAATGTCTTCACTGTGAGAATTTTTTCTAACTGAACCATGCACTGGGTGCACTGGGTAAATTGGTCTAATGCAGATTAATTGTGCAGGAAAACCTGAGAGGTGAGAAACATGGTCCAGGTTACTCAAACATTCAATTATAGACATTCCTGGTGCCATTTGCTAGTCTGAAAATGTTAGATTCTTTTTTTCCCTTTAAACTTCTACATGGTTTTTTATACACAGGAAAATCAAAATCTGGGAGACTTTGGGGCTAATGCACAAATTTTCTTTAAAGTTTTTAAACAACATGTTCATGACTGAATTGTTTCTGTTATTGTACGTGTAAGCTATTGTTTTTGAATTGGTGTTCACATCTCATGTTACAATTTTCATATTGTTCTATGTTATGAAAATAAGTATACAAGCCATTTTTAAAATTCACCAGGCATCCTATTTGAAAAACAAACAAACCACCTCCTTAAAAAGGAATGTGCAGGGTACATTCGGGTCACCTGAGACATATGGTGATTATATGCTGATGGAGATTGCAGATATTGAAGTTGAATTTAATATTAATCAGGTTTTTATCAGGGTAGCTGAATGTTTTAATCAGTTTTTTATGAACAGGAAACTGAGGTGAGGAGAAGTTAATTGACTTTGAATGTACCTGTGTAGTGAGTTGGTGGTGTTCATGCTTTGCTGAGCCTGAGACAATCAGAATATAAAGGCAAGACAGCTCCTGGTAATAACTGGTATAGTTGGAAGGTAAAGCCACTCCCAGGGATAGTGACTGTTCCTCAGGTCTGCCCCATGCCTGAGGTAAGCCTTGTGATATGTGGCTCTCTCTGCCAGTGAACAATCACTGACAAGGAGCTACAGGTCAGATCCACCTGTAGAAAAATGTGTCGAAGGGATGTTTAAGCATTTGGCATTCACAGCACTACCTGAGTGCACTACACAAGATTACAGACTGGAGGGACCGTGGGAACTGGGGTGGGACATACGATGGGCTCTGCTGTGCCAAACCAAATCAGTACTGCACATAGGCAGCTTCTCTTCTTTTGCAAACAGTCTCTCCATGTAAGAGGGGCAGTTAATTGCCTTCCCCAGCTTTCTCTAGGTATGGTATCAAGCTGGAGGGCTGACTCTCGGGAGAATGTCCTGTCTTGCAATTCTGCAGTAGATGACAAACAAAATATCTGACCCACTGCACGCTCCTTGAGGTTTATCCAGCATCGTCCCACCAGGCAGCAGCATCACTGATTGTTTTCAAGATACAGGACATGAAGTGTGGGCAGTGATGGCAGCAGGGCAGGCTGGCAGCCAGGTTATTTCTGTGGGCTCTAATGCTCTGCAGCCTCCCATTTTGCTGATGCTTGTCTTCTGCACACTGCTGCTTTTTTTTCTTTTTTTTTTTTTTTTTAATAGAGGCCTAATACTGCTGCTTTTGGTGAGCAAATGCTATTCAGCAGATACTGCTGTTCCTGCTTATTGGCTCTTGACCTCATTTCTCCTTCCCTGCCAGCAGTGCACTGTCCTGACTTCACATCTGTTCCCCTTTCTCCCCCACCACTTTCTGTTCATGGGTTTTTTTCTCAGTGCAGCCTCCCCAGCATGTGTCTATGTTGGGAAGCCTGTAGCCCTTACAATCCGATTACTGTAGTCATTCATTGATCACTGGACGAGCAGATTAGTCACCTGAAAGCCTGTCAGAGTCCCTGCTGGTAACCAGTTTATCAGAGCAGTGAAGGGAGATGCTTTCTGGACAACCAGTTTGTTTTGTTCCTGTCACTCGTCCATCAGGTGTGAATGGGACCATAAAATATAACCAGGTGGAAGAAAAGCTTTCAGGTAGGAGTCTTTTCCTCTGGTCATGAGAGATTCTGTCTTTAGGTCATAGGTTGTTTTTCTTTCTATCTCAGAATGACCTTTCTTAGACATTAATCTTTTAAAGGAGGTTATCACTGCAATAAGCAGCCTCTCTTTGAAGACTTAACTGAGAGGCTACAGCTCTGTTTCTCACATATTTGTGCCTAAGGTAAGCAAAGTATGATGGCTCACTTGCCTACAGTGATACTTGTGACGGCTTTTCAAAGCCACTGCTTATTTGAAAGCATTTTGCTCTATTTCAAGCATAACATAAATATAAAGGACTGTAGATGACTTTACAAAATACACAAGTCTAGGCTTATTAAATGTCTAAAAGGCATTCCAGACCAGCAGACTCGTGGAACCACTTCTCTATGTAAGAACTGGTTTCAGAGCACTAACTGAAAGGGAGAGGGGTTTTGTTCCTGTATTGAAAAGTCAGGGGTAAGCTGGCACAAGCATCAAAGAAACTCTGTTCCAGAGCTTTCAGTAGTGTCCCAAGGTTCTCTCTACGTCACTTGGTATGGATCACCAGCAGCTATAATACTGTAAGACTAAGTCTGGATTTTTTTTTTTATTTTAAATTGCCTTCTTGCAGCACCTCAGGGCCAAACATGGAACACGATGCCAGTTAGAGACCAAACATGGAGGACAAAAGCAAAACATGGAAGCTTTTAATGATAGAGGATGTGCAATCAACATAAACAATGCACTCTAAAGACGGTTTGTTAATATAAATCACTTCCATTGAAACGGGAGCCAAATTTGGATGCAAATCAGGGATGAGTGCTTGCAGAATGAGGAAAATTTAAATGTCAGAAATTACATTAACATTTCTTATAAATGAAAACCAAAGATGAGATGTTGACAGAAAAAAATAATTTAATTTAAAAAGAAAAGAAAGAAAAGAAAAAAACTTCACCCTTGCATCAATTGTGGTGTGATCAAATACCATGAACATGAACGTAATATGTACCAGAGTGGCAGAAAACAGATGGTTATTACAACAGACTTGGGAACAGCCCTGCATTGACCAAGGGGCAGACTGTCCCAGCTTGGATTGCCACATTCTACAGTGCTCTAAGCTTCAGCTGAAAAGTGAAAGTCATCAAAATACATATAAAACCTGTTAACTGAATATATACCTGAGTAATTTTGAAAGCATAGGCATGGTGTTACCCCAGAGAATAGTTTCAAGATCAGCTGATGTGGATTAGCTAATGGGAACTCAAAGAGCCAGCCATCAAACTACCTCATAGGATTAGCTCAATTTTTAAAGCTCTCCAGAAGTTGCCTAAGGGAAGCATCCATCATTCCTTTGCAGTACAGGAACAGAACAGAGGGTAGGAACCTTGTATAGCTGTACACTACTGGAAGTGCTTCTCTGCAGCTTCATTTTCATGAAGGCTTGACTTTCAGTCCACATACACAGACCCTTTTTGTTTCCTTTTTTCTTTTTTCCCTGATGTCTAGGTTCAAGAGATTTTCAACATAAATTAATCAAGAAGAGACAACTGACCACAAACAATGCTGTAGTAGAACTACCTTATCTTTTATGGACTTGAATGTCAAACAAGTCTTGCTTAAGAATTCCTTTCTGAAACCAACTTTTACCCAGAAATACAACACTGCTGTGTTTTTTCTTTTTCCCCCTCCTTCATAGTAGTCTAATTTCAAATGTTTCCTTGCTCTCAAGCTGAGTCTTATTTGTCTTATTTGAGGGATTCCTTAACAGCATTCTTAGTACAGTATCCTTTTGATTACTCCCCCAAGAGAGGAGCAGAACTATTTTAATAGTACCACAGGGTAACTAATTCTGTTGCCAGTGTGGATTTGCCAGAGGAAGGAAAGGCTGAAAGGACTGTAACTCTTTAGATCAGTGGCATCCTCAGGGACACTTGTGTTTTATGTGATTGCCTGTTCCTGTTGTGCTTCCATTGCATTTCAGTTTATGCACAGACCAGGTTTTTTTTGTAACAAAAGCAGTATCTCTATATATCATGATGTGCTGCAATTAAATTAAAATCTACCTGAGCAGCCACACAAAAAATTGAGACTGTACATGTGAAGGTGAAATTCTGCCTCAGCAGAATGCACATTTTCACTGTGGAGATAATCTGGCTTGATCTAGCATATATGAAGCACCTTTTCTGCAGTTCTCCAAGCCAGACTGGTATCTGATGCTGGGGAATTTGTAAGCAGTGGGCCAGCTGAGCTGCCTTGTAAATGTATTTGGTAGGTGTACACGCTCTCAGGCTTTCCATGGAGTTGCTGTCTGTGACAGTGACAAAGGAGCAATTACCTGATGTAAATAACTTGCAAACAGGGTTAGTCATTAATAAGGCAGACAGTTCTGAAGGCAAAAGCAAACACCACTTTGGCTGCAGAAAGTTCCAGTGAGACTGTCAGGGAGGAATTCGGTCTGCTGACTGCAAAATGATCTGCTGTGAACACAGCCGTCTACTTTGTGTCGCTGACCCCTCACTCCAAACTGAGATTTCTCCTGAGGAGGGAAAGCAGAGAGTGGGTTGCTAAATTCTTCCCCCTGGGATCCAGTGATAGAATGCGTGGGAATGGCTTGAAGTTGTGCCAGAGGAGGCTCTGACTGGACATTAGGAAGCATTTCTCTATCAAGAGGGTGGTCAGACATTGAAACAGGCTGCCCAGAGAGGTGGTCGATGCCCCGAGCCTGTCAGGGTGTTTGCCCAATGCCCTTAACAGGCTTTAACTTTTGATCAGCCCTGAATTGGTCAGGCAGTTGAACCAGATAATCCTTGTAGGTCCCGTCCAGCTAAAATAGTCTATTCTCTTCTGTTTTGGCTGTTCTCTCAACTCACGATTCTTCCTTGGTGCAGTCAATCTCCTGATAGTGGGATTTCTGGAGTGGCATCTCAGTTGCAGAACAAACTTAGTAGACAGAACAGGTTAAAATGCTGGTGATGACCTGGTGATACAGAGGAAAGACTTGGGGAAGAAGGAGCATAGATGGAGCTGCAGGGTAGGGCTGGAAGACTGGCCTGGGGTAAAATAAAGAGATTGCCAAACAAGATAAAGTGGAACTTGGCCTCCTTTGTATACCCCTGGACTAGCGTAGGCTTAGGGCATTGTCAGTCTTAGATTAACAGTTCTTCTGTGTAATGCAAGGCACAACATACAGACTAGAGGTTGTCCCAGCTTTTCGGTGAAAGTACCTCCCATGGATGTTTAAATCTTGCCTTCCATATACAAAAGGCAGATTATAACTGCAGAAATAAATGATGGGAGATAGATGTGTAAAGAACACTGCTAGGTCATTAAACATCTAGTTCTCATGAATTAAGTTTGTAAAATGGCATACCAACCTGAGATCTTTATTAGAGCAGAAGTGTTCCTACATGTCTCAAGAACATAAAGGCCTCATATTTTTTTATGCCATTATAAATCAAGTTTGGGCTTCTTGGAAAGTTGCAGAAAATGTTTTGACTGTATCACTTCAGGCCTGAGGAAAAACACTTTACATGAAAACAGATGAATATCCTCGTGTCAGTTTTCTGCCTTACAAAATCTCTTGATTTTTGAGTTGATATCATTGTAAACGTGAGCTCTGGTAACAGCTGGATTTGTTTATATTGAAAACATTTGAGGGTGTGAAACTCTTTTCAAGATAAAGATCTGTGTGAACCTGGGTCTTGCTTTGAGAGGTTTTAGTAGAATCTGCTGCTGCTCCCTCTGAGGCCGCTCACACAGAGCTTTTTGAGTTAAGCATTCTCCTCAGCTCAGTTGACTTATTAGCCTGTGAGCCAAAATGATATTTAAACACCATAAATGGTAAATGTTGCTGAGGCAGTCCTTCCTCACGGCTCAGAGCAGGCATTAGCTGGCAGCTCACCACATGATGCTGGCAAACAGATTCCTCCAGTATAATTAAACCTCTTGTAAGACTAAACACTGCAAGTTGTTTGCGGTGTTCTGAACACAAGGCAGCAAACTCTATCCTTTGTGTGTCCTCGACTTGTGGCCAGTTGTACCCCTAGTCCTGCACGTGTAGGTGCAGTAGGAGGTGTATATATGTGTGTATGTATGTGTATATACATGTGTAGGTGTGCAGTGCTGTAGCTGACGCAGCTTGAGCCAGGGGCTGGAATAGCCACTCTCCAGAAGTGGCTTTTAAGCTCAGTTACTGTGGGACTCTCTGCAGGGCTGAAGTCCTGACATTTCAACAGGAGATGTCAGCATTCTGCAGCTCACATGAAAGCAGCTTCAGTATGTCTGGGTAGGCAAAGGAACCAGAAAATTTATTAGAATATATGATGTCCATAAAATGTTGACTGTTTTGACTACTGGCCAGGGCCAGTCATTGGAGACCTTCTCGAAGTTTGCATCCTGATCTGGATTTTCTCCTTCACATAAATTTCAACAGCAAATCTGGGGATGGTCATGCCACAGTGCAGTTATTGATTCATTTTTAAACTTCTTTCCAAGGGTATAGATTTATCTATATCTTTTACCCTAGAAAGTAAATGGTTGAATAATTGCAGCTAAACTGGTAGGGTGTGTGGTACAATTGACTTGCAGTAGGTTAACTGTTTGGTGCAGCGTGAATTTTCCATTTTTTCTTTTAGATACACACTTTCAACACAGTAACTCACCCTTGGTTATCAATATAAAGATGTTTATAGTTCCACTCAATCCCCAAGTTCTGATTCAGACCTTTAATTTGAATTTAATTTGAATCCTTGAATTTAAAAAATTCAAGCGTGTTTTGGCTTATGCCCACAGCTAACATTAAGACTCCTCTAATGATAATTTCCAATCTGCAGATATGCAGAGGTCAAATTTATGTAGGGTCTATTTAAAACCTAGATT
Organism: Empidonax traillii; assembly: GCF_003031625.1. Taxonomy (NCBI): domain Eukaryota; kingdom Metazoa; phylum Chordata; class Aves; order Passeriformes; family Tyrannidae; genus Empidonax; species Empidonax traillii. The sequence continues at coordinate 786,692 of NW_020955354.1, forward strand.
GAGAAAACTCAAATAATAGGAAAGCATTTTTCATCCCCTTACATTTCTATTAATACAGGTTAATAAATAATCTGAAGTTTGATATGGTCACTGTAGATAGATTGCCTTACTATTGATTGCACAAATACTGGAAAACAGAATAAGAGATTAATAGAAATAGTTGTTTATCAGAGGTAATATATATTTTTCCACTGCCATCCAAATATGCTGAGAATCTGGGGGGTTTTGTAAGAAATTCGAAGAGTTTAAATTCTCCTTAATCTCTATGGATTTAATGCACTGAGAGGCTCTTTTAAACATAGACTTGAATGCTTATTAGAGTGTCTTTCCAATAAAAAAAATGAACCCTTAGGGGTAAGGGAATGCTGTGGGAAAAGCCTGTATTCCTTTTGCTTTGTAGAAAATATATGTGGGTATATAAAGTACCCTTTACATGCTTTGCTTACTATTTCTGGGCTCCCAAGCTGTGTTTCCCACTGAGCTGTGCATCTGATTACTTGCTGTTTCCCAACATTCACGAATATTAAAGCCTGAGGAAAGGCAAAACTCTCAGGAACCATCTAAGTGGGATCATTGTGGTGGACTTTTAAATCGAACACCCTGTGCAAAGACTTATCAAAAGCCCGCTGAAATGACAGAGAGATTACTGCCCACCAGAAATGCCTTTCATGGGCTTACACGTTGTGCCAGACCACAGCTCTGTGCGAAAATTCTGTGAGTAGCACTCGAGAAAATCATTGTTCTCTTCTCTATTATCTTGCATGGTTTGACCTGCACGAAACCAACAGCTGTGGTTAAAAAATCGTGGCAGGTTTCATAACCTACAATACAGTAAACAAGTTGCACAGTCTGAAAACAAGCTACTGAAATGGACCTGTATTTCATCAAGCCCACCCTGTGCTGTGTTCCCTGATGTTCCTCCTGAAGTGCCTTGACATGATCCATGTGGGGGGAATTGAGTCCACCAGCAGAAGTTGATTGGGGAAGGGAAAGGGAGGGAGAAAAATAACCTGCCTGGGGTAGGAATTTTTTTGTCACTGTGTGTTCACTCTAATATTTCTTGCTTTCATTCTTAGAGGGGAACCTTGAAAGCAATAAGAAGTAAGAGTGATGAGGGAGCTATTAAATGGCTATAGGTGATTAGAGAGCATTAACATAATAGGAAGAGAGAGATCGGATCTCCTCTTCTTCGCATCCAGTTGAATAAGCTCGGGGATGTGTAGATACATAATGAAGCCATGCCCTTATGCTAATGTCAAACTAAATTTTCCTTAGGTTCCAGATTTCCTTTCTGGTGCCAGAGATGCTGCATTTTTACTGTCTGTCGTTGTGGCAGCAGAAACACTCTGCGGTGTTATGAAAGGGGATGTTTCAGCCAGAAGCACAGTGACTTGCAGTATCTGAGCTGGGAACTTTACCTCTGCTTTCTTCCTTTTCTTCTTCCCTCCTGCCATGGGCTCCGAAGACAGCTCTCACTGAGGACATTTGGATTTTGAACCCCAGCAGAGTTCATGTGGTGAAAGGGACTTTGGAGGAACGAGGGAAAGCAAGCCTAATACTGGCCTGTTGTTAGCAGCTTGCTTATTTGTGTCCTGTTTTTCTTATCTACTTGCCCACTATTTTCCTGGTGCAAGTCACAGATTTTGTTCCTAGTGTAGGATAATAGCAAGCACCTGGATTGGCCAGGCAATGTGAACTTCTATGGTTGTTGCACTTTCTGAAGCTTTTGCAAACAGTTCCTGGGGGGTTGTATATGGTTTTCCTTGTAGTATTTTCCTGTTGAAACAGGTGTTTTCAGAAGGAAGTAAAATTACGCAGTATCTTTTCACCATAAATGGGAACAGGAGTTATTTGCTTAATCTTGAACGAGCAGCATCCCTTCTTGTCCCTCCAAAATCAATTTGATTGCTGTTTTTCCAAACAAGACCTGTAAAGGCTAAAATTGAAGAAGCCCTTATATTAAAAGTCCATATCTTAAAATGATCTGTGAAAATGTATAGCACTGCTATTTCATTGTAAAATTGTGAAATGTCAAAGCCTTCATCAGACAAACACTGAGTCACTGCATGGTGCTATGTCATAAATAAATAACTAAAAGCATTTACAAGCTTCAGAAGAATTTGAAAATAGTTAACATTCAGTCTTCGTAATTTGGCCTCTGTGTGATTGTATGTGTCAATTCTGAGAAAATGCAGTGACTTTAGACTAAGACTAAATAAAACTAAATAACATATCTAAAACTGACTGTGTTGTCTTGTGTAAAACATCTGTGAGAAACTAAAGCTGGCAGTAGGTAATTTCAATTTTTTTCTAAGTCTAGAAGTCCACAATTTCAAATTTTAAGTAAACAAGAAATGCTATGTGAAATGAGCCCCTATGGTTTCTTAATGAGCATTTATGGCTTAGAACAAAAGTCTTCTTAATTGTTGCTACCAAGTGAAGAAACATTGGACTATTTTTTGTGATATTTTGATTAAGTTGTTGGTACAATAAACATATGCTATTGATCAATGTACACTTCTGAACAACCGTAGTGTAAGATTAGAGATCCCCATTAAAATAATTATTTTGAAAGTAGGAGAGAATGCTTGTGAGAGCCTGTTCAAGTTGCCGTGGAGTCAGACTTATAAGCCATATATTTACTGTATTCCGGACGTCACACCTTTGAATAGGAATACTGGTTGCCTCAGCCACGGTAGCTTCTAATTTTTGAGCTCTTACTTGCAACAGATTTCACATCTGTTGGTAAAAAATACCTTCGCTGTCCCTGTGCTCCAAAGAACATACGCAACAGATGGGGAGATGTTTTCATTCCTGCTTTACAGCAGGTATTGAGAAATCAAGGACTAAATCAAAGTGTGTGTGCATTTGTACACGGTAGGTTTACAAGGATAGGGAAGTCTTCAGAAAGTTGCTTTTGTTTCTGTCCGGGGACTAAGCCTCAAGTTTTCAATATTTCAGACTTCATAATCTATCTTGATGTTCTTCTGCGTGATTACGTTCAGTTTCCCCTGTTGAAATAGCTCTTTCGTCTCTCCAGTAACTTTTCCTGTACTGTTTAAGCTGCATTCTTTTAAGTTTTTTACTACTCACATACCACAGGCTTCTGGTGTTTTGATACTTGCCATCATAAGTTTCTGTCTAAGCACAGAACTGGTCTTCATCCAAGAGATCAGCACAAACCTATGCAGTGCTTAAATTTAGTGTAAGCACTATTATTTTTTTAAGTTTTGTGCAATGGTGAGAGAGATTCATTTCAATTTAACAACTTCATTTACGAAGTGTGAGCTCTGATCAGTAACAATGGTGAGTAGGTTTTGATCCTTTAATCCTGCAGGTCACTCTTTTGGGAGTAGAGGCCTCTAGCCCCAGTAAATCTTCATAATGTCACTCATACCAATAAGTCTCCTCCCCAACGTCTGCCTGAGATAACTTAAAAAAATGGAGACCTAGCATTTTCTGTAAACTTGTTGGGTTTGTGATTCATAAATGCAATTACTGTGAATTACTTGCTTGCTTCCATTTGATGTTTCTGCAGCTCTATGCAAGAGGGTGATTTCATTCCAGTCCATGAATCTTTCATTTCAGCAGCACGTATTTTGGAGGAGTTAGCATTGTTGAAAAATTCCTTTCGGGAAATGATTTTCCTTCTGCAGTTGCTCGCCCATGTCTTTTTAATAAGCTAAGGCTGTTATACTGTATTGTCTTCCTAGATTATAAAAATCTATTTATTCAGACTACATGCAACAGGCAGGTCAGTCTGATGGAGCAGAGAGCCAGTTGGGAGGGATGTGGAAGAGCTGCTCAGACTTAATGCTGTTTGCACCAGGGCTCTGCTGGAGGCAGCTCGGTCTGGTCTGGGGGAATTGCTGCTAGAGCCACTATGAGCAAACTTGTTCCCTGGTCACTGTTAACTCTTGTTATCTGTGCCTATCTGAAGACTTGAACTTTCCTGATCAGAACCCAGGTCTGTTTTTCTCTTGGTCCAGAGCCACACTTCGGCTTTTGTTTTCCTTTCTCTGCTCTCGGTTTATTGCCTATCTAGATTTGCAATGTTATTAGTTATTTAAGTAAAAATGATAACAGGAACGATATTTTATTAAGTGTACTTTTCTTCCCCACCCTCCCCCGTGCCTCTTTCTGTCCTACCATTTTCTTTTTTTTTTTTTCTTGCTTTCTTTGTCTTCTTTTCCTCCTTTTTTTCCAATTATATGGGTTTCTGCTTTCCCCCACAGATCTATTTCACTTTAAGGGACAAAGGGATTTTCTGCAAGGCATCAGGGCAGTGAAGGAGCATGTGCTGACATTGCTTAGTACAGCAGTTGTTTGAAGCTGTTTCCCTCAGTAAACATTACAAAACAGAGAGATATGGTGAACCACAGCAGTTTATTACTGCAGATGAGCTTCACCCAACTTCATGGCCGTTTTCCATAAAGCATCAGTAACTTACAAGCAGGTGCTGTGGGAAGCACTAGCACTGATCAGTGTGGTCTGATGGTGAATCAGGCACTTCAGAGTAGCAGGACCATAACACCGATCCCAGTGGGTCTCAGTCAGGTCCCGTGTTTCCATTTTCACATGCATCAATGTCTCAAAGCTCAGTGCCAAGAAAAGACCTACGACATGAGCCAGCGAGACAAGATTTTGGCTAGAACAAGCTTTGCTAGAGAAAAGGAAAAACTTCCCCTCCAGGCAGCTTCCAAATTTACACTGAGCTCAAATTACCCTGGGACAAGCGTAACTTTTTGCCTGCAGGAGGTTCAGTGGGCTTGCTCAGTGATGTGCTGTCATTTTTTCTAATCACTAATTTTATGAATTATGGTTTTCCTCCAGCCTGGCACTTTATGTTGCTGTAATACTATTTTTGATGTCCTTGATATACCTTTGAAAAATTTAAAGGTAAGAATAAGCAAAATAAAGCTATTTTCATGTATGGATAGAATGTAGGGTTGGCATTTAAAAGGCAAGACGTAAAAGGTCTGAATGCAAGCTAAACAAAACAAAAAGTGTATCCAAGTGACCGATAAATATTTATGACTTTTTGCACTTGGTCATGATCACTACTTTGGCTTCCCAAGTCTCTTTGCTCAGGTTTTTAGAGCAGGAGTGTATTTCCTGGTCTGGTGCACCACAGAGATCACAGTTAAATGGTCTGGCTTCATAGCCTCTGGATCCAAGACAGAGGAGACCACTGTGGATACTGCAAACAACATATCCCAGATAGATTTTAAGAGTGAATAATTTAATGCCAGCGCTCAGCATTTGACTGTACAGCCTCAAAACACACACACACACAAAAATTAAAAGCCCTAAAACAACAGTTTGTTTTGTGATATATATTGATAACATCAGCTTTCAAACTTTCCCATCAGCAGTTGCCCAACTGAAGTACAGGAGAGGAGTGTGGTGAACTCAAAACCATTCAATACTGACCCTCTAACAAACAAAATGCTTTGTAGTTTCTTGCAAAGTTGCAACTCCTATATTCCTGTGAGTTTGGTTTTAACTCATCAATCATAAGAATAACAACTTGCAACAAACCTTGAGATTTTTATATGAGTTTAGCAGTGATTAAAGGCATTGAGTTGTTGGTTACAAGTTGTTGGGTTGGTTGTTTGGGTTTTTTTCACCTGAGTTTGTGTATTTTGGGAAATGAGTGTAATTTCTGAATGATACTCTATGATATCTCTTAACAATGATTTAAAAGGATTCCTGGAACAAGGACAGTTACATTCCCATTCCCATTTCTTGTCTTTCTGCCTGGAATACTGGCAAAGCAAAACAGCTAAATTGGGTGGTTTCAGTTATTTTTACCTTCTGAAAGCTAAATCAAAACCACTGTCTCAAAATCGTGTTGGATACGGGGTCAGTTTGTCATGAAAATTCCATTAAAAGAGCCCTTTTATTCTTTTTAACTTCACAGAAAAGAAGAGCAGCAAGAAGACAGAAAGTGCACAGGCTGCCAAGTTAAACAAGACTTTTGCACCCATCTTCCTTAAAGGCCTGACTGACCTCAAAGTCATGGATGGAAGTCAAGTGATAATGACTGTGGAGGTATCAGGTGTGTAGCTATAGGACAGCATTATTAAAAAAAAAAAAAAGTTCTGCTGCAAGGTTTGTGGGGGTTTTCCATCTTTTTAGCAGGTATCTTTGCATTTGGAAGTAATATTTCTAGGAACCAGTTCTTTAAAGCCAGGTTTGTCTGCTGTGATCTTCAGGGGGTTGAACATTGTCCAGTGTTAATGTGTTCAGACATCTACGAGTGTTTCTTCATTGGAATGATATAATAATAACAGAAGACTATTATTGGGTTCTGTTGTTGAACTAGAACTAAGTCTTGGTGGACTTGTAACAGCTTCAGCTGCGAACCAAACAAGACTGAATTCCTGTCAGCTGAGGTAAGATCAGTGCTGCAGAAAAGAGCAGTCCTGGTATGAACCTTGGTAACAGAAACTCTTGATAACCACCTTTGTGGGATCTAGAACTCATTATCCCTCTCTGTTGTCTATATGCTTCCCTTATTCATTTGTATTTTAACCACTGATAAGGCAGACTATTCCACATTACACAGCACTGAAAGAGTTAATGAAATTCTTGAATGTTTGTAAGATGAAATTGCAGAATCAGATGGCAAAAAAACAACCAACCTTAATTGTTTTCTTAATCAACATATGATGGGGTTTTGTATGTCTCTGATTTTTTTTTGTTTCATAATTTTTAGCTAACCCACCTCCTGAAATTATCTGGCTGCATAATGGGAAAGAAATCCAGGAGACAGAAGATTTCCACTTTGAGAAGAAAGGTAATGAGTACAGTCTCTACATCCAGGAGGTGTTTCCTGAAGACACAGGCAAATACACCTGTGAAGCCTGGAATGAAGTAGGAGAAAGTCAATCCCAGGCAACATTGACAGTTCAAGGTATAAACTTCTTCTTCACCTTACGAAATGCTAAAGTAATTTTAGTGTGCTGGCTGAGTGTCTATTTAAAGTACATGAGTGTTTATAAGGTTTGTTGTGAAGGATGCTACGAGTTCTCAGTCTCTGCATCTTAGTTAAAAAGGATATTGAGCAGAAGCAGCTTTAAAAAAATTTTTTCACTCTGGAACATTATGTTACTATTTCAAAAATGCATTCCTGAGTCCTATTTCTAGGGACAGTGCACAACTTCTGCTAAATGCAGCTGCAGATTGTAACTATCAGGCTTACTTAGCTTTGGACTTGAAGTAAACCTTTCAATTATGTTTTTATTTCTAATTGAAGCCCGTAGTATTTGGAAAAGCTGTCTAGGAGAGAAGTACCCTGGATTTAATATTAACATTGTAGTGGTAGCATGTAAGGAACACATGGTTTCTGCAATCTGAGTAGTAGCTGTCAAAAATTGGCATCTCCACATACAATGTAAGTCCCACAGTAAACACTGAAGTACCTACAAACTTCCTGTGACTGGACATTCACTACCTTTGTGACAGGGGACTTCATTTAATGTTATTGTATACTGATATTTTCTCATAGTCATTACTGAGAATTACTGGAAGTCAGTGAGAGACTTTTATTATTTTTAATGTAAAGTATCTTATCTGCAGTATTTGAGAGAACTGTGCCTCCAGGGATGGGTCCGCAGCCTGTTGTCACTTTCTGCTCTGAATTCAAACCTTCCTCTCTCCTCTAAACCCCTCTGAGATCTAACCTCAGGGTCAGTCTTCTATATTAAATTCAACTTTATGGAATTGTTAATGATGATTTATTACATGATCTCTCAACTGCACAGCAGTCATAGTACTGTTACTTGCCCTTAAAGCTATTCCTACCCATATTCTCTAAGGACAAATCTCCAAGATTCCTTTTAGGGCAGCTTTAAAGTCCCTTTGTTTTGCTCTTAATATAAGCCTGGATAAAGCCAGTAAAGTGCCAAGTAAATGATTAACTTTAGTACGAACACGTTACTTCCAAAACTAAAGCCTGACTTATTTTCAGATTAAAAACTTATACCCTGAATTTTCAAAATAACTTTCCTTGCCTGTGATTTCTTTCCCTGAAATTAGTTAGCTTAGTAGTTACCTTCAAGCTTGGCATTTTGTTCTGATTTGTAATCTGTGTTTGTAAACTGCAGAACCCCAGGATGGCATTCAGCCCTGGTTCATCAGCAAACCGAGATCAGTGACAGCAGCTCCTGGGCAGAATGTCCTTATATCCTGTGCCATTGCTGGAGACCCTTTCCCCACTGTGCACTGGTTTAAAGATGGGCAAGAAGTAATGCCAGGAACAGCATGTGAAATCCTGCAAAATGAAGACATCTTCACACTGGTCTTGAGGAACGTGCAGTCTCGTCATGCAGGGCAATATGATATTCAACTCAGGTATGTTTGCCGTGGAAAAGCCTGTTCCTTTGGAACAAATAGTTATATTTACCCTCAAGTTGAAATTCCCACCTGAAGAGGACAAGATTTCTGTTCTATTCATGTGAAACATTAGAGTAGTAAAGGAACAAACATGAAAAGACCTAATAAAACTCAGAGAGGAAAGAAAAAATACGAGTCAGGGGAAAAAAAAGAAAAAAGGACAAAGCAGTATGATTTCCTTTTGGTATCCTGGAAAACAAAGCTTTGTGGCAGCAGTATGGGAAGTAACTTGTCTTTTTAGCAAGGGAAACCACAATTAGTATCTTGAGTTTGGAGCTATTGTTTATGATGTTTGATTTCTCTCTAGATATTTGTAAGGATGCCTGCTTTCCAAGGGAACAACCTGACCAGGAAGGGCCATTACACAAGATTTTGATCCATACCTTTAACAGAAAAAAATGTTTCCTGGCCATGTTTGAAATATCTGAATTTTATATGCAAGTTGTATTCTTTGAAACGAGGCACCCTGATGCTTTGAAAATCTTGTCATTTCTACAAAATCTGGAAGAGTTGTTTTGAATTTATTTTTATTTTATTCTGGTAAAATAACTGTCCTTTAAAGGAAAAGCCACATTTTCTGGTTCTTTATCTTGTAGAAAGTGCCACAGCATTTTCCATCTCCAATGATGAAGACTGGGTGTAATAATAAATCACCTGTGTGATTATAGAAAATATTGTGTATAACTTGAAACTGATGTTATTACTCTGTGCTATTTACTGGGCATAGGTGTATTGCCTTACTTGACTTTTTAAAGTAAAATTATTTAATCGTCATGGACATTTGAATCCATTACCCTGGAAGAAAACTGTCTGCTCTGCCCCACACACTAACATTTTAGTCCTGATGGATTAGTCTGAATTGTCCTTTGCCTGCTTGCAAATAAATTACTCATGTGTCCTTAACACAAGGAGAGAGGGAATTTCTTAATAAATGCCACCCATTTAGCCTCTAAACAATGAGCTTTTTTTTTATAGTTATAGTTTATTATCCAACCAGTGTGGCCCAAATGATGGACATGTCACTGTGTAGTTGTCTGGTTTGAAGGTGTGTTTTCATAGACTAGCACAGGCAGACCCAAAGCAGCTTCAGTATATTTCAGTATTTAAAGTCAGACAAGGCACTCACTTTTCTCCAGAAAAAGGTGCTTTAGAAAATTACAGCTCTTGAATATCAAGATTTCCTATAACGAAGTATTTCTACACTTAATTTCAAGTATTATTACTAACATTTATGTAGGTAGAGCCATGTGTGCCATGCAAATAAGCTGTTCAGTAGATTCAGGCCCTTTATAGTCTGCAATAAATTGTGAACTGGCTCATTTCAGAACAGCTGCATTGTTTGCAATCATCCCAGGTCATCCACGCATTCCTAATGCTGATTTGTGCAGGTCATGTCTACCTGAACCCTTGCATCTCTGTCTCTTTGGGGATCAGTGGTGTTTATAACACCACTCGGTGTTAGAACATCTCGGTACCTCCGGTAGGATTAGAGATGCTGGTTCAGTTCCACCTCTGCAGGAGAGAGCAGAGACTGTGGAAACTGTGGCCTTCTACTGCTACATTTCCACCTTTCAGTGTGTGTGTGCCCTGGCCATGGGCAGCTTCTCTCGTGATAAGCCAGTGGTTTCACTTCAACTGAAAGAGATATTTCAGCAAAACTTGAGGGATGGAAGGAAGAGACAGGATAGGAAGAACGAAGGAGAGAGGGCAAGAAGAACAAAGGACAGCCAAGAGGGAAGACTTTGCTGGAAGTTGGCTGTAATGATCAGGTGATCACCCAGGCCACATTCATCATTTTTCAAAGTGTAAGCCTGACAATATCATGACTCTGGAATGTACACTTAGAAAATAATTTCAGAAAAGCATATGAGAACAATTTTGGGAGACAGGTGAGAAAACATAATGTAGCCAGAAAGCAACACAGCAGATTACGTGCTAGTTTCAGTTATTTCCTAATCCTTTTACTGGAGATCCCACAAAGATCAGTGCATTCATGTTGGCTTTTTCTAATCCATGATGAGCAAAGCTGTGCTGCAGTTAGAGCAAGGGGAATGCTGATACCTCGTTTTGCCCTGCTGTCATTTGTAAAATTCCAGTTACTGTTCAGGGACCAGAAAGCCTTATGCTTTTAGGCAACTGCTTATGTACTGTGAGTAACAGAGAAGTAATGGCCTCAGGAATATCCAAGGAGACATAAGTCAACTGTATAATTGCAAGTTTGCAATAGACCTAAAATAATTTTCAGCCCTGAGTAGTCTTGTCTAAACAGCTGTCAAACTGGCTGCATTTGTCTTGAATACTTGATTGAGAAGTGTTTATATATTCAGAAACAGTCTTAGCAGTACCTGAGAGGAGGAGAACTGCCTTTAGTGTCTTCCTCTCAAAAACTCCTACAAAGTCCATTAAAAATATTAAATAACTGAGAAAACACAAGTCAATTCACTGAAGAGTTTATAGAGGAGTTGACAGTAGACTATTTTTAAACATAATCATTTTAATTTCAAATAAAATGTACATCTCCTTTTCATGTATTAATTTTAGAAGCATGTTGCATAGCTGCTTTTAGGGAGTCACTCCTTCTCCAGCTCATTTAATTTAGTCTGGGTATGGTTTCCTTCACTGTTTATTATTTTCCAATTTTCTTCTCTATTATTCTTAAGTTCTAAATTCTAATGCCTCCACAATTCTCCTTTTGTGTTGGCTGCTCACAAATTAAAACTCTGGTCTTAAAAATGTGGATTTAACAAAAGACATGTTTGTCTCTTGCAGTTTGTCTCTTTCTCCTTTCATCAGAGTGAGGTGACAAGCACGTGTAGCTTAGTGTGATCCTGCTGTGATCCATCAATGATTGCTCACTGGCTTTCTGTCTTACCAACCCGTATCATTATGCAGAATACATCTTTGTTTTGCCTTTTACTATTTAGCAGACTGCTGCATCTTTTAGGAGGGTAGTCATTGTAAACTCTCCTGGTTATTGTTCTAAATTTACACAAAACTCTGATTCCTCAATCTTTGCATTCTTCACTTTAATTGTCCTAATAATGTTCCATTGAACCTGTTGTGTCTCAGGCCTAGAGGAATGGTGTTTCATAAATATAAAAAGAAGAACAGATTCACCCACTACTGAAGTTCATCTATTGACATTTGGACATTTCACAGGCTGCAAGATGCTTGAAATGTGAAATAAAAATGCTGGTTTTTTGCTCAGAAAAACACAGACATTAATTTCCCCTTCTGTCCTTTGCATCCTTCTAGTGATATCCAGTATGAGTTCCCCACAGTCTTCCACACAGTGTGTACATTATAAAGAAGATGTAAGCAAAGAAACTGTGAGAATTGGACAGAGACTGTTAGATGAGCAAAACTTTTACAGCAGCACAGCCAACATGAGAGACCTCACAAATCCTCCTGCAGTTCCTTAAACAAATAATTTGCTTTGTTAACCTTTGTCTTCTCAGACATTAAGTATTTCTTTTCTCCCCCACTCTATCTTCCATAAAAGTTTGGTTAGTGTTGGTTAGTCTATGTTTAGAGATTTGGATAATCTGCTTAAAATCACAGGTAAACATTTGTTTTATAAATCAGTGGTAGCTCAAATACTCTGCAACTGAGGTTATATGGAAAGCAGTTGTCAGATTACATTTCATTACACTAAACAGTAAATACAGTTTGCAAACCTTGTTTTCTGCTATCAACACAATGTCTATTTTTAGAAAAGAAAGCCATGACCCCTTCTCATTCCATTCTCCCACTCAATGCTGTAAAATGCAAATAAAATGATTGGTCCTTCAGGTTTAAAAAGCTTTTGGCAAAACATTCAAGTGAGGTAAATTAGAGCATCCTCTTTGAAGCCAGTAGAGCTGCTCTGCTTTACGTCAGCTAAAGTTGTGATCCAGAAGATAAGTTGCTTTCTTTGGCGTTAAAGCTTCATGGAGTCTGGACTTTCTCTCCATTTAACTCACAGAAAAGTTGCAAAACCTCCTACTGAGGAATTGCATTTTCCTGCTCTGAAGCACCAGCTATAACTAGGGATCAACTTCATTGTCCCTTATCAATTTCTCAAGAATAAAATATAATTTATTCTGCAATATTTGTTTCCCTCTTGGTAGGCTGGTAGGAAATTTCGGTGTGTCCCCCAACTGTAATCAAAAGTCCTTTTTTTCCTGTTCCTCCAGAGAGTGCTTCCTAGGACATGCAGACAATAAGTCTCATCTAAGGTTCAGTGAAAATATTTGAGTAGATTCTGCCAAGAAACTAGTATTTCAAGATATTTTGAACATAAAAGCCATTCCAGGGAAAACTGATCCCACAATAGGACAGAGAGCTATTTTTAAAACTGCTTCAGGCTTTGCAGCTGGGGTTGTATTTGTTTTTGGTGGGTTTTTTTATTATTATTATTCCTTGACATTTTAAAGATAAGTCCTGTGCATGAGTATTCTACAGAGCAGTCCTGCAAAAGTCAACACTTCCAGGCACTTCTTTACAACATAGCTCCTAAGCATAGGTTTTATCCATGTCTATCATTATTCCAGAATAATAGAGACACTAGGATCTGTCTGTGTCTAGGGTTTTGTCGATAAAATGCCAACACGGAGAAGCTCAAGCTGCACAAGTAATATCGTTATTGCCAAGATTCAAAACAGCACAGACATGAAAGGCTTGAAGATGTGCTTGTGTACTGCACAGCTCTATTTTTTCTAAGTGCTCCTATGCATCTCTGCCTTGCCTAGATTCTAAGATTTCATAAATGTAAAAACATTTACCAAGCTTCCAGAATTATTCTTGATTGAATTTAGCATCTAAACCCCCCAGTCCTTCTTAAGTTTTCTTGGCTTGTTTCTTCTTTTCCATTCTGTGATCTCCAAGGTAGGTCAATGTTTTTAACTTACCTTTATAGACTCTGCCACCGAATTCAGAAGACAACAGTATGTTCTCCCTGCTCCCAAAATCCTCACTTTGATTTCAGTGGGAGAGCAGGACTTGCCCTGAGAAGGCTACACTTTTGAACAGGGATGTGATGAATCAGACACAGATTCAAGGTTTGTATCCAGTAGTCTAGTCACTCACTTGAATTGGAAATCATAACTGAGATCAAAAAACTACCTTATGAATAATTTTTCCATCTAGGTACTTGTGTGTCCCACTGTTGCCATCTTTTCTAAGTGTTTCCCAAGGTTTTAAAAATAGAAAGAACAAAATGCTCTCCGGCTTTCGTACGCCCTCCTTTATTTTCCAAACCCTGTGAAAAACAGCTTACTTTAGAAGGGTGTGCTTTGCCTTCCTTATTTGCTTCTTTGCATATGAGAAGAATCTGCAGAGGGAAGGATACATTGCAGAAATGGGTCCTGCAGAAATGCTATTATCCTACCCAGTGGTCAGGACCACATCCAGTATCCCTACATCCCTCTCCTGGGAGAGTGCCGTCTCTGTTACTTTAACCTCTCACACTGGTGACACAATTCTTGTGGGCAAATATTTTTGCCGTAGGGTCATGACAGAAGCTGAGCAGTGGTGCCTCGCTATTTGATGGGTGCTGTAAATTGTCTATACTTCAGCTTGTGTGGCTTCTCCTTTGTCAGTTTTGGATTGGTTTTAAGTCCTGAGCAGGAGGAATCTTCTGGTAACCCAACAGCCTGCTAACAGCCCTGCAGTACTGGTGAATGAGCAGTTCCAGAGTGTGTCTGCTTTTCTTAAAAGCTTCTGAGAAGCAGGAAAAAAAGTCATGAGTTTCAATAGTGGCAATAGGGGACAATTTGAAATGCATTGTCTCAAGACAACAGGTTTTCAGCAGTGTTGGTACCCTGCCATCACTGGATGCCAGTCGGTATGTGCGGAGGAGTAAATGTGCTATTCTTTTTATTTATCTTTCCATTTGTCTTGCCTTGTTTCTATTTCTCCTGCTTCCAACTAGAGGCCACACATAAGAGGAAGTAAGAATGGCAGGTCTCCAGTGTGGGGCTCAGTTAACTACTCTCTGCATTGACTTGGATCCTCTCCTGCCATTTGGACACTTTATGTTTGGTACTCAGATCTTACCTAGTTTTTTTTTATTGAAGGAAATAAGGGTTGTGAGTTTCAGTGCTGTCTTCATGGATTGCCTTCAATAATATTTTCTAGCTTACATATTCTGACTTACTAGATATAAAAGTACTGAAAATATTTCTATGGTTTCTTGTTATTAATGGTCTTAAGGTCAAGTAAGATATGTCCCTACCAGCAGGGCCTTTACTTTGAAATCCAGTTACTTTGGTCAAATCCACCGATTTCTTCGTGGTGTTGAAGTCTTGATTTTTATATTAGGCTGATCCACTGTTTCTTTTTTTAAAAAAATAGAAACCAAGGGAAATCTCTCTGAAAAGGTGATGGCACTAATTGCTGTTATAAAGACAAAACTTAGTGCTGCATCTGTGATTCTGTGATCTGTGTTAATGATCTTGCATACAGTGTGTCTTCACTGCAAATTACAAATGAGTGAAATTATAGCTTTTTCACTCAAGCAGTAACATATCTAGGAATGTATTTCCATGCAGTTTAAAAAACAGGCAGGACAACATATTTATGGCAAGCCAACAGAAAGGCAGTCCTGAGTCCATGTCTTAAACTTCAGGGCTAAGTGGACGTGAAGGTGCTCTTATCTAGCAAGTCTTTTTAAAGGAAAACACAGCTGGGAAAACCTGCCTCTATTCCCTTCCTCCCACTCAACACACATGTGTTTTGCTCATGTCCAGGAAATGTTTTCGGTAGCAGGAATTATTTTTGTTCGAAAATCCAGGACTTTGTGGTCCATTCAAAAGCTTATACTTAAACTGGGAAGGACAGAAGTGTTCTCACTAATAAAAGATCTCTCTAGTCCTCAGTCAATACAAGTCTGGGTTTTTAATAGCAGTCAGGGGAGTGGTGGCAACAGTTACACAACTGCTGCCCTGGGGGAGTTAAATTTTGCTTTTGGCATCTCCTGTGTTAAGCGGAGAAGAGCCGTTTGGGGCTGGAAGAATGATATATATCTGCGGGAGGGAGGGAGCTGCAGGGGAGGGGGGGAGCACTTTAAATGAATTCTTTAATGAGAGCCCTTTCCAGAAGGCATCCATGGTATTCCTCTGCAAAAGGAAGAATAAGTACTCAGCACCATATATGGTGACACTTTTATGTTTTTTAATATAAACATGTACAGGCTGGAGCAATCCATGTAGATGGGTTTTGCTGATTGGTTGGGCCAGGGGGGAGGGAAGGAAATGAGACCCTGCTTTTAATATCTTAACATTAGAAAACTTAAGAGCTTGGGTTTGAATAAATAAACAGTAGGCATAGCTGGAAAGATTTTCAGCTTTGCAAAAGAGCCCCTTCCTCTGACTTGATTTTCCAGCTTTTGTATTTATTTTCCTTTAGCTTGTTTGTTTGCAGTTGTTTCATGCTGTAAATTGCTTTGATTTTTGCTCAGGGAGTATGCTGTTCCCAGTGCAGATAGCAACAGATCAGTAAAAGCTGTTTGAGATAGCCTGGCTCCAAATATAAGGGGACCAAATCCACTCAGTTCACCACCACCACAGTGCTGGGCATAGGAAAGCAGGAGGCCACACTGGGTTTTAGTTTTTAGTACAATACACAGTCATTTAGCTCAGGCAAGTTACAGAGGGAGAAACCTCTGCTTTTCTGATTTCACTTAAATATTTCAGGAACCAAGTTGGAGAATGCAGCTGCCAGGTGTCTCTGATGCTGCGGGAGAGTTCAGCTTCCACAGCAGAAATGCTCAGAGAGTGAGTATTTTTCCCAGGGACTTGCATGGGTGGGTTCTATTTTTTGCTCCGTTAATTCCCTGCCCTTACAGACCCAGGCTGGCTGCTGTTCAACCTAATCCCCAAATGTGACCCAACAAATTGTTTTCATCATACAAGCTAAGCACATTGTACCAAGCCAGAGTAGAGAAGATCTTTTTTGTTTGTGCCCTTATATGGCTCCTGAAGTCATCATTGATGCAATAAACTAATGGAGTATGCTCCTCTAATCAACCTCCCCTTCTATAAACACATTTTGTTCCTGCTCTGAGATTGTTCCCTGACATTTTTAAACCGGCCCCTTTCCTGGCTCTCTCTTTCTTTTCTTTTTCGGATCATAGTGGGAGGGAAACAGCCAGCTCTGGAGAGCAAAGAGATGGTGGAGATCATGGTAAACTAACATTTGGTAGAACAAGTGGCTTCAGAAAGAACAGCAGTGCAACCAGAGTAGCTGAAGAAGAGCAGGAAGACGTCCGAGGTGTGCTGAAGAGACGAGTGGAGACTCGGGAACACACAGAGGAGAGCCTGAGGCAGCAGGAAGCTGAGCAACTTGATTTCCGTGACATTTTAGGCAAGAAAGTCAGCACCAAAAGTTTTTCTGAGGAGGAACTGAAGGAAATCCCAGCCGAGCAAATGGACTTCCGAGCAAACCTGCAGCGGCAGGTCAAACCCAAGACCTTGTCGGAGGAGGAGAGGAAAGTCCATGGTCCTCAGCAGGTGGACTTCCGCTCTGTGCTAGCCAAGAAGGGCACCCCAAAAACCCCACTGCCAGAGAAGGTGCCACCACCTAAACCTGCTGTTACAGATTTCAGGTCTGTGCTGGGCTCAAAGAAGAAGCCACCTGCGGAGAATGGCAGTGCTGGCACCCCAGCACCAAACGCCCGCGCCAACTCCGAAGCCCAGAACGCGACCCCCAACTCTCAAGCCCCCGTTGCCAAACCAGCAGTGAAAAAAGAGGAGAAGAACGACAGAAACTGCGAACATGGGTGTGCAGTGGTGGATGGAGGAATAATTGGGAAAAAAGCTGAAAACAAAGCACCGGCAAGCAAACCACCAGCAAGCAAAGGAACAGCACCCTCCTTTACAGAGAAGCTTCAGGATGCTCAAGTTGTGGATGGTGAGAAATTGGTCTTACAATGTCGGATTTCCTCTGACCCCCCGGCAGCTGTCACCTGGACTCTAGACAGCAAAGCCATCAAATCATCCAAGTCCACTGTCATCTCCCAAGAAGGTAAATTAATTGAATTATAAGCCAGCTGGATGGCACAGTGTTATATCTGTCTCTTGATTAATAATATCTAGTTCATTAAAGGTAATGCAATACTTTATTTAAGTCCTGTGTCAGTAACTGCTTCCAGATGCAGCTTTCTTGTTATTTCACTGGAGTACACAAGGAACAGTATTGTTTGACATTTCTTGTAGATTCCCCTTTAACAGCCTGCAGATGTAATTTTTATAAAGTTGAACTTCTTGCATTTTTAAATGCTGTTTACATTGCTAACGCTGTTTAAGGAGCTGGTACATGATGCTTATTTAAACTGAACTTTAAGGATTTAGAACATTGAAAACATAATAATATTACTGCTGTTTTACAAATTCTAATTTAATTCTTCTGTATGTTTAATATTTCAGGCTTTTTATTGCAATGAGAAACACAGAAGCAAAGAGGGGTTGTGTCATAGAAAGAAATTACTACAACTTCAAGTTACATAGTTAAGATCAGAGTTAAGAACTGATTTCCAGTGTATTTAATGCCCCATCACAGATGCTTCTGTTGCCATTGCAAGCACTGAAATATTTGCAGTCCACTGGACTGATGACTTTTAACTAACTTCAAAACAGTACAGAGTTTGGTAAAAGTCCTCAGAGAGAAGACTTAATGTTTTCAAATTGAATGATTACTTTATATTCCACATTTTGACTAATCAGATCCTACTAGACTTTTTTTTTCTTTTTTACAGAAGTTAATATTGTATCTAGACAAAATATATTTTCACTGGGACAAAAATAGGGAGGACAACTGATAGCACCAAAAAAAACTTCTTTACTTCATGTTTGTTTCATCAAACACTGAGGGCATTATCTGAGGAATGACACTGTCTGGCATATTGTAGTAAAAAAGTTCATGTTCACAGTAAGAATTAGAGCCTGATACAGGGGTCTGCACTCTTTTGAACCTGCACTAGTTTTGAAACTTTATTCATTCAATCCAGACTATTTTTAGTGTTACCAAATGAGAACCGAATTAATATGCACAATAGTTCAGCACAACCAGTGAATCCTTGTGCAGTGTTCCAAGCACTGACACATAAGCATTCTCCTAAAGAGGATGCAATCAAAAGAAACATTGCCTTCAGATGGAGTGGGAGTACCCAAATGGTACATTTAGGGGATACCAAAGTATTTAGAGAGAGAAAGGGAAATGGTAGCAGGGACATTGTGTCTGGCATGTGTTTACAAGTGACATGATTTTATTTTTTTTTTAAAGTACATGAGGATTGTCTCCAGGGGGGACTGTGTAGAGTAAGTGTCATGTACATGAGAAAAAGTTAACTGGTAGAAAGGCTGTGCTTGTGAAAAGGACTGACAGGATCAATCAATCTAATCAGCCTTACACTGGGGTGTAAGGGTTTCAAGGGTTTTGTTGGAGTTGTTCAGAGTGAAAAAGAAATTATGCACCCTGAAGTTCCATGTCTCCTATCAAAGTACATCAGATAGACAGCGTGTCTGTACTAAAGCTTCTGAGCTGTGGTGGAGCTTCTTAAAATCCCAAACTTTATAGTGTTATGGTGCTGCAGAAAGCTGTTTTCTTGATTGAAATAATCTGAGTAATTGACCATTATAATCCCCCAACTCATATTCTCTCTATAAAATGGTACTGTGGAGCTGAAAATCCTGTGTAGCCGTGTTTGCAGTGAAGTGACAGGAATGCTCTGCCACCTGCCTGAGCCAGGCATGTGATTTATCCCATCTAGTTGGTCTGGATGAGGTGACTCCTGGTCACAGCACTCCAGGGTGTCACACATTAGCAGGGCTTGCCATTGGGGTGGGGAACAAAGGTCACCACTGCACATGGAATCCACTGTTCCAGGACAGCTTCTTGCAGGGAGTGAAGAAACAATCCTCATGTTCTACTTGTACCTGCACTATTACACTTGTATTACACTTAGGCAGTCAGTGTTATCAGTGCTCCAAAGTCAGGCTTTCTTTTGCACGTATTTGCAGAGGATCTTTGAAAGAAGTATTCCACAGGGCAGTAAGTTTTCTCCTTTAATGGAAAGAAATGGAACGAGGATTAGAACTAATTTTTTTAAACGTTATTACTTACCCCCTGGTATGCTGAGAGGGTGCATTGCATGATGGTCAATTTAGTGCTTTTTCCTGACAGTACCTGCTAACTTTGGCACTTGGAGAAGAACGTGTTGCTGCTCTCCCACTGTAAGATGCTTTCATGCCAACTGTTAAGTAATTAACTAGGTATGCATGATACTTATTTTAAGTAAGTTTCAGATTTCATACAGATTCGGTTTTCTCTTTTTCCCTAATTAGGAGCACATACATACTTGAGGGAAGTAAGGGAGAAGAAGGAATAATTGGAGTTACAGACTAGAATTGAGATATAACAAATTCAGGATGAATATCAGGAAATACTGCTCAATAGGGAAACACTATGGATTAGTCTCACAGACAGTGTTTGGAGCAACGTCAAGCATAGAGAGCAACAATAAAACTGGATGCAGTACTGAGCAGCCCAAAGCCAAAAGCCCAGTTTCCATCTTTTGCCCCAAACACTGAACATGCAGCTTTGTCACACCCACAGGTGTCACGTCCTTCAGCAGCAGTGCCCTTGGCCAACCTTGGGGCAGCATTTAATGGGCCCTGGAGATAATCCCCCAGAATCATCCTCAGCTGAAAGAAGGTTGAGTCTGTGGGGAAGTAGAGGAATTTAGAGCAAACAGACCCTGGCTCAGCTTGGTGGATTTAGATCTTTCAAAGCCATTTTTTATTTCTTTGGTATGATATTGCTCCTCTTGTGTTCAGCAACAAAATCCACTATGGCACAGGATAGACTTGGTCTGTTCTTAGCCGTTTCACCAACTGGTTTTGTGCAGCTGTGATGTTTGGTGGTGATCACAGAGGGTTTTTTGTTTTCAGATTTTCCAGAGGTATCTCAAAAAATAATAACTTAGTTGTTCTTAAGTGAGTTGGATACTGGAAAATTGTCTCTCTAGAGTAAGGCATGTCTATCTGCTTCTTATCATACTACTAGCTTATCTTAGTATGGGCCACTGCCCCACAAAGAGAGAAGAGGAAAAAAAAGGCAAGAAAAGACAGCAGTTTGCTCATCTCATGGTGCCAAATATATTGTGAAGACAAATACATAAAATCTGATTTCAGGAACATGTCCATGTGATTAAACAAGTGGCATATTTGGCCAGGAAGGTCAAACTTAGAAGTGTACTTGTGTGAAACAAGTTCATAGGACAGGCAAACTGTGTAAAACTCTGTCCCATTATGCAGTCACTCACTGAAAATAACTTTCCTTGTCATATGTGTCCCAGATGATAATAAGGCCCTTTACCTGTTCGAAACAATGCTGTTCACAGGTGTCCTCTGTGTTTGCAGTGCCTGTGCAAGGTGGTTTAGCCATAAGAGTGCAGGAGAGGGGAGGGTGTTAGCCCTGCTTCTGGCTCCACTGGAGAAGCCTGAATACAAACACCAGGATCAGAATAGTCTCTGATTGGTGAGGCCTTTGGCAAAAGAAAAACTAAACCCTGCTGCAGAAAAACCCATCATCCTCAAGCATATTTATGCGGTATTTGTGCTGTATTCTAGTAGTTAATCCAGGGCTTGCAATGTATTCTGTGATTCCAGGATTAAGTTTACATTAGCCATTAGAGGTCAGAATCTGGGCAGCATTATACTGAACGTCACATTCACAACACATCCAATAATCATGTCCCATTCCTTCCATTTTACATTTCAGTTATTAATATGGGCTTTGTTTCCCTTTGAAATCATGAACATCAGCACTTGTTTTTCTATTTCCCTTAACAACTCCCCAAATAATATTGTGTCAGTTGATTGGCAGGAGTGATTTTTTGCTTCAAGTATCATTTTTATGACAAAGTGAGCTCTGACACCACTTTCTTTTATAAACAAGTCTGACCTGGTACAATTTTGTCAATGGTTTGTTTGATTTTATGTTTTTCTTCTTTTAAACTTGCCAGAATGCAGTTATCTACATTCCTGGGATAGATATTAATGTGGGGTTTGCCAATGAAATATCAAAATAAATGTTACAGTCAGTAAGAAGCAAACAAACAGAAGAGAGTCCTCATAAATTAGAGCATTTATATGGATGGGTTAGGTGGTGCATGGTTAAGAGGCAGTTGACTTTAATATGAGAGAGTTCTTTGTTTGAAGTTATAGGGGAATTTTTGTTTTGGAAAAATGTTTTTAAGAAGGCTCTAGCAGACATTACAGTGGAGTCACACATATAAGGACTGAACAGAACAAGTTTCCTCACCCAGTGAATTCTTTAGAGCAGCACCCATTTTGTTTTACAGTTGTATAGCACTGGCACAGCAGTGCCCTGTGATAGTGTCCTGCTGCGTGACTGCTCTTGGAAAGAAAATCCACCAAGAAGCTTCTCACATGGTTACCAAAACTGTCCTGTAAGACAGCAGTGAAAGGGCTTTGCAAGCCAGCATCTGTACCATCCTGGACAGCTGAGATGCACTGGGAATAACAAGTCACAACTGGCAAACTTGCCATTTTTTAAGTCAACTTGTTTTGCTTTTTTGGATCGATTAAGTGCCATGTGACTATATAGATGGAAAAAGAACTGCCTCATATAAACAGTTAGCAGTGACTGTGTAGCTTAGAAAATGCCCTGGGTTTGCTTTGCTTTTTGTAAAACAGCATTTTTTTTCTTCCTAAGTATCTTGGCAGCATAAAGATTTGGTAATCTTATTAGCAATAATGCCTTAACAACTTTCTTGTGACTTAACTTCTAAATCTTCCTATCAGTTGTGCAAGTCTGTGTCTGCCAGTCTAACAAGGATCTGCCATGACTTTTTTGTTTTTGTTTTTAATTAAATTTGAGCTGGAGTTTGGTGTGTAATTAACACAACTCCACGTACTGCTGAAAGTAGATGAATTGTGCACCTTAAAAAAAAGCTTCTTCGGAAAGTTTAAGGGTGGGGAGATCATCTGAGCATCAGTTCTGACTCAACTCCATGTTTGTCACGTGCCACATGCTACATTTCCCTCTCTGCTGCCATTTTTGTCTTAATCTTTCCTCTTCCAGAAATGCATATAATGTGGTTTTAAATACAGCATGAGAGAGACATTTGCCACCAGTAATTTATTGCAGTGTCTACCTGTTCTTGGAAGAGTTTTGTTTTTAAATCAAGAAACAAAGCAATTACTTATTTTTAACTGGACAGGATGGCCTTGACTCTGTAAACAAGATACCTCTCTCTCTCTGTTCTTTCTGAAACTTGAAAAGTTAAGTTCTTACTGACTTTCTCTCCATGATGCACTTCATCGAGCCCTTGGAGGCTTGGGGTTGTTTTCTTTTGTTTTTCTTTTTGTTACCTCCTCTCCAGTTGCTCTTTGTTGGTTTATTTTCCTGTTTAGAAAACAGGCAGCAGAACTGTATGTTGGTATCAGCACCAGTGAGATGGAGGTCACCTTCCTGCTGCTGTGTTTACCTCTTTCTTACCTCACAGCATTGGAACTCATGTTTGGTACGTCTCTGTTAAACCTTAAAACTGGAATATACAGAGCCCTTGCTGCCAGAGATGCTTCTCTTTTCACTGTCTTAAGCCCCATTTTCTCTGGGTGAATAGGACTCAACAAGTAAATGAGATTGTTTATGAGGGCTGCTTTGTTTTCTCTCTCTCTTTGTCTTTTCCTTGTCCAACATTCTTTCTAGCATCTATAAATTTATCAGTGTTAATTTCTGAATACTTCTACATCAAAGATTAAATATGTAATAACTTTGGTGCGAGTCTGATCACAGAGGAGATCCACTAGAAACAGACTGAGTGGCGACTTCCTGTTGTCACCTTCTTGAGGAGATCTTTATTTTGGCAGCTCTAACTCTTCCTAAATCAATGTCATTAATGTAATAATATAGCATTAATTACAAGCACTATAATGTGAGATATCACAAATATTTCAGTAAAGATTAAGAAATTACCTTCACACAACACATTTGCCAGTTAAATGTCTAATCTCCTGAATCATGAAAGGAGGTTTCTTACATTGTTTTCCTTAAAACTCTATCAATGAGCAGTAATTACATTTGACATTTTTTCTTCTCTGAAACTCACGAGTTTTTTCCCTGTTTTTGCTTTTGTCATTGTAACTGCTGTTAATATTTTCCATGTCAACCCACTTCTCATTTTTAAACATGACTGTGATACTTGCACATATTAGCACTTTCCTGGAAGATCTGAGATCTATTAGGAAAATAACACTATAAACCAATGAGTTTCTTTAAAAATTATTATGGCTCCTAGGCAGAATTTCTCATAGACCAGTGTTTATTAATATTGCCTAAATACTCCATAGTACTTTTTTATTCCGTGGGATACAAAATAGAAAGGCATAAATTTCAGTCTGCCTCACAGACAGGAGTCAGGAGTTGGCCAGCAAGATGCCAGTGCAGGGAACAGGACTAAGGAGCTGGTTTTTTGTTGGTTTGTATATTTGTTTTATATCTGAAGTTGACTTTCTGAGGAGTTTCATGGAAAGAATGCAGAAGCCTGGAGATATTTTAAACTGCCTTGCACTATTTTTGAGTAAGTCAGAGAATCCTTTAATAGCTCAAAATTCAAGGGAAAGGCTTTGTGTATCCAAACCAGAGCCCCCAGCACACTCTCAGTTTCTGTGGATGTTAAGGTCTTTTCTAGAGCTGCTCCAGTTCCAATGTCTAAGTGCAAGATTCCAACATTCATGTTTAGTCCAATCCTGCACTTTGTGACAGTGTTTCAAAATTGTCTTGGCCTGGTTTTCAAAAAAGTAGAGGGTTAGGGGGACAAAATGGATAGCAAATATTTTTATTTGACTGGGATTTTTGAAGTGCCAGAATTTCAGAATACCCAACTGGGATAACCAGTCTGGGCTTTCTAGCAGTTATGAGAAAAAGAGCTTGTTTCAGGTCATGAAGGGGTTTTGCAGAGGAAATACCAAATACTTCATCGAAAGACATTTGGCCCTCTAGCCCCGGGAACTGACTGGAGCTCTGGATCACAGAACATGGGCCTGTTGGGGAGTTTCCTGTCCGTATGAAATCTCATCAAGTTTTGCCTGGTTTCTTGCATTGTTGGGGTTTTTTACTGGTTTTCTAAGAAAATGAAGTTTCTACAGCCATGCTCTCTCTCAGCCTTCCCCTATACTCCCAATCCAACATGGCCAATACTTCCTAATCAATTGGCCAGTTTCATACCAAGTCCTAGCAGTCTAAAATTTTGTGAAACTAGCGGCTAAATAAATGAGAATGATCCAAATTATTTCATTTTCCCTTCACTCCTCCACTGAGGGCTACTACCGTTGTACATGGTGGCAGCAAGAAGCCCAGCAACGCCCTTGAACTTTGCATGTGCTGTTCCTGTGTAGGTCCCAGGGAGAGTGAAGACACGGAGGGAAATAGGATACAGATTATTGCTGCAGAGAGGTGGAAGTTAGGAGAAGAAGGATGCAGCCCTTGAAAGAAACAGATTTCCTTCATCGTCCTTCTCACAAAATAACTTTATTAAAATTCAGCACATATAAATGTTATTTTGGAAGGACTAAAACTGATATTATTTCATGAGAACTCTGCTCCCAGCTCAGTAAGACAAATGGAACTTTGCTCAGCCCACACAGACTGTCCAGAGCTAGATATTTTAAAAGCAAAACCAGCAGAGCACTGAGTGAATATGGCAAGTCGAAGATCATCATGAGAAAACCCTAGGGTTTGCTTCTAGATTTTGGTATAACTGTGGGAAATGACTTATTGTAAGGGTGAGCTGTTTCTGGTTTGGTTATGCCACACAACAAAGTGTTTCCCCTGGGGAGGTAACTCATACTGCTGTATGGGCAGCACTGCTGTAAGAGTGCTAAGGAATCATCCTCTGTCACATCAGTCTTCAATAAGCTGAGGAAGGGCTTCTTAGCAGGTAGAAAACTCCAGCAGAAACAAAAGTAAATTCTGCTTTATTCCAGTCCCTTCATGATTCGCTTGTCCTTACAGGCCAGACTCCTTTCCTGCAGACATCTCCTTCATATGCATGTCTTTGTTCCATAGTTTATGTCCTTTTGCTCTAGCATTTTTAGATTTTGATGTGCTAACTTCTCTAATCATGCTACATATTTTTATACAAATTCTTAGACTGGAAGTTATCCTTGGCTTGCTCTCCGATTGTCTCTTTAAACAGCAGAGACATGTGAATTTATATTTGCTAGATGCCTGCGAAAATACTTTTCTAGTGTCTCTCCTCCATTTGGAATGGAACTGCAGCTCGTGACATTTTTGGGTTTGGCTTGACTCATGGAGAAGTGTTGCCTCAGGGAAGGCACATGGATTTTCTTTTCACTCTGTGGTTGGCTGAGCACAGCACATGTGAGTGAGGGGTCAGTGCTCCTCTTCTGAGATAGTTTTTGCATCATTTCTCAGGGGGAAAATAGTAATTATTTAGAGTTTCTTGATTTTGTGGAGGATGATAAAGAGGGAAAAAAATATTTTCTTCCAACCCTTGTGTGTTTCTGGCAAGTCAGATTTTTTGGGAACCATTTGAGTGTTTTTTATAAGATTTGTCTTGAGTAATGACATCCAGGTTTACAATGAGGGAAAATCTGAATGCCAAAAGCATAATTGCCATATCAGAACTGAGTTTGTCTCCAAGGGGAATCAGTGAACTCCCAAGTTATTCTGCTGGAGGGGAGTTCTTTTCAAGAACCTTTCCAGATCCTTTTCATGGGTCAGTATCACCTGGGCCTGTGCTCACATCACAGGGGGTACATTCGATGGGGAGCCTGGGATCAAGCACTCCGGAAGGGTAGAAGGCAACCTCCAGTTAACACAGAAAGGTGGCAAGTAAAGATGCTGAGAAGCTTCCTCAGATCCCAGGAACCAGTGTAGACATCTGCAAAAAAAAAAAAATCTATTCAGTCTTGCCATTATTTAGGAGAGACTGTGAGAAAGGTAAATGGAGGAAGGGGGAAGGTTTTACTGCAACTGAGGTAAGTGCAGGAGGTGGGAGACTTTCTGGACAAGAGAACAGCAATGTCTCAGGCTGTGTTTAGTGGACAGGCTCAGCTTTCCAGTGAGGAGGGAGAAAGCAAGCCCACAATTCACCCTCACTTAATGAGGGATATTTGGAAAGGGAAAGTATGGAGCATTTTAGCTGGAGTTCACCCTGGGAAGGAAAGCACTTCTTTGTTCCAAGCAATGCAAATGAACATTAGGGATTAGGTTTCCCTTCCTCATCCCCCACCTACTGGGAACGACTTCTGTTTTGGTTCACAGAGTTTTAATTTTTAGGAGGAAACGTATTTCCCTTGGGCCATACCAAGCTTCCCTTGGTAACTACAGAGCTTATGTCGCATCCTGTTTCTGCAAACCCAATTAAGTCAAATTTGGCTTTTTTTTCTTTGACAAGAAATGGATTTGTTGGAGTGCAAAATTTGATTGCCACTGATATATTTGGCTTTGTAATGGATGCTTTACAATACCAGACATTTATTCATTAAATAATTCAAGCAAAAAGAAAGTGTCCCTCAGTGGCATTTTTAAACTTAGACACTAAACTGGAGCTCTGCTTTTAAATGTGGATATTCATGGAACTGGTAGAGATAAGGCTGAACCAAAATACTGCAGATGGCTATTTGACAATAATCCTCTTATTTACAGTCCTAAACTACTAGCACTTTTGGAAAAAATCATCTGAGTGAGGACTTCTGATCTGTGCTGCAAGACAAAGAGCAGCAAAGGTGCTGTTCTGGGTCTTCTCTTCCCTTATCCATTAACTACTCCAGGACTGCAGGGACAGCTTTGACTATCCTAGGGAACAGCAGTAAGATTCAATTTATCTATCAAGGTGTTTTTATTTCTTTCTTTATTTATAAGGTTCCGATTTTTATGTCAAACTTTCGAGGCCAACACAGATGTTTCTAGCAGTGAAGATCACCTGTAGTGATGGATTGGCTCACTTGATGCATTCTGTTCCTTAATAGCACTAAGGTTTCTGTGAACTGCAATGTGACCTTTGATCTCTCCCTCCTCTGTACCAGGGACACTCTGCTCACTTACCATTGAGAAGGCCGTGCCTGAGGATGGGGGCGAATACAAGTGCATAGCTGAGAACGCAGCAGGGAAAGCTGAATGTGCTTGCAAAGTGGTGGTAGAAGGTAAGTACTGTGCTGGATGCAGGAAAACCCTTCCTTAGAACTTCCTCATCCCCCCACCTTATTTCCCAATACCAGCCTTTAGGAACCACTTACACAAAAAAGAAAGAACTCTGCCCCATTCCCTTCTGCACTTTTTGGTCAATAGATAATTCAACATCTAGCATAAAGAGGCATGAGCAGAGAGACAGGACAGAACCAAGGGCTCTGGTTGCTTTGTGAAATAATCTACATCCTCCTGCTGCCCACTGTATTGCTACAAAGTTTTTAGAGCAGTCAGCTGAACCTGTAAGATTTGTTTCTGAGCTGAATGAACCCTCCAAGAGCATGTAAGGGTTTCAGTGTGTGTGACCTTGGGTATCAGTCTGCCTCAGGACTGTGTAGGGCACATTTCTCAGCCTAGAACTTTCCAATTCTTTGCATTCACTGATTTCTAGTGGAAGTGAGCAAAAATAAACCAATTCGTTTGTATGCCACAGTGTTGGAACACGGAGAATTTACTGACTGAGGTACTCATTTTCAGACTTGGCCGTGCTGATGACACTGTCTTGGCCAAAAAGTCTTGGCCTTGGGCAAGTGTTTTATCGTGAGGTCAAGTGAGACACAGACTTACAAAATTACCATGGAGTTTAAGTTATTTAAAGGGCTTAAAGTAACCAAGTGTGCTTCTTAACAGCTCACCTTCTGGTGAGCTCATCCTTGAATACTTCTGAGACTTTCCATTGTGACTAAAAAGAATAAAAAACTAAACAGCAAGCCTAATAACATAGAACTTGGGTACTAAACCCTCACAACTGTGTGGCAAATGTGGTATTTGGAGCAGGAGGTCTAGAAAAGAAAACTATTATTGGTTTTCCTAATGTTGCATGACACAAGGTAAGAATATGATCCCATAAATCCTCACTAAAGATCGATCTTCATGTAACCGGAAAAGGAATTGATTATACACAAAATTATGATTAATTATGTTGGTTCCTGTAATTCTTTTCTCCCTGAAGCTTCCTTTACCACACTTCCCACTTCCAGTTTCCTGCTGGACAGTGCACGCTCTGGGAGGCTGTAAGGTAGACTTTGGCTTGCATGGATCATGGGAGGCTGTCAGCTCATGGCACATTCACTGCCTGATGGTGTGGGTGACATGACATCAGCTGTGGCATATTCATTGTCTGATGGTGTGGATGACGTGACATCAGCTGTCTGGCTCACTGTTGTGGTGGCACCCGTGGCATTAGGAGCCCACTGCTCACATAATGTTGGGCACCAGAATGGCCGCATTCCGTACCTCAACACTGGCTGTCTCATCTGTCTTTTTCATTCTCTCCTGACACGCTACTGAGAAGAGTTTTTTGGGGAATGGAACCCATAGCAAACTCCAGCTATTTAGGAAAGGCGCCATTTGATATCCTGTGTCTGTGACTGGCAGAGGGCATGACTGTTATTTTTAAAATAGAATTGTGATATAAAAAAACAACTAAAATTTCTCCCTTCTTCAGTCTGCTGTCAAGATCCCAGATGCCAGTTTTTAGACTTAACAAGTAGCCATAATTATCATTATATTCCTTTTGGCACCATGGACTTAAGTAAGATTGCAGGAATGTTTGACTTCAGTTGTCAAATCTGTAGAATCTGAGTGTCTGAACTGAGGTCTCACACAGCCTCCTGCTCTGAATTGTTTGTTAGGAGATTCTGTCTTCCCCTTTTAACTTTTTAGGAAACTTAGATGAATTTTCACGCTCTAGCACCTATAAGTAGGTGACTGAAATAGCTGATTCCATAACATTTATGTCATTTTTTCTCTGGAACCAAATTTCAAACAGCTCTCTCACTCACAAATCCTCTGAAAGCTGAATATTTGAAAGCTGTAAATTGATACATCTATTGCTGAGATCTTGATTTGAATTTGGGATCTTTCTTTCAAGGATAAATGTAAGGATCAAACAATCTAAAAAGTGAAACTTGTTAGGATTTGCATTATAGAAGTCTAGAGTAGTTTGTGTTGGAAGGACCTTAAAGATCATCTTGTTCAAACCCCTTGCTATGGGCAGGGACACCTTCCGCTAGACCAGGTTGCTCGAAGCCCCATCCAACCTGGCTTTGAACACCTCCAAGGATAGGAAGACAACAACCTCTTTGGGCAACCTGTTCCAGTGTCTCATCACCCTCACAGTGAAAAATTTCTCCCTAACATCTAATCTAAACCTTCCATCCTTCAACTGAAGCCATTCCCATTTGTCCTCTCACTACAGACCTCTGTAAACAGTCCCTCTCCAGCTCTCCCGTAGCCCCTTGAGGTACTGGAAGAGGCTGTCAAGTCTCCCCAGAGCCTTCTCTTCTCCAGGCTGAACAATCCCAACTCTCTCAGTCTGTCTTCATAGGAGAGGTGCTCCAGCCTTCTGATTGTGCTCAACCAGGAATAACCTTGCAGAAAAACAATTGCACCTTCTATAAATATGTGTCTGTGTCATATGGGAGACACGTGGAAGGGAGCTTTATTGTCTCTCTTAGCTGTTGGTGTAGCCTGCAGTGATGAGCCAGTTTCTGGATATGAGCTGTGCAATTGTGAAAATAATAAAATCCACCAAACTTCAGTCCTGGGGTGCCCTTTTGCCATTTTTATTTAGGACTGAACAAACATGAAACAGTATCTTCTTAGATTTAAACATATGGAGGAAATGCTACTTTTCCTAATGGGTAAATCTGTATAGATCATATAGACAATGGAATAGAAGAATTGCATGGCAAGGGATAGTTGGGGATGAAAGGATGTTTCCCTTTTCCGTGCACTGCCTAATGCAGCTTTGTGCACATTGTACTTTGTTCTGTTCAGCTAAAACAGACCTGTCAGCTTAGATGGCAGCTCTTGTCTAGCTGCTTTCTTGGATTCTCAGGGCAGCTACTTTCATATAGGGCTTCTCCCTCTCTGCTCCCTCTTCCTTTCACAATGTGACATTCACCGGCAAGTCTGTGCAGAAAATCTTTCTTAAAAACCTAAAGGACAGCAATTTCCTCTAAGTTTGCAGAGAGATCCAAACCAAACATTTTATTAGACAGCTTTTTCATTATTAATTTTTAAATAGGGTTTGTATTTTATTATTTGTTTTGATTGCAGATGCCTCAAAGACCTCAAAGCCTACTGACAAGAAGACCAAGAAGCCTAAGACCACACTTCCCCCGGTGCTGCCAACAGAGAGTAAGTGACCTTGATTTGGATTGATTTCTTTTCAGTGGAAACAGAAGAGTGCTCTGGGATTCTGTGGTCATTCCCTTCTGTTTGCAGACACAGTATCAGTAGCCTGTGCTGTTTCTTTAGCCCTTGCACATAAGTCATGTGAAATGAGTTTTTGCCATGTGGGGATTAGAAGTAAGAGCCGAAACTGTGAGTTCAGACCAAGCCTGCTCTGCTCTCAGTTTTTCGTAATGGTGCAATAAACTTGTGACACCAATTTATTTTTGGCTGCCTCCCAAAGAGCACAGAAATACTCCAGTAGTTTGCTTCAAGTCGTGATGTGTCCTGTGTAGACAATATAGAGCTTTACCAGTGGCAGGACAGGCATCTTGGCTGAAATGTGCTGGAGCATAATCTGTCCCTTTTTTTTCCATGACCGTGGAGTGGTTTTGGGAATTTTGCATTCCTTGTTTCGAGCCCAAACGCTTAACTTGCTTTTTATGCTTTCTGAAATAACAAGTTAGCTATAAATTCCCAAGTTTGTGACTCTGCAAACATGCATTTGATTAAGAGGAAACTTTAAAAGGTAAAGGCAGCACATTAATGTCAGTTTAGAAATTCCTGATACCACTACTATTTTTGAAATTAAGTGGACAGGGGATACAAATATCTCTTAAATCAAAAGTGAACTTTGGAAGTTGTTTATCTAAGATGTCCACCATGTGAGTCCCTGAAAAAATGTAAAGACATGGTTTAATGGAAACATGAAATATTTTATCCAGCTCTCTTGAAAAATAAAAAACTATGATCTGATCTTCCAGCATGAAGGTTTTCAGCTGCTTTCAGCAGGCCCCAGTGCAGTTTTGTACTGATCAATGATCATAGGTAATAATTGTGCTTCTGAAACTGTCACTTACATAGATCTATGCCCTGGGCTACAGCTATTTTTGAGTTGCTGTCTGAGTATTATAACTGTCACTCCAGCCACTCATTTTGGGGGTGTGGGAAGGGTCACACTGACATGCTCCACCTCTGCATCTGAGCTTCAAATGCTGTGAATGAGAGCAATTATGCACAATCATTTTGTTCTTGAACATCAATAGAAAAGAAAATGTTAAAGCTGTTTAAATCTCCATGGGATAGTATTTTGAACGGTGTTTTCTATGCACACAAACACACACGTTTCCTCTGATCCTCCCAGCAGTGTCATCAGCTGCAGTTTTCCCAGGAGAAAATGTGAGTTGGAAATTTAGTCTAAATATGCAGATACATGACCTGATCCACATCCTGCTTGTCTTGCTTTTGATTTTAGTGGAAAGTGGACAGAGGTAGCAAAACAGAAGCTTGGCTACTCTGGCTGCAGAAATGACTGGGAAAAGAAGGTTGAAATAATGGGGAATGGTTTTCTTAAGGTTGCTCCATGGCACGTTATACCAGTGTTTCTACTTCTTGAGCTTCTCATAAGCTCTTCTTTCAAAATGCCTATAAAACAGCTTTCCTGTTGCACAGAAAACATCAAGGTAACCAGAGAGAATGTTACAAAACTGGGCTTTGGAAGAGTTTTTGGAAAACTTTTGAAAAATATATATTTAATTTTAAAAGGATTTGGCTGCAGAGATTTCACAGGTGGTTTTTAACATCTCAGTCCCTGTGGACTGTGGGTCTGCCTGAAATGAGTGTTTTATTTGTATGTTTGTCAGGGGCAAAATACACAGAACTGACCCAGTTTCAATTTATACTGAAATCCTTATCAGAAATAGAGATTGTGAATTTCCTTACCTGAAAGAGGATGGGCTTTACAAGTCAGAAATCTGTGCATCTTCACTGTACTTATTGTGAAAAAAGGGTTAATAGAGAATGGCTGTGAATTAAGAGATCCCAATGTAATAAGGAGATTTATTTTTATTCTGATCCCTTCTAGTCTTTGCTGCTACATCAAATCACCAACAATCCTAATGGCAAGTAGAGTGTACGGAACAGTATTGAAGAAATAGAGAACAAAAATTCCTAAAAATGCCACTGAATAAATTCAGAATTTTGGATAATAAATTCAGTCACAACAGTATATACTCTATGGGGTACAGAAAGTTTATACTCTGCCATTTTTATAAATAGTTTTCAGGGGAAAAGATCCATGTTTTCCTCTTTCTGTAGGGAAGTGCAAGTCAAATTTCATGATTAGCAGATCTGTCAATCTTCTCTCTCTTCAGATAAATTATAAGTGATCCTTGGTGTTTTGCCCTAGTAGGAACCTTCAGGAAAGTAATTAACTTTAGGTTCCTGAAGGCAAAGATCGATACATCTCTTTTTTGTGGAGAATAGTGAATTTTGTCAGTATTTTAACCTGTAGAATTTGTCTCCCTCTGAGAATAGTTGCTGACCCAGTTCATTTGACTGCTCATTCTGACAACATAATTTTATTGCTGGAAGCTTGGGTTTTGTAAGCTACAGAAATCCAACAGTAAGTAGAATTTTGGGCATTACTTTTTTTGACATCCACTATATACTGGATTCTGGTGTAGAATAAACAGTTATTCTCAGAAGAGCATCTCTGAAGGCAGCTTTGTATCATTCAGTGATTAACAATATCTCTGAATGGATGCAGAGAGATTGCTCCCATGCAAATTAGGAAAATGATGATGTGTTTCTTTCTGCTTACAAATAGTAATGTGTCACCAGAATTTAGTAATGATTATGCAACTCCCCAGTGATAAATAGAATAAATAGCAAAGTTTCTGAGAATAACCAACAAATCCACCTTTGAATCTGGGTGAAAAAATCCTAAGGAAGAAGGGAGGAAGGGCACCTCTGGAGCTGCACTCACTGTACTGACTTGGGCTTTGGCACTTGTGTCTTCTCCAGGGGGATGTCAAATGTTAGTGAGTTAGAACAGTAAAGTGTTAAGTTTCTTCTGCACAGATATAAAAGACTAAAAGAGGCAGTGGAAAATTGGAACCTTTCATTATTTACCATTCTGCATTCTCTGTGCTATGCCAGAACAACCAGTGGGTAATAGAAGGGTCTTCTGGTTTGACACAGCCCTGAAGCAGAAACACTGAGCCAAAAATTCTCACCCCTTGAACATTTCTCTAGGGAGCTTTGAAACTGCTGTAAACGGATTTAGGTGTCCAGTTCTCTTTGAAATTAGAAGTTACTTCAAAGTAAGCTTAAAGGGAATGGCTTATTTCAATTACCAAAGCCACTTGCAAAATCTTCAGTGCCTATGAAATAAATGTTTTTGTCACAACAGACTGTGGAAAAATCAAAGTGCTGCTTGAGATTTTTAAGAGTAAATAAAGATTTCAAGATTTATAAATAAATACTCTTTTTCCAAAAAAACCCTATTACTAATCCACACTTCCAAATATGTTGATGTCCTTAATGTGTCTTAAGCTGAGGACCAAAATTAGCCCGTGATCAGGCACATTCATTTGCAGATCTAGAACCCAACTTCTTGATTCTCAGTCTTATGATTAGTTTGAATGCAATATCGAAAATACTACAGATTATTTTAACTGACATCCCAATAATTTCCAAAAGCATATTTTTAAAGGCTTTTTTCAAGATTTGCTGATGAAAAAGGAACATTACAGCAGCCAGATGCTATTTTTTTAAACTTTACCATAGCTAAGCCCTGTAACATAACTTTACTATAGTAGGAAGAAACTGTATGCCAATTATTGCTACTGAGAAAAAAAATGGCCTTAATGCTTTAGAAAATAACCCTCATAAATCTAAGCATTGGATTAAAGTGTTTGGAAAGAAATGCCCAGTGTTTTTTGGAAGGGCTAATTCACAGCACTACTTTCAGTAAATATTAAGAAATGGCAATTATCACCTGTCATAATCATTGGTATGAAAACCTAACAGGATATCCTGGATTCTCTCATCTGAGTAACACTTGTTAAACCCACTGTTCTTGTATCCAGACCACATACATTGAAGGGATGACCCAGAGTTTGATTGCACAAATGTAAATTCTTCTATTCAGTTAAAGTTACATCAAAGAAAAAAACTTTCTCCACACACCTTCAAGTTATTTAGCAGTATTTGGTACCTTGCTGATTTAAATCTTTTATGTCTGCTACTATAGAAAATGTTTGATTTCATGTCAAACACATCTTTGGTTAAGTAACTTCCCTTGCCGATGGTTCTTAATAAAATGTCACCAGTGACACTATCCAGATCAAATCCT
Organism: Empidonax traillii; assembly: GCF_003031625.1. Lineage (NCBI taxonomy): Eukaryota > Metazoa > Chordata > Aves > Passeriformes > Tyrannidae > Empidonax > Empidonax traillii. The sequence goes on from NW_020955354.1 coordinate 821,625, forward strand.
CTGGAAGGTTGCATTGTTGTCTTCCCTGATCTGAATTTTGGGCATTATTGGTACTTGAATACAAGGCTGAGCAGTGGCATCTCTGCAACATGAAAGTAAATATGTTAGACAGGACTCCTTGTCATGTTAATATATTCTTTTCTGTAGTGGGTGGAAAAATTATGAGTCAGTGGCCAAGTGATTAACATGCAGTTCTGTTATTTACTCTTCAATAAACAATCTTGTTAGAAAATCCAAGTCTGCAAATACCATTTTAAGAAAATGTAATTAAAACATCAAACTTGATGCGTCCAGTTTAGATAATATGTAACTAAACAAGTAAATGCTTCCAATTTTCTGTTGATATTCATGCTATGGAAAAAATATGAAACACAGCACAGATGAATGAAAAATGTTTCCAAATCTTCATTTCATGTCAGGTTGTTTTGTCCCAAGTATAAAACTTGCCACTTTCTAAGTGAAGAACTCAATTGCCAAGGGAACCGATCAGGTCAGAGATGTTCTTTTAATTACAGAAATAAGAGGGCTGGGTAGCAGCTGTGATCTGGTGACTGTACTTCTCCTGACCTCTTTGGTCCCCGGGATAGTCTGAGATGCTTTTGAGGGTCCAAGAGGCCATCCAAGGCAGTTCCCTCAGTCCCATTCATCTCCCAGAAGGCTCATGCTGCTCTGCTCCTCGCTGCTGCAAGATCCAAGATGTTTGCTGCACAGTGAGTGCAAGTACTTAGTATGTTGGAACAATACAAATCATATTGTCAGTGAAGCCTTTGACCAAACTTTTCAAAGAAAAAATTATCTTTTTTCCTAAGTCAATCTGAAAATTCCACTTTTAGTAGATGTAAATCAAAATGCCATTAGCTATTTTTAAGACCTAAATAGGATTTCTCTAAAACTCCGAGTTGCGAAAGGTGCTGCCTTCATTCCTCAGGCTCGGGGCCCAAGGGGGCCTCACAGCCAAGTTGGGCTGAAGTAAAAAGGCAATGTAAGATTTAACTTGGTGAGACTGAAGTTTCGTTGCACCACAGATGAAAAGAAAATTCAGTTACCGTACCTATAAAGTGACCAATGGAGAAACAAGCAGTTTGTTGTCCAGATCCCTTCCCCTGCATGCCCAGCTCAGCCCTGTTTCACTAATGCTGGGTATGCATTTTGAATCTCTGCCAAGTTTCTTTACAGCTCTCACCGTACTGATATTTTCTGAGTAATGTTGGCACAGAGCAGTATTTTCCATGTGTATTTCATGCAGTCCAACCTACATATCTGTATGTTGACAGAAGAAGACAGAAATGTTTACTGTCTGTCTCATGCAGAGAAGAATGGATGGTTTTTGTAACATGGCCTTGAACTGAAGAGGTGCCCTGCATTATTAATTTCCAGCTCAGTCACTGACCAGACACTGCAGATCTGAGGCGTGTCACAGAAGCATTGACCGAAGTTTCTTCTCTATAAAACAGGGACCTAAGTCCAATGGCTTCACTAATGTTCAAAAAGCATACCTAGCTTTTCCCACTGACACCACTTGGAGCTCCTGAACGTCCAGATGACCTGACAGTATTTTCCTGTGTAATGGGCTGGGTAGCAGGCTGGTAACATAGTTTAGATTCCTGTTCCTACACACTTGGGCACAGCTTTTTGCCATCTAATTGTAGGTGCTCTTGCAGGACATCTACGTGTCAACATTACATTGTCAACCTGTAGATGTTCTTGCAGGACACATGGGAAATGTGAGAATTAAATCTATATTTAAGAAACTTAGGTTGCTGTCTTGCTCCCCACCAGAGCTTTGAGTGGAATTCACATGACCTGGGTTGTTTATAAGCTCTGTTTGATACTGGAGCTCTTCTGCACTGCTCAGATTTGCTTTAATTGCAGAAGTTGCTCAAGCACTCTGCTATGGAATTGTTTATTCCTCCACCCAAGCTGTTTTCAAATACTGAGTTATTTTCAGTGTACCATATCCCATTATTGAAGCTAGTATATGCTAGTTCTCTCATGACTGCAGTGCAAAAGTGAGTATTTCCTGGGTTTTATTTTTATTTTGAGATGGAGGAGTCTGTATTTTTTTTTCAATTAAGAGTACAATCTCTGCATGATTTAGAAACTAAATATGGGATGTTGCAACAAAATGACAGTTGTTTTTAATGAAAAATAAAATAAAAGCTTTTAAAAACTGTTCTGAAGCACACAAACTGAAATAACTGACTTGTATGGAATTTAGTTTTCTAATTTCTGCTTGTCATCAAATTTAATCAGAGTTGCTTTCGGGTTTATTGTATTTAGATACTAAACAGTTATTTGGAAACAGTATGAGAAATTTGCTCTTTGAGAAGCAATGGAGCAAAACTTTTCAAGCTTCCAAACCTTGATGAAGTTTTCAAGCTACTGGTGTTTGGTGCATTATGACTGTCATTTTCCTCTCTGGCAATTAGCACAGGTTCATGAATTTATGGGTAAATTGGTAAATAATGATGTGTTGTCTTTTTCTGCTACAACTGTAGCCATCATCTTTCTCCTATTTTATCTTGTCTGTGCTAATACCTGTAATAAGTTTTTGTACCATCAACTAAGTCTGTGGCAGAAGCAAGGATAGAGCAGAATAATTCACTGCCTTGACCACAAGGCCAAGTGGGTTTTTTTTTTCCTGCACTTCTAGCTGTCAGTCATTCCATGCTTTTTGGCATAGCAGGGATAGTGAAACTTTATAGACACACACTCACCTTTGATTCAGACCCTGATATCTACCCCCAGAAGGCTCTTAAGGAGATTACACTGAAGGGATTCATTTACTTGTGAAAAAGAGAGGCCTCATAATATCATATTCCACAAGTCTGAAGGATTCAGGTGGGGAAGAAGGAGTAATACTTGAATCTTGATTTTCCATACATTTTCCATAAATATTCTTCTTACCATGCTGTCTGACACCTTGCAGACATGACTTCTTTTTTCAGCTTCTCTTGAACTCTGAAGATGAAATCTTGGCATGTTCTGCATGAGGGGAGAATTGTTTCCCGTGTGTCTGTAGTATCAGCCCTTCTCCTCTCCTGAGCTATCCCATGAGCAGACAGAAGCAGGGATATGTCTCGTTCCTTCTGTCAACCCAGTTAGGTAATAACTGTACTTGTTTACCAGGTGCTGAAATCCATCACTCCAGAGGACGTGCACCTAATTTTCGGCATGTCCCCCGGGGAAGACAGTAGGAATTATGGATTAGTTGGAAATACTATCTTGAGTACTGATTTTTTTTTCAGATCCTAAGAGTTTTACTTCATGCTTTATGAAAGCAAGTTGTGCAGAGAGCCATTTCAGGGGAGGGCTATGCCTATTTTTAGTAAAATTCCAAAAAAGGGAAGCAAAAAAGAAAGGCAGAGGCTCTGAACATGTCTGCTCTCACAAATACACCATCAGGGAAAGGAAGAGCACAACCAAATGTCCCACAGCTCACAGCCTGTATGGGATCTTTCCCTTTTTTAGTTTATGTCCCCCCGACTCAAACACAAGCTCTCTAAGAGGCAAACCTGCCTATAAAGTTATGTAAATACCAGCCCTTTAATGTTTATGTTAAGTTGTTTCTAGAAGGCAGATTCATTTATGGGGGGGAATATTAGTCCTTTTTTCTTCCAGGCTGGTTTTCAGCTTCAGCCTATTTCAATGTAAATATCAAAAGAGAGACAAACTTTAAAAAAAAAAAAAAAGTGCAGCAGAAGCAGACTTGAACTAGCATTTCCAAGAAGCTCAAATATTTTAATGAAAACAGTCATTTGACCTTGTGAACTTTTGGTAATCTTATTAGACTTTTTCACTGTCTCCAGCAGCTTTTGAAACAAAAGTTGCGTTTCAAAAAGATGCATAAGATGAGCTGGTGTTCTTAAGGAAGATCTCCAAACAGTGGAGTAAACACTGTTAGCCAAAGAAGTTGGCTTCACAGAGCCAGAGACCTGTCCTTGTCCTCATCCCCTTCTACCCTGCCCTTGCCTCTCATTTCTGCTCAGGGCTATTTGTGTCTGCAAAACAGGATATTCAGCCAGACCTTCCAGCCAGCCTGCATGGTTTGATGAAGCCCAGTGACAGTCTGTGTATCCTCAGTTAAGTGAATATAATGTCCTGGTGGGTAAAAACTAAAATTTAAACAAAAAATTTTTATTCACTTATAAAAAGAAGTACCCTAGCTGAATGAAATGATGGGTTCATGATCTCTGCTTTGCTGCTATGAAAATCTTCACTGAGGTGAAGAGTCTTTTAAACTGGCTTAAGCACAGCCCTTGGTTATTCCAGGGCTAGGAGGGTTACCATGAATTTACTCCACTTACAGGGTAAATGAACCCAGTGGTTCATTATACATCCTAGCATGTATAGAATCATTCTTCTTGTCAATGTGATGAACTGAATGTCACTGACTGCAAGTTGTGAATGAACAAATTATGCTGTTGGGATCCCTTCCATGATGAACTGAGTGGCTGATAGTAGGTAGAGAAAAGTGAAGGGATATCTGTGTATATAGATGTCCATTCTGTGCATGTATTGTGCAAAAGCAGAGATTACATTGTCAGGCAGGAGGAAAAAAGCTTTAGAGACATTAAGAATCAGTGTGAAACCTGAACATCTGGAGAGTGTGATGTCTCCACCAGCACTTTGCTTGTTAACTGAGGTACTGCAACAAATATGCAATGGAGGCCAAGAGGTGATAGCTGAGTGAAAATCATGCTGGATTCAGGAATTTGGTTTTTGTCCTATTTGTCTGCAGTGACATTTCTGAAAAACAGCAACAAAAACTCTGCAACCCAAGATGGCACTTCACAAATGGCGCTTTTTCTTCACATGTTGTTCACATGGAAGATGAGGCAGGATAGACACTCAGCTCATGCCCTGGAGGTCCAGTTACACCAGGATAAACAACTCACAAGTTCTCATCTTAACCTTTAACCAGTTCTGTGCAGATGGCAGTCATCGAAGAAAGGCTTCCTTGGGAAATATGCAACTATTCTTTTCTGACTCAGCCATAAGTACTGCAAGAATATCCTACCTCTCCATTATTTGTTTCTGGCTCCTACAAAATCAGTAAAGACAGAGCATATGAAAACTAGGCTTACTTTGATAGAAAATCACTATAAAATAGAAATTTATGAAAGGAAAGGTTGCAAAAACTTTTCTGTATCCTCTGCATAGTGAAATATCCTCCAGAATGAACTGGATAAACACTGGTGTTGACAGCTAAACCATTAGATAGTTTTGAAATAATTTGGTATTTTCATAACCTATAGCACGCCATCTACTATGTCCAATTACTCTAAAACTTAAAATCAGTCTTCATATCTGTCTGTTGCCTGAGCTATAGCATTAAACTCCCATGGTGATTTTGCAGCTCATGGCTCCCAAGTTTCATGGGGCACCAGCTGATAAGTTCTGAGGTATCAGCTCTCTTTTCTGCAGCAAATGGGGTTAAAAATAAAAAAACCCTGCTTTTATTGGCTTAGTGAATGTGAGGGGGATTTTTTTTCTGCTCAGTGTCTATTTGAAATAACTTTTGTAAATAAAGAAAACAATGAGCCTAAAAATTCAAAACTTTTCAGACTGTTATGGCTATCACTAGGCACCTATGTATATTCTGCCAGATATTCAAAAGCACTTAGCACATCCTGCTTCCCTTGGAGGCAATGACATCTTAAAAGCCAGACTGCTGCAATCAAGCTGCCTACTTGAGCTTATATAAGAAAATAAAGAATGTTCTTTCACAGCAGACGCCAGTCCTCTGACAAGGATGCTTAGGATAGCAGACAAAAAGAGAGTGCTCAAAAAGGAATGAGCTCCTCCACTTCTGGAATTCAGTGGTTTGAAAGCATCCAAACTGTTACATTTCATGGCCCCCACTAGACCTAACTCCTATAAATTTGTGCTTTTGAACCTCTTTATTTTTCTATATTGTAAAACATTACGTGTCTGAGAATGCACATTATGCATGTTATATTTAAAAATAATTCTGTTTCTTTTATGCCTGCTGCCTGGTAATTTAATTGGGTGGCCTCTAGTTCTTGCTTTGAGAAAAAGAGTTAATAGCCCATTTTGTACCTACCTGTCTTCTCTACTGAATTTCTACTTACCCTTCACAATTTGTAGCACATTATCTTTTTTACATGTCCTGATTTCAAGTTCTAAGTCATACTTTTGTTGTTATGACTTGTGTGTGTGTGTGTGTGTGTGTGTGTGAATATAGCCAAAATTTATACCTGTTTAGGGAATAGGATGAAGCAAAGAGGACACATGGGAGATATGTATCAGATTTCTCTGATTCTTTTAAAAGTTTCAGCTTTAACTGTGAATATTTTGAGGATCACTCAGGATACTACAAGTGTTTTTAGAAAATATTTTTAATTCTTAAGTTTAATATGCTGGAAGAACATATTATATTTTCAAGTGCCAACAAAGCATTGTTATGGATGTTTGGGGTTAATCTGGTGCCTCCTAAAGCTCACCTTTGAATTAACATGGTTTGGTTTTCTGTTGTTTTTTTTTAACTAGGTGAAGCGACAGTGAAGAAGAAACCAGCTCCAAAGACTCCTCCAAAAGCAGGTAATTTGTTGCATGTCACCCACATTTCCCAGTACAGCTGTTTGCCTAATAAATTTGTTTGTATATGTGATTAAATGATGGGTAAGTCCCTTTTCAGAGTTGTATATGAGGTCACACTGTACTAAGAATCAAATTATGAGCATCCAAAGAAGTTACTATCAGATAAACCATAGCAAGGTCCATAAAAATACTAGGAGTATGTGTTACTTCTGCCCTTCTCTATATCCACAACATACCCTGGCCTTCTGTGAAAAGAGACTTTTCTGTGTGTCACAGAAAGCCACCTCTGCAGGAGTGGCTACACAGATAAGGTGATAGATTCTACTTCTCCTCATCACTGGCACTATGGTAGCCTGTTGGTGTGTTTGCAATCTCCTAGACAAAGATATCTATATTAAAAGCTACATAGGAAGTTCCTCTATAGGAACCTGCTTTCAGTGTCTAAAAACTTTATCAGATTTTAAACTGTTCAAGCTGTTTTGTATACACCAGATATGTGTCTCAGCCTAAGTTCCTTCAGGTATTTTTTAAAAAGACTTTTCAAAGAAAAAGTCTAGAGGAGCGAGGGGAAGGCCTCTTTGTTTTAATTACATTGAAAAGGAAAAGAAAGCACTTTTTTCATGCCCAGTAGCCCTGTGCTTTGGAAAGGAATGTTTTATTTGGCAATGAGGCCATTCTAATATTAGGGAGTGCCTCTTACCATTTCTGTCAATATGTCCTCAAATCTGCCCCCTTCCCCTCCAACACACACACCCTCAAGAATATTTTTTTTATTGTGCTGCTTTTATAAAGCAACAAAACAGTTTTCACCCTGGAGTTGCCTGGCCTATGATATTTCTGGCATCTGACCCCAGCAGCTACCGGGGTCTGACACATTGGGTGTCACAACTGAGAGACAAGGATGTAGCACCATTAGCAGATGTTCTGCCATCTATTGATACTCGGGCAGTGAGAGGGAAGAGCAGGAGGAATGTCTGATTCAGAAACAGAGGAGTATGAATGGAACTGCAAGGTTTAAAAGAAGCACTTCAATGCACAGACAAAAGGATCCATCGCTGCTCATGGGAAAATTTAGTGTGATGGATAGAGACACCAAATTCCTTCCTTGTCTCTCATGATGTTTCTGTTCCACATGATGTTTATCTGGCTACTGAGGCTGTAATCTTCAGAGGTCTTGAATCTTAAATTTTTCTGAGTGCTGCTGATGACATCAGTGAGCAGGTTTGCAGACCCCTTCCTCACATGCAGATTGATAAGAAGCTAACTGGAGTCACTCTTCAAAAACGCAAAGTACAAAAGAAAAAAATAATAAGTTTTTCTGAAAAAAAAAATTGTCTATTTGGAACTGGTGTTAGGTCTAAATGTTTTTGTCCTTTGGATGTCTGTACCTTGGTTTTGCATGAGCAAACTTTGGGGGCATAGATTGTTATTGCTTCACTCATCTGGAATTAACAACGTCCACAGAATTGTTTCATTGCAAACAACACATAACTGTTAATCTGGATTTCAAAACTGCTCTGAAACAGTTGAGCTGAGAGATGCATGTGGTTTGAATTTTAAGAAAAATGAAAGTATAGACACCTAAAGAGAGATTTTATTTATTTTATTTTTCCCATCAGCTGCTCCTCCTCAGATTACTCAGTTCCCAGAAGACAGAAAAGTCCGTGCAGGTGAATCAGTGGAATTGTTTGCCAAGGTGGTAGGAACAGCACCCATAACTTGCACCTGGATGAAATTCCGTAAGGAGGTAAATTTTTTTTGGTCTGTTTTAACAATCATTGAAAAAGTAGAGCTGGAAAGGAGCACCAATGACCATCTCCAATTTGTCCATCTCCCTTCCTGAGGAACTGGCAAAGTCCATGTCAGTCCTGACAGATGTTTTCTTCACCTTTGCTGAAAACGCTCCATTAATGAAGATTTCACAACCTCCATTAGCAAATTATTGCAGTGCTTAAATATCCACGGTGGGAGAATTTTTCTTCCTGATGCCAAACCCAAATTTTTCTTGCTACAGTTGAAACCCTTTTTTGCCTGTATCCTTCTAAAACAAATTACCTTTTCTTTGTGAAAAGGCTTAGACCATGTAATTAAAGGACAGGTGATGGAAAATATATAGGTATCTGAAAAGTATCTGTCACGGGAGATATTTCTGTCCTTCAAAAATTACTTCTTCATCAATGCTGAGCCTAAAATTATGTCAGAAGGGCAAAATGCCATATAAAAAGTTTGAGTGAATTGTATGACAACACAAATGTCACCATACAAGGCACAACAGCAGTCCATGGAGTGAGTGTCCTCACACTCTGGGTTTAAAGTTCCTTCGACTTGAATTGCCATACTTGAACTATAATACTTGTGTCCCTGAGGGTGGCTTCTGAAGAGCTGCTGTAATGAAGCAACTTAGAATCAAACCACTTTAAATGAAATAACCCAATATGTGAGTTCAAACTGGAAGATGAAGTGTCATGTTAGGACAGAGCAAGTATAAATATGTACTGGAGCTGCTATTCTGTTTACTTCATTCTGAACTTGTTATGCACTCTATAGAGCATAAATAAAAGCATCTCCTCCTAGAAGGAAGTTTAGACTTTAAATCCAGATGTGTCAGCGTTTAATTGAAAGAATTCAAAACAGTTTGCTAGTGCAAAGGGTATTCTGGAGTCCATCCTTCCTAACTCCAAATAACCTCTTACTTTAGGGAAAAGGGTGGTTTTTTTCCCTGAACTCCTATATTTTCCTAAAATTCTTTAGCTTCAAGACTGGAGTTAACTACTTCTTTCCACAAAAAATAGGTCTCAGAAGCTCCAGTGACATTCAGTGTATGGTTTTGCTAAATGCTGTCTTAACAATTAGGTAAAATGTACCCTCAAAAGTGATTTTCTGGTTTGTGAAGAATTCGGAGTTAAAATCTATGTAAATAAGATTATTGTATTCAAAAATTAGAGCCTTTTTTACATACAAGATCTATATGACAACAGAGACTAGCAGCTCCTAATGCTCATATTAAATCCATAGTCTGTAGTTTGACATATTTTTTCCTTTGTAAATTCTATTTTTACCACCTTTATACTTTCTTTGTAGTTATTCACTATGAGACAAAGTATTGTAAAAACATACATTAAAATTACATAAAAATCTTTATATGGTTCACTATGGCAAATGAGATAGAAAAGAAAAAAAACTTCAGGAAGTCTACTAAAAACTGTAGGAGGACAAGTGAGGGCAGCAGTCTCTCATTTATTACTTTAAATGAGGAGCCAGTTACTATGTCCTTTGCTGCACCATTATTTTGCTTTATTTTTCTCTTATACTTCACCACATAATGTTTTATGCTTGGATTTCTTCCTCTTCTGTAAATGGGTTGATTTCAGCTCTGTTCCATTCCCAATCCTAAAAGTGAAAATCAGCCAAGTGTTTTAACTGTTTGCTGAGGGTTATTTATACTCATTATTTGAGCAGACCCAGCAGGAGGTGAGTTGTGATTTCAGCCCTGCCACTGTTTGCTGCAGTGTGCCAAGGAGCTTGTCCTCTCCACATTCCTTCCCCATGTTCCCTCAGGTGCAAGAGAGCCCCTCACAGGTATATTCCAGACAAATATCTTTTGCTTGAAGAAAGAGAATGTCACAAATTTGTGACCCACACTGTTGTATGTGATGGCAGTGTAGTGGAGGGATGCTGGAACTGTGCTCAGATGTAGAGGGGAAAGGCTTTCAAAGCCAGGGAACACAGGGATCCAACTGCATGTTCTCCATAACCAGTGCAAGCCACTGAGCATCCTTTCAGGGCTTTCTCTGTATCCTTTCAGGGCTTTCTCTAAATAGCACAGATCTAGTTCTACTATTACCCTTTGACTGATTCTAATGAAGCAAAACATATAAGGAGTTTAGAATGTCACAAGTATGGGGGCAGAGCAGAGCAAGTTTCAGTATAATTTAAACTGTAATCCTACATAATCCCATTTGTTAATTTTCTATCTGAGTTATTGCAGAAGAATCTTTCTCAGGTTACTTTTGGGCGTGTGGCAGTGCATGTGTTCTATCTCAGCTGAGGAGAGAGCAGGGAAAGTCCTGCTCTTACGCTTTTAATTTCTTTTCTCTGGATATATGAGACAAGATAAGGCAAACTAAATAGTCTTCATTTTTAATGAAATTCTGAGAATTACTTGGAAGAGTCACTTATCTAAGAAGGAAGTGGTGGGAGGAAGAAGGGCATTGACATTATGTTGTCTGTTTCGTAAGAACACAGTGTACAGCTTCTATAATTGCGGTGTAGCATTATGAGCTTTTTAAATAATCTGCCATGTCTCAAGCTAATACTGATTAAAATCTAAGTCACCTTGGCCATTTATGCTATGATAGCTCTGTTTCAATTAAAAAACTAGTTCATAATATGCCTGTGGTATTCAGTAGAGATTTTGGTTTTCGCTTCTGCAGAAAATAAAAATGCTACAGGGAGGCTCATTGTGCTGTTTGAATGTCTCTCTGCACAGCTGCAGCATTACCTCTCTGTTCCAGTCAACATTTTTAATTGTTCCAACCCAAGAAACTGTGTGCTCTGATTTATGTGGAAGTACAGAATAAGGCTGGTTAGGACAAGAGGGCAAAGATTCACAACCATGGATGGTTTGCACATTTGGCCTCTGTAGGGGAATGGAAATGAATGAGGGTTAAACCCTTAGCCCGCTGTGGTTTCGGTGAGATCTGTGAGCCCACACTTGGCTCTTTGGACAGCTACACAGTTTGCACGTTCAGCTTGTCAAAGAGAAGTTAGAAAAGTGAAACTCCTGGTCTTTAGTGGGGTTCCAGTAACACCAATGCTCCCCGTTGCCTTTGCAGGACTGGAGCCATCGTAATGTTCCACTGCATTTCTAGATGCTTTGTGTTGATTACGCTGTTTAGCAGCTGCACCTTTTCACTGCTGTGACAGAGTTACCTGCAGATAATGTTCAATATGATAACATTTTGAGCTCTTTCAGATATGAAGAAATTTATTGCTTTTTTTTTTTAATTTGGCAGATTAAAGAAAGTGAATATATTAAAATTGAGAATGATGAAAACAGCAGCAAGCTAACAATATCATCAACAAAGCAGGAACACTGTGGATGTTACACCCTAGTTGCAGAGAACAAACTTGGCAGTAGACAAGCACAAGTCAACCTTACAGTTGTTGGTAAGTCCATAAGGTTTTATATATATACTCATTCTTCAGACATCACTCTACATTTGAATTGCATATCATGATACACAGCAAATCAAATAAAATAATCAGATAAGTTAAAAAGACTGAAATAAAAAGCTAGTACTTCAAAAAATATCTGGCCTGGGCAGTGATGTTTTAATAAAGACTATAAGCAAGTTCATTAGGGCTATACTGTGTTTATTTTGAAAAATTTCCAATTCCACGTGAAGATATAAATAGCTCAGACTTAAAAAAAATAAAAACCCACCCACAAGATAAAAACAGCTCCTGTCTCCAGTTTTTGTTAGATACCACTTGTTTTTCCCATTTAATGTTTGCAGCATCCAGATGTTTGCTCAACTGCCAATTTTAAAACTGTTAGTTCAGGAAGGATTGAGGTAGTTTCTATTAGTCTGTGAAGCTGAAAACATCCTGTTGCTTGGGGGAGGGAGATTTTGTCCTTTTAATTGAAATCCCTCGAGTTGTCTGCTGTTTTACAGTGACAGACAGCAGTGAACAGAGGCGCTCTGGTTGGAATATGAAGCTCTTCATATGTGGGGGCTTCATATTTTTCCCACGTGTAACTTAAAGCTTCAAAGAGCTTTGTCAGATGACCCTTCCAGGCTATCAGGTTTGTTGCAGCAGGCTGTGGGCAGCTGCAGATAGCTGTAGGCTGCAGTATGTTTGCAGATAAACCTGCAGCCCCGTTCTAGACCGGCTAGCTGGAGTATCAGCCAAAGTCTAGAGCTGTGACATCTAACTCTGAAAGGGCTCATGGACCCACCGTGGGGTGGCTGCACAACAAAGAGTTTCCAGGGAAATCTAGGGAAGTTCTACAAGCAAAGATGGCAATTGGTGTAAGATACTGATCCACGGGATGGGTCTGTCTCTGGGTTCTGTTACCTGTGGCCTGCAGGGGGTTTATGACATAAGGTGGAGCAGAGCTCACCCAGGTAGTTGGATGAATTTTAGTTCAACCAGCAAAGTGCATCCCAATCACAAACTTGTAACTGCATCGGCTCTGCTGTCCTGGCAGCCATGGGGAGTGTGAGCAGGGGAATAAACACGGGTATAAGGCCAAAGATGAGTACTTGACTCCAGTGAAATCAATGGCAAAACACTTTTAACCAATGAACTGGAAATTCATTCTAGAAATCCAGTAAATAACATACAAAGTTTAATAGTAGAATCACACTTTCAAATACAACATCCACTGCTACAGAGTGAATGTCCCTCAGTTGCACACTGCTCTACATATTGTCAGTAAAGGTTTCCTGATTATTTAAATGAATTTCTTTCATCCAGTCTGTGGCTTAAAAGATAACTGAATGAATGAGTATAAATATCAAGCAGATTCCAGCAACGTGCCAGAGAATTCAAGAATAGAAGAAAACAGAATCAGTAATTTTCACATGATGCACAGATAAATTGTACTACCCCTTCCAACAGTGGGTTGTGCAGGTCAGAAGTATAGCTCAGTTAAAAATGAACACCAGGAAAAATTGGTCCTTGAATAATCATATCATCATATACATTGTTTTGGGTACAGCATTTGGCTCCAAATCCCCAACACAGCTGATTAGCCACTAGAAGAATGGCAGGAGATTAATTGCTCTTTACATATCCCTTCTTTTCACTCTTTCCTAGGCAACTGCTGCAGGCTGCTGGCTGTAGTAGGTTATTGGGCAAGATGGATTATTTTAGCTGAACTAGGCCAACGGTTCGGTTATCTTGTCACTGTGTGAGCCTTGACTCACTATTATATAAGTCACTGTTTTATGTCCTTTGGAGTTAATTGGTTGGAAAGTCTTTGAATTCTATAACCTTATAAAGCTACATCTCAGCCTCCTGCTCTGCTCTTCCCTAAGAAATGTGCCAGAGAGCAGTGGGATTCCCAGAGATGCTTTTGGGAGAGTTGGGTGAATAATCCTTACAATGTGCAGGAGTTTGCCATGTGTTTTGGTTGATGACAAGCTATCTGTTTCTAACTAAAAAGAATAAATTCTCTCTTGTAAAGTTGCCAAGCTCTTCAGTGAGACATCTCGCTGATGTCAGCACTGCCGAAGGCATGGCAAGGCCTCAAGGCTCCAAGTTTGTTACACATGCTTTTAAGGCCAGACTTTTCCATTTCGGTGCTCAAAGATGTGGGAAAAGGGAGCAAAAATGTCTTCCTTCTAGGAAGTGGGTTCAAATACTACTACTGAGGAAAAATCCTTCACGCTGTTTCCACCTTTAAAGGTGTTAAAAGTTCACGAAAGTTGGAAGGTACTTTTCTGCAAAGCCTGCCAATCAAAACAGGGAAGATACATTTCTCTGAATATGTGGAACCTGAGACTTATGACTCCACCAAAGCTCAGTCTTAGTGCTAAATTCCTGCCTGTCCATTCTCTCTGTTCCGTCTAAAGTACTGGGAAGAAACTTGCCGTCCCTGCTCTGACTCCACACTCACAACAAGCGTTTGTGGAGAAAGTCCAGGTGGTAGAGAACAGCTCTGTCTTCCTCAGCTATTTGTAATAAGGTTCTAAACTCTGTGTGAGCTGCCTCCCTGTAAATTTAGTGGTAAAAGGCACACCCATGTGTATGGTGCGTGCTCAAAATGATGCTGCCTGACCAAAGTCCACAACTGAGCCTTGAATGTATTGAGGAAAACTACAAATACAGAACATCTGCTTTCTGGAGGAGCGTGTCTGAGCTGACCCAGTCCTGTTTTTTTCAAAGGGCTAGCTAACAGGCTTGGCTGTTCTGAAGTTTGGCAAATCAAAGACATTTGTTAAAATATTAAATGAAATAAATATTTTAATAAATTAGTATTTATTTTATTATTACCTCTTACAACTTGCAAAGTCTTCATGCTGATGGGCAAGCTTCTAATGTGAAAGACTCAAATAAGCATTTCTCAAATTAAATTTGGACTGTAACACATGCCAGGAACAGGTTGCTCAGAAAAGTTGTGCAGTCTCCATCCCTGGAGGTATTCAGGTTCAGACTGGATAAGCATCTGAACAATCTGGTCTGACCTTATAGCTGATCCTGCTTTGAGCAGAAGGTCTAAAGACCTTCCTGAGGATATTTAAGAACATCCTGGATCTTGGTTTTATACTTGCAGTTGTCAAACACCTTTCTTCATAAAAAAAAATCATTAAATAACATCATTGACTTAACCTCTCATCACAGGACAAAGGATTGAGCTTATTTGCCAGGATTCAGATCAGAAACAATCCTGCTATGATTTAAACCCTGAGTCCTAGATTGTAAACTCTATCTGGGTACAATTTATAGAAATTATTTTTAATGATGACTTTTAGGGAAACAAAGACATCCTGCATTGCTTTGAATTTGGCTCCTAAAGTCTTAAATTTAAGTGCTCACACTGTCAGACTCAGACTTTAGCTACAATATTAACTGCATTGCGCAGAGGTTCTGACACTTAAAGCATTTGAATAACATATGATTTGATGCAGTTTGGGCCATGGAAAAAGATGCTTTTGAAAGAAACTCAACTTTATTCTAAGGATTTTTTTTTCCTTTGCAATTGTAATGTGTATCAATGAACAAAGTGTCCATTACACTCAGGCTCCAGAGTGAGCTGTTCACAGTCCACAACCCAAAATCACTGATATGCAGACAAGTTAGGGGAGGCTTTTTCACTGATGGTGTGGTGATGAGCACACAGCACTCAGACACAAGGACTGAGCCTTGAGTTTTAGACTGATTCATTGTTTAACTTTGTCTTTATAAGCATTAATAATACTGGGAGACATGCAGTAGAAGTGAGATATCCAAGTTAAGCAACATCTTCTTTTGAAGGATTTGGCTAGTCCCAAAATGTGCATGTTGAGCTCTTCTCTATTGTTATGATTAACTCTCTTAAATAAGCAATTTCCTTGCTGAGTGATCTCTCAAGGGAGATTTTGCATCGCGTTTCTGTTCCAAAACCAAAATGGTCTGATGTGAGACAGAGCTAATGATTTACAGCAGACACTGTGTCAGATTGAAGTGGACTTGCATTGCCAAAGCTATTGAATGAGCCATTGATGAGCTTAGTGTAAGATAGGAATGCGTTAGACAAGGAAGAGCCCTCACTCTCCAGTGACAGCAAGGAATATTCATTCCTTTCATAGTTTTTATTGGATGTATATGGACCTATTTATTAAATTCATGGCTCTGGACATTTTAGCTATGTGATAGACCCCAATCTGTAACTGCTTATGAAAAAGGAACTTGGTTTTTATACTGGTTAAAGCTGGATACTATAACAAAGAGTCACTAATATACAAGGGCTTTCTGATGATCAGTGTTTGGTGAATACTTTGTATATTAGCAATGTCTTTTTCTTTCTTAGATATAGAAGTAGAAACACATGTACTACCTACCTGGAAGCTGATTTTGATCAACCTTGTTTGTCTAAATCCCTTAGATTTGTATTGTTCCTGGTGTGGTACTGTGTGTGTGCAAGTGTGTGTGTGTATTTACATATATATGTATATATATATACACACATACATATTATATATGTATATACATATGAAAGTATGTGATTAGTAAGCTATATGGTAGATACATGCAAAAAAAAAAATGAGAGCAATGTCATTAGACCCTGAGAGAACTAAAGTTAATAGTTATGGTGTTTTTATCATTCTAAGTATTAGTGCACATACTGTGTTTTCCATCCTTATGCACTGTTGGAAGGTGATAAAGCAAGTACTCAAGGACACATATATATACAGGCATGATGCACACGGGCATGCAAGCAGTATAACATGAATTCACTAATGCCTGCTCCTCTGCTCCATTCCTTATTTAACTTGGGATGGAGAAGTTACTCTCTGTGAGGAACCTGTTACTTGCATGTCTTTAGCAGAATCTTTATGAGCAAAGTCTTTCCAAGCAGAAATGAGAAAAGACAAGTTTAGCTGAGAACAAAGTGTGATCATCACTAACTCCAATAGTCATTGAATATAATTGTAGGGGTCTTAATTGCATCTATGAAGGGCTTGGTTCTGGTCCAACAAGTCACATATATGCAAGCTATATTAGCATTTGATCTTGAAACTCTGTTACAAGGAAATGTGGCAGCACAACCAACAGCTCACAGTGGCCCTACAAGGATTTTGTGTGGGTGCCTGAGAAATCTGGCTCAGTGCTCGACGCTCAGCCTGAGTTGAGCCAGCAGTGGTCAGAAACTGTGTTCCCTCTCTAGACAAGTAAGTGCAGACATCTGTGAAGCAGATAGTGAAGTGGAACAACCAATAGACACTTGGTAGAGAATACTGCAGTTCAGAAGTGCTAACATGAATCCTTCTGAAGCTTCTTCTTTTGAGAAGCATCAGTTTATATCTTGCAGTATCCACGTGATTCCCTGTTTACAGTCGGGTCAAGAATGCAATGAATTTTGTAAGAATATGTGGGTGGACTCGGTCCCTAACCTTCAACCTTTTAAATTCCTCTGGATTGCTGGAGGATTTTTGTCACTGGTTTTACGGTTAAAGGGTAACTAGACTGGGCTTAAGGAAGAGATGTCTTATGTTGCTGTTGTCGTAGTTCAACAGTGTAATACCCTCCACTGTCAGCCTCCCCACTAATGCTTGGGGGCAAAACTCTGCAGCAGTATCAAAATTAAATTTTCACAGCAAGATAACAATGTGAAGAGGAAAACCAGCTTATGTTGTCCCATGCATCAGTGCTGGTAAACTAATCCAGGTTTATTCCTTGAATGGCCATCTGGTTTCGGTGTCATTTGTGTTAGGAGAAATTTCAGTAGAACTCCCTGCATAGCTACTTTTTCCTGATACTTACCTTCACCTTCTTTTTCTAACAAAGAAAAGGAAATATCATTATTATTTCTCACAACAAAATTCCTGTATTTTACCTGCTGTTAAATGCTAGGAATATCTTAGTTACTAAAAAATTATTCATCACAACTCCTGCACATTAACATAGGGTTGCTAGGACCTAAACTCCAGTGGAGACTAATCCGCTGGTAGTCCTACTGGGGAAACTCCTAAAATTTATTCTGCCTTTCAGTGGACAGGTATGGGAGCTCTAATTCAATCAGTTATCAGACCAGATACCTAATGTGTAGCACATGAGTAATCCGAACAGCTTGTTGATTCAAGCACAGGAGCAGATGGTTTAGAAAAAGGCTCCTGAGAATGCATTATATATTTGTTTGTTCCATTAGGCCTGTGGCAGAAGGAGATGTTCTTGTGCTGAGGGCATTTGCGTGGGAGTGGTGAGCTCTGGTTTCGTTCCCAGCTCCACTCTCCTGTGTGTCCTTGGGCGAGGTCATTTTACTCTTTTATGCCTCAGTCACCCCAACAGCACAAAGTGATGCTCTGGGCCACCAGTATTTGTGAGCTACTTTATCCACAGGTCTCAAAAGGGCAGTCTTTAAATAACTTAGTTTTATGTCAGAGTCGTCAGGAGGGGCAATGTGGGGAGAGCAGTCTGCAGTGTGTATTACAGGGGAGGTGTGAATTTCAAACTCTGAGCTAATGAACTTTGACCATTGTGTCCTCTGCTCTGCCAGGGAGGATGTTTCATTAGGAGAGAATTTCTGTTCATTCCAGTTTCTCTTGTGTTGTTTTGCAGAAGAGCACAGGCATTTTCTAGTTTAATTTTATCCTAAACCTATGGAACACTGACACGCAGAAGGGTGTTAATGCTTGTTACAGGGTGTTAAGGGGTAATAATATATCTACTTGTAGCACTCCTCTCCCTTGGAAAAAGAGCTGCAGGGCATAGTTTTCCAAGGAAAGCAGCGAGGTCTGCCATGACCCTGAGCCCTGTCAGCGATAATGCCGAGTTCAGTTATGACCTTTTATGGTTTCGCTTTTCTCCTGCTGATGGATTTCAAATGAAGCTTTGCCAGTGCTGTCGGCATGGACAGTGTTCAACTGGCTTTTGCAGCATATTAAATACCTTCTCTGGCTAAACAGCTTGGGGAATGGAATTAAATTGTTTCTTTCTGTCTGTTCTTTATCTGGCAGACAAATATCACAATAGCTAATAATAGTATTATACAGTAATATGATAACTGAATTTAGAAAGAAAACAAACCAATTTTGAGAACAGATAAAGAAAACTACTTCAGAGACACTGCTTCAGTGCTGTCTCTGTTCATAAAAGAAAAAAACAAAACAAAACAAAACAAAACAACTTTTCAGAGGCTGTGATTGTACTGTTCTCAGTTTTCAGAGGCTTTCTGCTGGAACAACATCGCTGCTTAAGAGCCAGGGCCCTCCAAGCTCTTAATGCACAGCAAGCCCTATCTTTGGCTCAGCCTGACCCTCACATCAAGTAGCAGAACAATTTCCATTTCCCTGCACACAGATAAGGAGATTGCTGCCTTTTTTGGTCTCTTGGAATGGTTCTTGTGTTCCGAGGGCTCTGTACACAGCCATGTGGAGAAGGCAGTGAGCTCTAGATTGTACAGTTTCGTGTTATGTGGGTGTCCTGGATGAGCTGTGGGTTCGCCTCCTCTGCAGAAAGAGAGAAAATCCCTTTCCTTATCAGAAGGAATTTTGGGTTATACACCACTGAAAAAAAAGGCAAGGACATCAAGTCAAATTTGTCTGATAAATAGCAATGATTTAAAGGCTGAGCATGCTTATGTTTTATGCTTCTCAGAGTGCACAAATACAAATTAATTGAAGGTTACTCCAGGCTGTATATCAAAACCTGTTTACCAAAGTATTTCCGAGAACTTGTCCGAGGAAGGAGTGCAGCTGAATTCAATTTGAGAGTAAATAACAAGTGTGTGGTTCAGTCCTGGTATGGTCTTCAAAATGACTTATACATTGCATGTGAGGCCAGCTCATGACCTTATCATCTGCCCCAAGGAACACATGCCACAAAGAGTAAACTGGAATCTGACCTCCTTGCTCTGGGGTAGTGGTAATTTATGCCTCCCTTTGTTGAGAAGTAGGGGTTTTTATTAGTGTGCCTAGTTTGCTGGAGGACAAACTGAAGAAAGCACCTCCTTCATGTCACCTCCACTCCCCTCTCCCTCCTCTCTGCACAGCTTATTGCACACAGGAGTTGCTACTGCTGTCTCCTCTGCCACTGATTTAATGCAGTCTCTGTGCTGCTGTGCAGAACAGCCCCTGAGTGAGGCTTGAGGCCAAGTTAGCTGCTTACCCATCTCCTTCACCTGCCACAAGGCTTTGGAAGCCAGCTTGGGGCAGCCCTACTGATATTCCTAAAGAGATTATGTGGGGAGCTTTGTGCTTGAGTCCCCCTTAGCGTTTAACTGTCCAACCTCCTTGTTATCCCCTGCAGCCATACTGTTGGGCAAATGAGGGGATCAGGCATCCCAGTAGAACAGGTGTAAGAACTGTCTGCTGCAAAGGCATTGGAGGTTGTAGGATTCTGACCAAGTTCAACAGGAATGTGTGGATACAGCCAGTTTGACCATGGCAATCTAGAATATCATAACACAGCTTTGTCTTAATTGAGGTGTGATGTGTGTGCTGTAAGTTAGCCAGGACTGGAGTACCCCTAGTTTCACATAGTTAAGACCTCTTATGGTGGTTTTCTTTTTTTGCATACAACAGTGAAACTGAAGTTAGAGTTGGATATTTTAAATTCATTCCTTCTCCTATAGAAATGTTCACGAGGAGCAGTGCGTTTTTTGATACTCTCCCTGCCTTCTAGCTCACATGTTGTTTCGTAGCTATGGTTTGATTCAGAACAGGAAGAACAAAATTGTGGTCCAATAAAGCCAATGTAAAGCCCTCGTAACATAAGTCAAAGTATGAAATATGTCTCCGTGTCAAAGACTGTACATGACATGCAGTGAAACTCTGGAGATAATCAGGGACATTAATGGTGTAGCAAACACTAAAACAGAAGGACAAACTAGGGAACTGTGCTTGTCTTCCACATCCCTCCTCAAACCACAGGGTAACTTTATTGGAAGCAATTAATTGTGCTGATAGAGGTTTCATATTCCAGAAGAGAATTCCAGTTTGGCAAAATATTCTAGCTTTCAATACAGACCGATGAATACAGGGTAACCTTCAAAATCCCCATAGAGTAAACTGTGAGAAACAAAACAGACACATGGAGAGACCATCTGCAGATTCTCTGAATGAGCAGAGCTGTAGAATACCATCCAGTCTGATAACAAATAACTCTTAAGCATGGTAAAATGGTACATATACATCTGTCATATTAAAAAAGAGCAAAGATTAGGTTTTCATTCCTGTTTATGATCTCCCATAGCAGCTACCACCCAGTATTTCTGCACTGAACAGATCTGCACATGGTAGACTTCAAACAAAAATATGCATCTTTCTGGCTCCATAGAGCCCAGCCAGGGTTGCAGGTTTTCATCTTTGCCTACTGGAAAAAATTTATTAGGAAAGTAGAAATATTCCCAAGGCTAGCAGATACTAGTCTAAAGCCATGTAGCATTTCCTTTGCCACTGATGTCCCCTTGGCCATGAGTGTTTTCTCTCCAATGCTCACATACCTAAGCCTTGCTTCTGTAAACTGTGCTGGCCAAAGGGATGGCAGTTATCTAGGTGAGTCACGGAAAGAGAGGTCACTAAGGTAGCTGTGGCCTGGGCAACTGATAAATCATGCCCAGAGTTTCATCTGAAAACAGAAGTGTGTTGAAAGTCAGCAATGTATTTTCATGTCCTGCACAGGAAGCAGGCTACCATGCTCTGCAAATACCAAAACATGGGCACACTTTCATCCTTTGATATAAAATTCAGTGCAGAGCATTAGAGCAACCTGACCGTTTATTTTTAAGCAAACACATACCATCCAGATTGAGCTGTGTGCACAGACGGTGTCAGAGAACCACTCCACTGACAATCCTGAACAGATGCCTCTGTAAGGTGATGAACTACTGGCTTAGCTTTTTCTTCCAAGTATTTTCCTGTTGCTCTCAGAACTGCTCTGTTCTGTTTGGATTTAAGATAATACTTATTCAAGTTCTATCTGCATCTTGAGATGATAAGCTCCAAGAAGGCTGGGGCAGGACTGGTGTGGGGAAAAGAGGTGCTGCTGTTCAAGCTCCAGGAGATGAAGATTCAGTTCTCATCTTTGCTACAATCTCTCTTTCTCATGATAGACAAACCATATAACCTCTCTGTCACTCAGTTCATTATATCTACTCCATAAAATCATGCTTACTAGTCCCTTTTATTCTGCCAGAAAATGAGGTGAGTAAAATGTGGACAACTAAGCAGGGCAATAAGCCATTCCAGAGGTTAAGGATATCAGGTCTCTGACATGTGTTTAGTAAGACATGTACTGTATAATGACGACTCCTAGTGGAATGGTGTTTTACATGTTGCCAAAATGAATAAAGATAACCCAGATTCTGAAAGTCCCTTTTTCTTCCACCTTCTACTGAATGCAGTGGCAAACTTCGTGTCCATCTCCCTTCCTCCCTCACAGTCTTTTCCCTCACGCTTAACAAGTTCTATTTATGTATCTTCTAATGTGTTTCAGTTTTGGACAGAGATGTATTTTTCATCGCAACTGAACTAAAAGGAATAAAAAAAACTTTTACTAAAGGGAAATCAGTGGGCAATGAAACTTGCATTCTTCCAAACAGTGAACTGATATTTAATTGTCAGATTAGACTATCCCACTTTCCCTCTCTATGAGTAAAACCACAGCAGTCAGAGGAGAGATTTCCCTGTCCAAGAACTAAAGGCATGTTTGTGAGAAACTGTGGCTATTTCTGTCTGTTCAGTGATTTTCCTAGGAATAATAATTTGGGTATGGAGGGAGAACTGATAGTCTGCGTCAGTAAGGCTTTGATCAAAGTCCACAACAGTTTTCTCCAACATTTGGATGTTTTTATTGCTGAGAAAGTGGCTGTATTTTTGGCTGCTTTGTCAGCTCTGCCTCTCCTAAGGAGAAAGTGATAATGTCCATTAGCAGTTTTAACAAGCAAAATGGAACAAGATTTTTATCAGTTCACGTCCAGTGTAACCACTGTTTGTAGGATTTCACACTTTCTGGCTTTCTCTTTTCATTTTCTCTCCTTTATCCCATCCTTTGATTTCTCATTCAACCTTTGGCTACTAGTTCATCCAGATCAACATCATCATTATTCTGTAGTTTTTGCTAGATTATTTCTGAGAGGATTATTTCCAAGGAAGATATTTGTTCCCTTTAAAGTCTTTTGAAGAGCTTAACTCCCACAATTATTTTCTAAATCAGTAATTTTTTTTTAAAAGTCATAATTTTTCTGTCTTAGAAGAACATTAATTTTGATAACTAATCATTAAACTTAACTTTGAAAACGTTTTATAACTGCAAGCTTTTTGTATTTCATTGGGTGTTTGCATAGTTGGCTGCTCATCTGCACTCCACGTTCTGCTGGTATTGGATCTTGTAATGCAAATAAGGATGAAGGAGCAAGCCTCTAACTGAGGGAAACCAGAACTTTTATATTCCACTTCCTCAACAATTTCCAAAACACATATGAGATTAAAAAAATCTCAATATTTAAATGATGTACTCTAAATTGAATTCCTTCTTACCAAAAAGTGCAGTAGGTTTTCAAAAAACTGCAGGTAGGTGAAGTTGTTCACTAAATTGTTTTCAGACAAAGTTGTCACCCTTCGAGGTCTTGGTTTTGTGCCAACAAACTGAGTTTAGTATGTCTGCTACCCAGGTATACGTGGATGAGTTACATGTTATGAGGCTACAAAATGTTATCAGTGGCCCTACAGTGTGAAAGCAGATGAAGGGAACTGAAAAAAGAGCATCACACTGATGGGATTGTTACAGGGATATTCCTCTAAGGAAGATCACTAAGGAGTGGTTTGCACTGTTGTGGGAGATTGCAGGCATAGCTGTGACTGATTTTAGTTCCCACTTTCTGCACTGATGCCTGTAAGGGCATTAGGTTCAGCATGGCTTAGCCAGATGCCCACGGAACTGAACAACCCGTGTTGAAGCCAATGTGGGATTGGCATCCGTTTTGAGTGATTCATGTGTATCTGTCTGCAGTCCAGCTGTTCCTCCTTCCTCCAGTACAAACCTCTGAAGCAGAGCAATGGGATGGAAAGAAAAGGGCTGTTATCTAGGGCCAGTAATAGCCTAATGGAAGTTCTGTCTCTCATCCTCACAATTTCATCCAAGGTGCTTTGCATGTGTTTCTGCAGATAAGCCAGACCCACCCGCTGGAACACCTTGTGCGTCAGACATACGGAGTTCCTCCCTCACTCTCTCTTGGTACGGCTCCTCCTATGATGGTGGAAGTGCAGTGCAGTCCTACACCGTGGAGATCTGGAACTCAGTGGACAACAAATGGACAGACCTCACCACCTGCCGCAGCACCTCTTTCAATGTGCAGGACCTGCAGGCCGACCGGGAGTACAAATTCCGAGTGCGGGCTGCCAACGTGTACGGCATCAGCGAGCCCAGCCAAGAATCTGAGCTGGTAAAGGTTGGAGAGAAACAAGAAGGTTAGTTCTTAACAGAAAAAAAATATCTAAATTCAATAAAACAGTATCTGAGCAGTTCCTTAGTGAGGCCAGGCAGCTGCACACACTCCTTGGCACGCACCGCTGTGCGGTCAATGCTCGTGCTGGCTCTGCCTGTGCTAAAGGCCCTTCACAGGCTTCATGTGGGTGTCTGAGCACATCAGAGTTGCGTGCCTGCAGTGTGGAAACTTGGCTTCAGGAATCCCAAATCCCTGCCTTGTGAAAGCAACCAATAATTCTCCTTCTGGCTTGCCGTGCGAGTGCTGGCTGACAGATTTGTGCAGTGCAGTGCACAGGTAATGGGAGACAAAACTTTTCACACACGTTACACATTCAGTCCATGCCCAATTGGAAAATGATGTTTGGTGGATCACCTGAACTGCACTGATGGATTCATTATAGTTTATACTGGACATGCCATGGAAAAACAAGCCATAAACAGTATCCCAAATTAGCTTTCGGAAAAAGTAAGTGTGCTTGCTGCTAGCCAAGCACAGAATATGAAGCAGAAACTGAACTGGCATCTCATACCTAGTTGTAGTTCCCATGCTTTCAATCCCAGCATGATAGAGCACCTCAGTCCTGTTGCCCCTAGTACACCCATTTTGTGAATTCATGGCTATCTGAGTTAGCATGTTGGTTTTGCAGCTTTATGGATGCTAAAAATATTTTTAGGGTTTTTGACTACAGTTGTATGTATTTTGAAAAATATTTTTCAGTATCCTTCTTAATTTTTGCTTAAGATTTTCTCAAAGGACTAATAGGAAGAGTTGGATCATTGTAGAAATTATTTAGAAACTGGTACTAAAATCTGAAACACACAAATATCAGCATTATTTTCAAAACCAGAGACTCACTGTGTATTTTTGTGCACACCCACATCCACCTACTGTAGACAACTTCGATAGTCATCTACCAAAAATCCCAGACCGGGGATAATGTATTTTGCCATTTTTCCTGCCTTTGAGGAGTGGACTGTATGTTGTGTCTCTCCCTCCTTACTTATGTATGTAGGGCTTTGGAGATTTAAGTGTTCTACAGCGCCCTTGTCAAGTTATCTTTCACTGCCAAAGCAAGACAAAATGATAGCAAATTGATGCAGCATCACACAACTGTGTGAGACTCTCAAAAGACATTTCTAAACAAAAGTAAATCCTATTTCTCCTTATGAGACAAATTGGATGCATTCTGAGAATTTACTTCCTGCAATTTGCAAGATTTAAAACCCACTCTAAATGAAAATGCACCTTCTCTTCAAAGGGAGGAAAAATAACATGAAGAGTAGCAATAAAATTGAATAGATAGTATAGGCTCTTCATAATAAAATTCCCTGTGTTTGAATGCCCTCTTCCTTTAGTTGCTGGACAAGCACCTTCTAGAGTTGGGGACCTGGCTCTTCTCTACATTTGTTTTTCCTGGAGCAAGCACTACTTATACTGGGCCAAAGCAAAGAAGCTCTTTTTATTTTTAAGACTGAGAGTTTTCTTACATAGATTTAGTTAAAAAGTGTTAGAAAGTGTATGAATCGTTGTGATACATACAGAAAAAAAGCAACAAAAGAGATGTTTTGAGTGAAAAGAAAATGTGTTCTGTTTGCAGGAGGGGGCGTTGTCTTTGTGCTCTCAATCCCAAGGCTTCTTGATTTCAGTTCTTGATACTGCAGCTAGTGTGGAAAAAGAGCAAGTCATCTAAAGAGAGATTTTTCAAGTGTGTGAATATAGCTGGTGCTTTAATTAAAGGCAGTGGAAAATGCATGTGTTCAGCACCTGCCAAAGTCAGGACTTTAGGCTGCTATCTATGTAAACACTTAGCTGAGTAACCAGGGATTTTCCGTGGCTGCCAGGAAGTCTGATTACTGATTTTCATACTGAGGTGACCAGAGCATATTAGCAATCTCCATATAATCACACTGAAGAAAGGCATGCCTAAATTTTCACTGTGCACTTAAAGAAAACAGCTACTAAGATACGGCTGTAAGTCACAACACATTAAAGTGCACATTGCCATGTTTGAGGAAAATTTGGTAGTTGACTCACTTCTGAGAAAGGTTTTAGCACAGCTACTCAGCACTTACCAAGCTCACATATGTTCCACTTATATAATTTAGGCTTCCACTGGGGGACCAAAATGTTTCTAGTTCAGGCTTCAATACCGTGTCGCTGCAGAACAGGGAACTGACTTCTTGCCTAATCAGTATTTGGCAAACATTAACTACTGGCAGCGTGGCTGGGAGCAGCTCCCTTATGCAGCCCTTAAAAGGGGAGGAAAACGCGCTGTGCTCTATGCAAGGGTGGTTTGTAGCTGAGGAAGATCTGAGGACAGCTACCCCGGGTGGGGCAGGCTCGCTTCCCTCTCTGCTCCTCTGGTAGATCTCTGCAAACCAGCTTGTCTGTGCTGGAACAAACACGGGTCAAACTCCAGAAAAAAGAGAGAAAGGCTTTAGCAACAGACTAGATCTGCTTGATTGGCTTTGCTACCAGCACACAGATGCTGCATTATGTGGTGGATGTAAAAGGGTGAGGCACCAGAGCAGCTCTCTGCTCACCCCCACACCCTTTATTTCTGTTGTTTTCTTCTCATCTGCTGTACAACTCTGTACTCTCAAGCACCTAACAGCACCCAGAGTACTGAATTAATGTTTCATAACATAAATCTGTTGACACAGGGGGAATAAATCCCTTGGTTAGCCTTTCACTCCCCGATGGCAAAGTGCAGCTTCAGCAGCTACAGGGAGAATTGAACAGGGCACTGTGCAACTGCCTTTGCAGTTTCTCAAATTACTGGTCATGGCCACAGGTCTTAGGAGCAAGCCCAAGCCACCTAAGTAATATAGAACAACATCCCAGCCATTCCCCTTTTCCCTTTATACCTGCAGGCAACATCGGGAATGATACACAAAACAGTGCTACTGGCAGTTCATGCGTATGAAAATTAAAAATGAAAATCAGGACGCTTAGGCCAGGTTTTACTCTGACTTAGGTCACTGGGCTTGCCAACATCTCGCCTGTCTTTGAATATGGCTGCAGAACTAAGGCTCCATTTGAAGCTCAATGATTACAAAATTCAGCCATTCTCAGGGAAACACGTGCTGTCCAAATTTTGTTGATATCTTGAGTTTGAAAAATTTGTCTGGTTGCTTTGAAAGAAATCTTTTCATGTACAAATTCGTTTAAAATTTGGCTTTGCAATCCAAAAAAAGGCATATCAAAACTAGAAAAAGATTTGTCATTGAACCAGAAGTGCTATTGATTTTAATATTTTTAATTTATTTTCTATTCCCCTCAGGCATTCCTAGAGGTATTTCTTAGGTGACTTTGAACTGATGCACTATGCTGATGTTTCTACTAGGCAGGTGTAATAGACAAGTACTGCAAACATGAACTTGATGTATTCAGAAATGGTGACTACACTGTGGTTGTTTAGTCAATCTTCATATAGAAGCGGTGAAGAGATTTTAACTATAAAGTTAAAGCACAAGCTGTCTGACTGCTTTTTGCTACTTTGCCGTAGGATCTATCAGTTGTCCATGTCACTGTGAACAATTTGACTGCCTAATGTAACTACCATATCCTATATAAAATGTTATTCATGTCTTTTTATTTTCATCACAGAACCTAAAGAGGATGAAGCGGAGCTATCTGATGACGGTAAGAAGTGCATGTTTTAAACAGGGCAAATGCAAATCTCTGCTTTTCGTTCACGTTTTCTGGAGGTTTTAATCATGGTCCTTGATACCTGTTTGCAGAGGGGAAAGAAACAGAGGTGGAATATCGGACTGTTACAATCAACACTGAACAAAAGGTGTCAGATGTCTACAACATTGAAGAGAGGCTGGGATCGTAAGTACTCTCGAAGGCACAGAGTTCTCAAGGCTACCAGTCAGTTATAAAGATCACATGCATTCATTCTTTGACGCTGTCTTGCACTTTCAGCATTCCAGTTGGGCTCCTGCTAAACAGATTTTAATGTATTGTTTGCTTCCACTCCATAAAGATCCTTTACTCTTATTAACTGATCATTTTAAACAGGCACTTACATGTATTTGTGGCAAGGAAAACAGACCCCACAAATGAACAAAGCTGGAGGATTCATTTGTTTTTCAGTGTTCTAAAAGCTATCTGAAAAAAAAAGGTACACATTGTGTACTTGTATTTCCATTATAACCATTAGCAGTAATAAGATTATCCTGCCCACAGGCTAGAATCTCTGTTGACAGGGGTCATAATCCCAAAGAGCATTAATAGTATTGCTAAGAGAAGGTCAGTGATTAGCCTGGCTGTGTTTCTCAGGGCTCCAACTCGTGGCTCTGTGAACTGCATGCCATGATAATCTTCCAGTGATTTGTGCTGAAGGCCAGGGGATCCTGTGTGCTGCCATTAATAAATCTCGATAAGTGTAATGTAGAGGTAGAATTGTGCATATACAGCAGCGTGCAGTAACAGTGCTGAGCATTCAGATTCTGATTTCACCTGTATCCTACACCTGACATGTCTCATCTGCTGCCCCTTCAGAGGTGTACAACCTACAGAAAACTGGGCAGAAAGACTTCAGTCACATGACTAAAGCCTGGTAGGAGTCCAGTTTTTGAACACTCATATAAAACTTGCTCACTGGGATGGCAGGGGATCTCTAAATGTGGTATTCATTCAGAAGTTCTTGCAGATTACTCTGCACAAAATCATTATAGAAAAATACCTGATATTTAGACACTTTTTTTTCATAATGGACTGGTTGTGCTGTAATATTTAGTAAAATGTTGCTATGTTGCTATTCGTGGTGGCCCATGCATTGCAAAAACATTTTATGGAAATAGTTATATATTTTCAGGGGAAAATTTGGACAAGTCTTTAGGCTTGTTGAAAAGAAGACTGGAAAAGTTTGGGCAGGAAAATTTTTCAAAGCCTACTCTGCTAAGGAAAAAGAGAACATAAGGGATGAAATCAGCATCATGAACTGTCTACATCATCCAAAACTTGTCCAATGTGTAGATGCCTTTGAAGAAAAAGCCAACATCGTTATGGTCTTGGAAATGTAAGTATAAAGCAGATCACACTGGCAAAGCTAAAAATGTTGAAAATAATTGTGTATACAAAAGTAGCAACTTATCCAAACGTGGAACTGCCAAAAACTTCAGGATCTGCAGGGCCTGGATGGCTTTCTCATCTTGCAAGTTTTCCCAAGTATTTATCCAACTTGTTTAAACTGTGTAAGTGAATCTGTGTTGGATCTTTAAAAAATCTGTGAAGATGTCTTACAGTTTTTATTGTCTTGTTTGCTTGTTTTTTAAAGTACATGTGGTGGGTGTTTGCAGCTCACTCTTTTATTGCCAGCTCGGGAGAGCAGAGACTTTCCTTTAGAACTAAAAATATGTTTAAGGAGGAGAATTCCTTTTTTCCTTTAGGCAGTTCTAAACATGTATTGAAGAATACAACAGATGTTGCTTGCAGAGAACTGAATGTTGGTGCACAACAGACAGTAAGAGAGAAAGATGTGGTTCAGAATGCAAAAATCTAAGCCACATTCTAATAAAATAGTTGAATTTCCATAAAAAATTGATCATGACAAATTTATAGTGCTCAAGAGATATTAGGAACACTTCAGTTTTCATAATATCCCATTTTTATATTTTTAAGAGACCTCAAAGGATTAGCCCAGTGGGGTTTTCCTGCAACACATAAATACTTTGATTGCAAAACATTTTATTACAACAAGGGAGTTCTGTATAAAAAAATCTCCATAGGTAAACACAGTGAATGTTCTAAATCTGGATCAGTAGATGCAGAAAGATTATGCTGACTGCTTTCCCTAAAAACTAATTAAACATGAATTGATCTGCCCCTAAGATCAATACACAGATTCTCTATGATGGCCCAGGTGCAGCAGCTGCAGAAGGAAATCTCTCCTTTACTTGAAAGTCCCTTCATCCAAGACTAGATAATTAAGTAATGCTGAATTTGAAGACAGGCTATCCCACTGTCTTGTTCTTGATGACTAAGACAGCAACACTTATTTTTACCTCCCAGGAATTGTTCACCATGGGCTCCTCATGTCATACTACTAAAAAAAAAAAAGAAAAGACGGTTCAGAACATGTTCGTGCAACAAAATTCATTATAAGAAAAGAACCTGCACAGCTTGAGATGGAAAGTAATGGTCAGGCGTCACAAACAATAATGACCAACAAGACCAATGTTTGCATCATCCATAATGCACCTTCTTCGTTTGAATCCCATACTTGTGGCAGCAGCAGCTGGAAGGAAAATTAAATCCTGATCTGTGCTGATGTTTTTCCCAAAAAGTTACATCAGTTATTGTTCTGCTGCCACACCTACTTCATGTGCTGTCTGATGCAAGACGGAGGAGCAGCTTTTTTGCTGGCTGCAAGTTCTGAGTAAGACAGAAATTGATTGAGGCAAAGGAGACTATATGTCCATTTTGCTTGCTTGGCACTTGCTTAGATTATGTGCAAACTACTACTGCACTGGCATATTTCAAAAATTGGATTTTACAACCCTGGAACTTATGTGCAAGAAAGTGTTTTTATTTTTAGATTGAGCAGTTGAGCAAGCTGATGATGGTAAGGGAAGGGAACCCTACTTAGCTTGGAACTGGGAGCTGGCAGACCTAATGGAAAACAAGGAGATGTATAAAGAGTCTGGAATAGCATATGGCTTTACACTCCATTAGTTCCCCCCTGACAGCAAACGGGTTTTACTTTTCAGAAATACGGAAAAGTGCAATCAAATTTAAAGTAGCTTTGTTAACCAGTCTAATTAGATGTGATTTTAGTTTGGGGGTGGCCACCTTTTCTGGTTTTTGAGTCACCCCACTGAAAGTTCCACAGTGTCAAGCAGCAGGCAGCAGCAGTGCGTCCCAGCCCTGCAGCAGGATTGTGGTAATGCATGGATTTCAAATAAATCCAGCTTACCTGCTGTTAGTCTCATTTTAAACCAGATTTTAACAGGGACAGGAATTTAGCAGCTCCCCCTCTACTCCAATTGGAGCTATTGCTAAGAAGCACCTTTGGAATGTTCTTCCTGGTATTTATAATAAATTTTTCATTTTAATTTTATCCCCGTATCTTTCTTAGGACCTTTTAGACTTCACCCTCCATCCTTTTAATTAATTTTTCATTACACTATTTTATATGGTTTGATTTCATATTTAAAATAAAATCAGATTTTTTTTTATCTTGAATTTTAAATCAAGCACTATAATGAGATGTTCTTACCTGAAAGCCTTTCCATCTACCATTTGCTGGAAGTCAGGGGGAAGTCTCAGGCATTTCCTTTTCAAATATAGGAATGTACTGGTTCCAGAAGAAGCATCTCAGTGGAAAAATAAATCTGATAAATAGTATCATGTTGTAAATGTCCTTCAACACTGGGAGATAAATGCCTTAAAGTTTTTGTATACTTCAGATAGTCAGTTAATTTTGAAACAGGTCAGAAGAAGATTATTGTATTGCAAATTAAGATTATTGGAGCAAAATCTCAGCACTAAACTCCATTCATTTGATGTGACTTAAGTCAGCACAAGTCATGAAGGTTTTCTCTTTTTTTTGAAGGAAGATTTATTAAAATACAGCTCAGTGTTTGCCTGGGCAACAGAATCTTCTCACTGTTCCTCAACGACCTAAAGTTTATAAGAAAACAATTTTACAATGGGTATTCTGTGATTCTGTAGACATGAATATTTCCCTCTATGGCCTCATCTAGAGAAGACTGAAAAGAGGATTCTGAACTAGTTGAAGCTATTTGAACAAATCCAACTTCTCCTTCTGTGTATGGGTAGAACCTGGTCCACACTGGTTTGATTCAGCTTCCTAACCCGGCAAAAATTAAACTGGATTTGGCTCGGGATATAAATGCAACATTATTCATTCTATGAAATGCATAGCAGTTTAATCTACCATTGCTGCCAGGGTGTCTAGAGCTCCCATGGTAAAACCAGCATGCAGATGCATTACCATGCTAAAAGTATGCTAAAAAGGGGTGCTCCAGACAATGGTACAATTTCTGAAAAGTTTTTCCTTTAAGGATCTGAAAATTATGGTGCATTTATAGTAAAAATAAGTCATCATTATCCGTGTTAAACAGACAGTACAAGTGGTACATTTTAGATTTAGGATGATTATCATTTGGAATTGCACAGTGCTCCAGATACAGACATTTTGCCTGCAGTTGTTTTCACAAACACCTCCATTCTGGTTAATGTCTCACTGAAGCAACAAAATACTAGATCTCCTGAATGTTTATTCAACAGCTCTGGCCATATTATTGCTTTGTGTTACAAATGTGCTCTAACACAACACAACCTCTCAATTTGTCAAACATACACTATTCTTACTATTTTCATGTAAATAGAAAACTGCAGTAGCATTTCTAATTACATATTTTCTGAAATCTTATAGCCAAAGCAACAAATGCATCCAGAACTCCAGATGTCACAATTTCAGTTGGGTACATGAGGGATATAATATAATATATCTGGCATCCTGCAAGCATTGCAAGGCCAGTTTTCAGTTTTGTGTTTTCTTTCTGTAACTGAAATGTGCAATTACATTTGGCAATAAGCATGAATGCTGCAAAATATTAAACCATATAAAGACTATGGTGTATTTAATTTAGAACAGATTTCTAAAAGTAAAACTGCTCATCGCTGTTTGCTCCTTTCTCTATGGGTCATTCCCCTTTAGCATAAGAAAAAAAAGTATTTTCCATCTTTGGATGCAAGCAGATAAACTAGTTGAGTGATTACTCAGAATTTAAAACAACACAAAACAAAACAAAGACCAAACACAAAAAAAACCCCCACCAAAACTAACAAACCACAACTTAAATTATGCTTTATTAAATCTAGATTAAAAATGTCCCACTTTAGTTCCACTAACAGTTCAATCCAGGAGATTCTACCCTGGCAAGACTAATTATTTCACGTCTTTAATAAGAATACACATGAATACTCTCTCTTATGCTTTAATAAACGTAAAAATGGAATTGTCCTACAAGGAGTGTGATGAGGACGCAGCTAAAAATACCAGCACTGAAAGTGTTGTGGGTTATATCCTTGTCCTGTCACAGCTAAGGAGGAAACTCCCTCTGAGCTCACTTGGGTCAGTAATTAACCCTTCGAGCTTTGCATTCCAATTAACCCTATCATCAGAATTCTTCCTTCTTCAGCCTGTCTTTGTCACTCTCAATCTTTCTTCTCCCCAAATTTTTGTTTATCTGCCAGAAGTTTTGTCCTCTTTTCCTGGGACCAATTCTGTGTTACTTTAGTTTTCTTTATTTCTG
The DNA here is from genome assembly GCF_003031625.1 of Empidonax traillii. Classification (NCBI taxonomy): domain Eukaryota; kingdom Metazoa; phylum Chordata; class Aves; order Passeriformes; family Tyrannidae; genus Empidonax; species Empidonax traillii. Next base: position 855,120 of record NW_020955354.1, read on the forward strand.
AATTGTGATGTCTGCACCTGTATGTAGTGGTGGATCATGGGAGGGAAGGAAGCAGCGAGAAATGTGTGCTTGGAGTCTGGAGTGGTGTTAGGAACACATGTCAGCAGGGTGACCGTCACAGGGCACACACTTTACTGTCAGCTGCAGGTGACTGGATCCTAAAGGCAGGATGTAAATCCCCACTGCCTGGGATAATAGTACGGGTGTCTCACAGCCCTCACCTGGGACAGAGGTTTAGAGTGGAATACATCTGTTGATCTATAACACACACAAGAGATTCTTCCCATGTTATCCTTGTGCCTAGGGAAAGTGCCATTACAAAACACAGATTGCACCCTGAAGTGACCACTGCAAGCTTGAACTCTGTATTTCTGTAAAAGAAATAGTTCGATTACTCCCCTAATGAAAATGTTACCGAAGTCCTCTTTTTATTGTCTCTCCTAGGGTTTCTGGAGGAGAGCTCTTTGAACGCATCATTGATGAAGACTTTGAGCTGACAGAGAGAGAGTGCATTAAATACATGAAGCAGATTTCAGAAGGAGTTCAGTACATTCATAAGCAGGGTATTGTCCACTTGGATTTGAAGCCAGAAAATATTATGTGTGTCAACAAGACCGGTACAAGTATCAAACTCATTGACTTTGGACTTGCCAGAAGATTAGGTAATGACTTCTCTTCCTATTTCAATATTACAGGGGGAAAGGGGCAGGACAAACAGTAATTCATGCTACCTAATATATTCTTTCATATATAAAGAGCAAATAATGTTTCTTGTAAATAGTTCTGGGTTTAGGAAAAAATAAAAAAAAAGGGAAAAAGAAGGTATTCAAGAGGAGTGTGCAGTGCAGTGTATACAATCTACCTGTCTGTCCCTACAGATAGGGTATCCCTGTAGATTACAGGTAAAATACACAGTAGTGGTAATGTTAACAAATACTTACATTTGCTCTAGGAAACTATAAATCACTAACTCTCTAACTAAATACTTCATGAATACTACAAAACCTTGAACTTTTTGTAATCACGGGAATCAAGGTGATTTTCTAGAGGTCTGTCAGATCCGGATAATTATAGTTGATTTGCATTTACCCATTAGTTTTATAATTTCTTAACTTAAACAGCAGGATATTGTCATAGTAATGGTAAACATCAGAGGAATTCAATATGGAGTTGTGCAATAGTACTACTTTAAAATAATACAAAGGGGGAAGTATCACTTGACATGTTCCTCCTCTTCCTAAACTGTTTTTAGCTGCTTTCTATCATTCATTTTGATCTAAGATTCCAACATGCTCTGCAACTTAAAAGCCAAAGACCTTCAAGGGTTCTTGTACAGTTTGAAATTACTACCACCTGGTCTTTGTTATCTGCCTAAATGTTTCTCATCCTAGTTCTTTTGCCACGTAAGTAACAGACTACTGCATTCCCAAGAATATAATTTTACTGAAACAAACAAGAAATGCTTTGTTAAATGAATATGGGGAAACAAATCCACTCTTCAGAATTTTACAGGATGTTCAGTTCCAAAAGTGTATTACATGAATCTTGGTCACACGGACACTGTTAACACAGAGATAAGATGTTTCTTTTATTTTTTTAAAAAAAGAAATCACTGCCATTTATGTTCATTCACCAGAATGGAGCCAATAGTGTTCTGGGAACATAAACTGGATTTTGTTCTTGTTGAGGAAACAGATGAACTGTTAACTAAGTTCCAGTGCTGATGTTTTGGTTATCAGAGGTGTGTGAAAGATTTCAGCCCACGATGTTCCAGCTGTCAGCCTGAAAACTATACATTTACTGCTGTACTGAGTGGATTTCATCAACAAGAGATATAATGTAAACACAGAATGGCCTTTTTATAGAAACTTCTTCAACTACCTTTTTAACTTCAGGCCACAGTTAAACTGACATTTAGCAAACAGAAGATCCTATTTTCAGTAGCCTGTTCATATCCATCAGCTTTGCCATTTTTCTGGTAATCTTGTGGCATCACAGGGCATTGACCAGCTGACACCAACTTGTGAACTGCTGCAGTTGTACCATTTGTAGCAAATCTCTAAAGTCCAGATAACTTTTTTGTGATATAGAAGGATGAGAGCTTTGGGCACTGATGCTGATTTTAATTTTACAGTACTGTATGGCTTAATATGTTGCTAATTCTTGGCAAGTTCCATTATAGGTATTTGCTATTCATCAGCTGCTGTTCTGGATAACTCCCCTGTGTGTGGCATTTCCCTAGGAAGAGAAAGTGCCCTTCCATTTCATGCCCATAAAGCAAAAGCACTCTGTTACTTGGGAAGACAATTCTAACAGTTTGGTTGAGAGGATTTCCAAAAGTATAAAACAACTTTTGCTGTTTCATTCACTCACAAAAATTGCTAAAAACACTTTTCACTAATGCCTGCTTCTTGTCAACTGTCTTGTGTGGTGCACTGAGGGCACTTGTGCTCCTTCAAACTTTGTGATTTTGAAATTGGTTGTCAAAGTCACTTTGGCATTGATAGATGTGGGATTGGAGCCCTCGTACTACAGACCTGACTCTGAGCAGAAACTGCTCAACAAAGGGATTGCTGAAGGCAGCGATGGCTGACTCTGCACTTCAGCTTCTGAGATTCATTTTTAACTTTTTGTAACCAGTGCAAACTACTGCCTCTAAATATTCATTGTTCTGATCAGTTTTAAAGATATTAAGATCAGTTCCTTCTGCAGTCATCTTCTGCAGCTAATTAGTTCTCTTGCACTGTCAGGAAATACCAAAGCTGCAGTGGGATATTTTCCTGACCTTTTTTGGTGTGCTGAGGAACACATGTAGAAAATTGTTTAAGATAAACTTCTTGAGGAGAAAAGAGAGTGATTTTTGAGTACTGTAAAGATTTTTTTTTTAAAATCAGTTGATTATACACAGTGTCAGCAACAGTTTCCAGTTAGCTTGTCAGCTTTCTATCTGAACTAAGGGATCTCCAAACACAGATCTTACTTGTGTACTAAGCTTGTAAACAACTGGGTAAAGATTTGAAATATTATTGCATAGAAGATATCTTATTCTTTTCCTTTCTTTTTTTCTTTTATACACAGAAAATGCTGTATCAGTTGTTTCGCACTTTATGCTTGCACTCAAATGCCATGTTTTCAAAAAAAACCCCCACATTTCTCTGATGTATGGACAGTGCATTTCATACACCAGCCTTTTGCATACACAGTGGCTCATGGTAGTTTACACAGTGCACAGAAGAGCCTTCAAACTTGGATGTGAAAATCTGAGCCTGAGATTTGGAAGACCATGATTAGGCTTTTGGAAAACAGGTTCATTGTGATAAATTTCGATAACTTTTCATAAAGACAGCTGGAAAAAAATGTAGGTGTTGACTTTAAAAAGAAGGCAAATGGAAAAAATGGGATCTTAGGCTTTCCATTTGCACTTGGAAAAGGAAAAGTGATCTCTCTGTGCTCATGGCCACTGTGAAGAAGACATTGCCCTTCTTTTGGGCTAAGTCACTTTAGATTGAATACTAGAAAAAGGATCTTACTTTCTGGGTTATGAAAACTCTGGTTATGTGACTGTAGAGATGTTGTGGGATAGTTTTGGAATGTGCTTTTTAAAGGCTAGTCAGAGATCTGGCAGGAGGGTCTTGGTGTTGGTGAACTTGCATGGGAGGATCTGGGTGATTTCCTGCAGCTGCTCCCAGGCATTCTTCTGTCTGTCTGTCTCTGGGCACAGATACTCCCTGCACGGAGGGGTCTCTGAAAACAAGGAAAATAGTGACAACAAGGCTTCTGCAATTAATTTACTATAACCATACCTAAGCAGAGCAAAAAGGGTTTCACAGAATTTAAAATGGGAAACGGGCACGACTGTGAGCGAATTGCTGCAGTAGTGCTTAAAAGTTGCCTCAAGGATGGTGTTCAAACTTTAGGCACATTATTAACCCTACATATCCTTCAGATTTCATTTGGTGAATTGGGCATTTGCATACCTCAAAATACTACTACCTGAGGTGTTTGATTACATTTCATGAAATGCCTTTAGAGCTTTGAATGGAGGGGAGTGTGGGAGTGGAGTCAGTGCTGGCATCAGCGTCTCTGTCACAAAACCTGGTAAAGTAAGTTCTGGTAAATAAAAATATTCTATTAAGAGTCAGTGTTGTGGACAATTCACTTCTATTGTAGTCTTCACAAAACTTTTGATTTGCTGTTGTTTGGGGCTTTTTTTTAAGCTTTTCTCTTGATTATAGAGCTGCAAATGTCTGTACTCTTGGTAACCTTAACAGGAGCAGGATTGGACTCTGTTACATCTGTTTTCCTTCCCATCCATATCTATTATGTTTAGATGGTAATCTCTTTGGAAGAGCAATGGTCCCCCACAAGGACATTCTACTGTGCCTAATCTGGATGCTACTCTTGCACAAAAGATAAACATAAAGCAATGAATCTCACTGAAGGCAGATACTGATTGCTCAGGCGCATGTGCAGACTGGACAAGAGTTTCTTGACCTAAATCCAAGCCTGTTTCATGTCAGAAACAATTTATTTTCTGACATTTTAATTCTTTTATAATGCAGTTCTTTTATTGGGATGTGGGTTTTATCCCCCAGTCGCTAATCAATTCCTTCGTTTTCTTCCTTCTTCATCTTGCTTGTTCTTTTCCTCTTCCCATCCTATTTAGAAGGAGCACTGATGAAAATGAGCCCATTGAGTTTGCCTAACAATTTCTAACTTAATGATTTACATTGTATTTCACACTATGACCAGAAATCAGACATATCACTCAGTTGCACACTGGCAGAATAAACTATGTCGTGAACAGGTTGTTCTTCTACCTTCACCACTGTATTTCCCAGTGGAGCAATACTGGTGGGTCAGCACAAGAAAAATGACAGGCAAGTTCAATGTCTCATGACCTCATTCTTTCAGCTCATACTGGTAGCAGGAGCTTCATTGTAGATCATTTTTAAAGCATCCACGTTGTGTTTAGGCAGAGACAGATGTGGAACACCTGTGCTACAGGCCAGCTGAGTAAAAGTCTGGAGCAGCTGATGACTAAAGGTTGCTGACTTGTGCTTCCCCTTCACCACTTTGGAGTTCCACAGGTGTGGTTGTAGGCAGGCCTAGTTTTGAGAGCATGTCCAAGTCCAGCTTTACTGAGAGGCAGTGATCTGACAGATGCTCATCATCTGTTTCTTTTCTTGTTTCACTGCTGGCCATGCCACCTCAAATTTCAGAGACATGCAACCCGCCACTGATTTTCATTCCTGAAAAAAAAATTTTTCCTAGAAAAAAATGTGTTGGATTGAAATAGTTATTTCTTCTTATTATAATTTTATTACTACTGGTTCTTTTTAGCACAACATACAGGTCTTTTAGCTTTGATAAATCTTGGATAATTTGTGAACACAGTAATTTCTTTCTAACACTGGAGTCCCACAATCCTCTTGTGAAACTGCTAAAGGGATGGAGGCTTTTGTACTTCAGGACATTCAAATGTGAATTAAACAGTGACACTTCTCTTTCTTAGACTTGGTCTTGCAATAGGAACCTTCTTATATGATTGTACAGTGCTATATGCTTGAGGATGCTGAATAAATAATTCTTTATTTCTATACCTGTATCAGCTAAGAAAAGAGCAGTTCAGTGGTTCTGATAAGTATCTTTTAAAAAATGACAAATATAAGGGCAAAACTGCTTTTCCTGTTACTGGAGAATAACTGGTTTTAAAACTCTGCATGCAGCACTTAATGGTTTTCTCTTATTCTTCACAGAAAATGCAGGTTCTCTGAAAGTTCTCTTTGGGACACCTGAGTTTGTGGCTCCAGAAGTTATAAACTATGAACCTATTGGATATGAAACAGATATGTGGAGTATAGGAGTTATCTGCTACATTTTGTGAGTACCTTTGCTGTTCTTAACACAAATTCTGTCAGTTGCTGAACATACAACATTTTCATCGGTTTCTGAAGTTTTCTCCAATTTTCAGGCCTCTTCTACTCTGATGAGCAGCTCCAGAATGTTTAATAAAAGTTCTGTGTACTCTGAAGGGTGCAATTGTTAAACTGCAGAACTGGCAGTTTGGGCAATGCAACCATTTAGTGTTGTACTTCTTACATCACAAACCCGCGACGCTTCATTTAAAAACACAGTGTGACAGTATTTTATTATTAACTTTAAACTATTTTTCCCTTCCAGATATTAAAGCAAAATATTTGGGCATGCACTAATAACCATTAATTTCCATTCTTTTGTTCCAAGAGAGAAAATTTTTGTGAAACTTTGGGGTCTCGTGGGACACGCTTAAGTACTGCAGCATTACCATTTCTGTTCAGAGTGCATTTTAATTTATTGCTGAGCACAGACCTCTGGACAAATACATTTTATAAGCAGCACGGATTGAGCTCATGGAAACATTTTAGAGGATGGTTAGCTGCAGCTCTTGGTTACGTATTTCAGTATTAGATTTGATTTTTATATATGATAACACGTGCTTATGAACATCAGTGAGTCTAGAGAAATGTCTATGGAAACAGCATCTCCATGCCTAGAACAGCAAGTGATCTTTCTCCCACTGTGACTGTACACATTTGATGCCACATAAACAAGTGTAAAGAAAAGCTCAGCTTGGAGCATGGTTCTTTCTTCCTCACTCCAGCTTCAGCAGTAAGTAAATGGTAGATCTGCTTTGCATTCATTCTTTTAAAAGGCTCCTCTCAGTGCCCTTCTTCTTTTACTAAAAGAGTCTCCTCTGCCCTGGCTACCCTGCTTCTTAACACCCGGCAGTGCACAGTTGTTTGCCTCATCTTTCCTCATTCTTTCTGTGCTCCTGCTTGCTTCATGAGCCTGTACTTATTCTCACACTCTTCTCATTTCCAAACTAAGCAACATAATTCCCTTACTTGTCCTGTCCAAAAGCTACTACATCAGCTCTCCCTTACTCCCAGTGAAGATTCAAATGTTTCTGTTATCTTCTGTTTCTTACATGAAGTGTGCTACACTCTTCAAGGTCACTTTGTTCTGCCAGTTTATTTACGGGACTTTTATTTTCCATTCACTTCCAGCACTTCTTTCTAGATCTTGAAAGCTCGTTTGGATCATTCCGTAGTTCAAATAATGTAGACCACACAGGCAGCACTCGGAAGACAAATTCATGCATTTCTCTAGCTTTTGAGGTCTCCTGATCCGCAGGCTCCTGGAAGGCAGGATGGCCATTCCGGGCACATCCATGGAGCCCAGCATTCCCTCAGTGCTGCAGTGCCCTCTGGAGGCCTCCTGCACCCTGGGGAGCGGAGCATTGGCCGCTCTGGGGGAGTTCCACGTCTTTCGCTGGCATTTGTTATCGAAGTGTGCGACGAGTTTCCGAGTGTTCCCGGTCCAGGCAGCGACAGACAAGCAAGGCACAGATCGGTGCTGGCAGTTGTGTGTTCCTAAGGCAGGGAGCCAGGGCTGCTGCTCCTGTACGGTCCGTGCTGGGGAACACCGGCATCACCTTAGGAGACAAAGCAAAGGGAGCAGGTGAAACAGGTGGAGAAAAGGTGACATGTCTTGCCAAACACCAGTCTGCCAGCACCGGCAGAACTGCTTCTTCCCAGTTTCTCTGTGCCACCAGAAGCAAGGTATTTGGATGCTGTACCACCCAGCTGATGGGGTTGGGGTGGTGTTACACTTGATGCAGCTGATCTGATATGCCTTGAGAAATATATTAAGAAATTACTTGTTTGCTGAGGTGTATTTAAGGTCATTTAACTGCTCATGAGGGGAAAACTACACTACCCAAACATAATGAAAATTTTTTTTTTTTTTTTTTTTTTTTTATGCATAGCTATTGCCACAATAGTGATTAGCAGTAATAATCAGCTTTTGTCTTTCTTGCCATAAGAATAATGTAACAGAAGTTAGGGAAGATCTGTGAGTCATCACTTGGACTTTTTCTCTCCACCCCAGAGTGACAGGTTCTCGATCTGTCTCAACTTTCTTAAAGCCCAGCTATTTTTACAGACTCACAGCTCTGAGCCATTATCTAAAATGGACCATCACATCATCGTTGCAGAATGCAAATAAAAGTCATTGAGAACTGCATATCTCTTCAGTTGTAGCTCTGCTTTCCTGTTTTGATTGTAAGCTCAGAACTGCCAAATCTCATGCACCAAGTGTAAGACTCATTTATTGTCTGCCTCATTTACCATCACTGTGCTTGTAACTTGGCATTTGCGCCCTGTCTCTCCCTGCCCTGGTGAGTGGGGCCATGAAGGCAGAGATTGCAGCAGCACTGCACTCGAGGGCAGGTCTGCTACAGGCAGCTGATGGCCCAAGGCTGCTGTGTCCACCTCCTGATCTAAGTGAAGCAGCAGGGAGCACCTACTGCATGACTTGACATAACATCTCTTTTAAGGTAGGATTCCAGAGTGCTGAGAGACCTGTGACCTGCCTAGAAAGTGCCTGTGTTTCCATCATGTGCTGCACAACAAACCGGGGTTAGCAAAGAGCTGCTAAAGAGATCTCTGAGTGAAGGGTCTTCCCTGCAGAAGAATAAATGGGATGTAATCTTAAATAAGAAGCAGGGTGACAGCACTTCTGACGAAACCCTGCAGCAAACCCCCTCTCCTGTCCCTCTGCGCTGCAGGCATAAGTATAGATATTACATTCCCTGTTGGGATCTGCATCTGTCTTCCTTATCTTTGGACTTAATTCCACCCTACAGTTCATGGGTTCCCTTTCCACATTTCTAAGCTATACATTAAATCCTTTTAATCTTCCTGGATAACTTATTCAGTCCTGTCTCTTCATCTGTCTTTGTTCTTCCTTAAATTTTCCTGTTTGTATTCTCCACTTCATGTTCTTTATCTTCCACTTTTATCTTGTTCTCTGTCCTGTTCTGTATCACAGTACTGTCCCACATACTTAAGTTGATCTATTGCCTTAGAAATAACAGGCCACAAATATTATAGCTTCTGTATATCATCTCCATTTATGTCTATTTCAGAGTTTCTTTTTGCATTTACATTAACCTTTATCTAGTGAAGGTTAAACCTCCTGAATTCTTTCCAGCTCCTTCTGGAAAGAATTAATTCTTCTGGGCATTGCTGAATTTGCTTGTTGCTTTTTTTTCTGTTTCTAGTTCTTTTCTGATGGATAGTAAGTGTTTTCAATATTTAGTAATCTGAAACAATTTCTAAATTCTACCTTTATTTCAAACCAATTTTCAGTCTAAGATTTCAGCACTGCGTGTATGTACAGTGAGTGTGGATAGCCCTGTTCCTTCTGGCTCCACAGGATCTGATTAGTTTTCAGGGAGGAACTGGCTGTGGCTGATTCAAACCTTTGCTTGCTTTCCAGTAGCTCTTCTCCCTTTATCAGTGCCAGGCAGTGTATCTTTGCAGCCCAGTTGATCTCTGACAGTTAATATTTTTTAAAATACTCTACCTTAAGCTGTGTTTTAATATCACATTTGATCTTGCTGTACACTCTTCTACTTCAGCACCTTCCTAATTGCACTCATTCTGATTTTTCAAACATTCATTCTCTTTCCTTTTTATCTATTGTGTTGTTCATCACTGCTGTTATTCCTCCCTTGTTTGGCAGTTGGGGTTGGTTGAAAGGTCTTTCAGCATCGCTCATCTTTTGGGTGTGCTGACTTGGAACTTTGAGAAGGTAAGACACAATACTGGCTTACACTCAGCTCGATGTTGTATTAAAAATTTATGCCTCTTTAATATAAAGATGTAAGAACACTCCTTGTTCTTTCCTTGAAGCAATTAAGAAAGGCCTTAATGTCAAGACTGTACTGCTCAAAAGAAAATGTTTTACTTGTTTCATGGCACTGGCAAATTGTGGTTCCTCGTTAATCCACTGGGCATGTGAAACAAGGATGAGAACAGCATAACACCTTTGCTTTAGCAATGAGGTTTCTTCTTTTCATGGATTTAGTGGTCTCTTCTCCTGGAGACAACCAGTGTGGGAGGCAGTCAGCCCTCAGCTAAGGAAAAAGTGGTGTTGTCCCATGGATGTGTGTTCCCCACAAAGTAGCCTGACACTATTTATTTGTTTTATTGCACTTGTAAAAGAATGAAATTACTACATGATCTCCAGGCTGCAGGCATTATGTGTTTATTTGACATGCCGTGCACAGGTTTATGAGAAGCAGATACTACTCTCCATACCGAGATTTGTTGCTTTTTTTGCACTGCTAATGCAAGGCAAGGACTGTGAGGAGGAGCTCAGTGCCAGCAGTCCCTGTCAGCTGCTGCTGCAAGCTCTGCCTGCAGAGGAACGCTCAGAGTCTGACATCTTGGGACAAGCAGCAGTCATCTTCCCTGGATTAGTGGGAGTCTTCATGCAAAGATCTCCAGTTGAAATGCCCTGCTGTTTGTGACGTAGGCACAGAGACTGATGTCCACACTGGACCCTTTTGATCTTAACGTTTCTAACTCTGCACTCGGAGCTTTGCTAGGACAGACCAATAAACGTTAAGGAACTTCCAGAGGATAAAATATATTTCTTCTTTATTTAGAAGTGGAAACTGCGAAAGATTTTCTAAACAAATAGTTCTTAACATGCCAGGAAGATGCCTGGTTGAGTAGCTGGAAGAATGTTTTCAGTAAACAACCTGCTGCTCATCTAACAGTAACTTCGCAGTGTAAGCACAGAGTTAATTTTCTGGAGCAGTAGCTCATCTTTATCACTTCAGCATTCCAAAAGGAAATTGTTTCCATTAACTGTCAAAGGAGTTGCTGGGCCATTATTACTTTAAATGGCTATTAAGAAATGAACAACCAAAACTTCAGTCAGTGAAATCTGTGCTGAAGATAAGAATTTCTGGTTGTAATTACACTAGTTGCTGGATTTTGTTTTCTGACTGTGGACAAGGGTCTAATTCTCCTTACAAGTATTTCCACAACAATGCAACTGATTCAGAGTGTAAAACTCTGGTAGAGAGAGAAAATTATTTTAGCCTTATACATTTTCAACAGTACACTCAGAAAATAGATTCATTGAAACGTTTGAATGGGAACTTACACTGGTGTTTGGAAATAACAAAGTGAATGGAGGCTTTACTGCTAACCACCTCATGATTTACCAAATGCATGGGATTGAGCAATCCTATCACAGCATTTAAGATTTTATCAGATAATTCTGTCATGCAATTCTAACCTAAATTTAAAAAAAAAAAAAAAAAAAAAAGGCAACCAAAGAATTAACGAATTTTTTTCCCTCTCTAATCTTCTATTTATTCTCCCCCCTCAAACTGTGTGTGTCGTGCAGTATTCCTTTGCCCAGAGATTTAGGTTGTCTTTATAAGCACTGCCTCTTATGGCAGTGTGGAGCAGTGGTGTTCCCACATGAAGCAGTGTCTCCGTACCTAAAGCAGTCTTTTTAGCATGCAAATGATCTCTCAATACTGCAGCTTTAATCTCTGGAAATAAGCTAAATATTGTCTAATGTAGCACAACACTATCTGTGGTAATACTATGCAAAGGTCACCTTTGCCATACTTCAATCAAGTACTGAAGGGAAATGGGATTGTTGTTGCTCTGGCTGCCCAGGTGTGTCCTCTGGAAGCTTAACTGGATGCAGACGTGCATCTCCTCTATTGACAGTGAACTAAAGACATACCTCACAGACCTGTCATTGTGTAAGCCACTGAACTGGCTGAGAGATTATCAGACTTACTACAAAGTCAAAAAACTTCGCAGTCACTGTCTGGAACCCAAAATCAGAAGTGCAGGCTGCATGAGATTTTTTTCACTTTCTAAAAATGTTATGGAGAAAAATGACATTGCCATAAATGAGAAAATGCTTAGCTGTTGGAGTAGAGGTGGGTTTGAGGCCCTGCAGGAATGCTTTGTGGATTCCAGGGCAGAGATTTGGGTTGCTTCACCGAGGTACCTGCCGGCCATGAGGGGCAGAGCCTCACACTGCACCACAGCTGTGCCAGCTCTGCAGTGCTGTCAGGCACAAACCTTCCCTCTTCCAGCAAAGTAAGTGTCAAACACAGGGAACAGTGGTGGTAAAGTTGGTTTAGATGAGCATTTTTTGTATGTCTCTTTCAGCTTTTGGTAACTTTTGACTGTTATATTTTCACAAATGGGTTTATGCCACCTTACACATTTATAAAATCATGCTTCACTGTTGCATTTGAATACAGCCCATATAATGGAAAGTAAGACACCGAATACATTCTGTTCTGATTTACCTTGTTCTGCCTGAGAATAAACAAACCTTTTATCTTCATCTCATGTATTATTACTAACAAGTTTCTGAAGTATACACATAAGATTCTGGAGTCTGCTGTACTGCATACAACTTCCAGAAATGGTAAAAGATTTAGCATCTGCTCTGTCTGAGACTTCAAAGAGTGTGTGTTTCTGCTTTGCCTATAGAAATAAAATCCTTAGGAACAAATTCCAAATCAGATTTTGAATGTAATTAGAGGCAAAAAAAGAAGCAAAATAACTTTGAAGGGGGAGATCATTCTATATTATTAATCTTACAGCTCACTTTATTTGACCCCAGTCTTTTTTTCTACCAGTCTGCTTTGTGATATTCAGTGGCATCACAATATTCATATGGCATGATATCTATATAGTATTTTCAGAACCCTAATAAGTTACAGTTATTTTTCCGTATTTAAAAGAAGTTATTGTTGAAATGCAACTGGTTGTTTTAGCTGGTTAAGACAATTGTACAGAGAAAGCAAATAAAGTCTGTAAAATTTCATGAAGAATAGATTATTCTGTAAATTGTGTGCCAGGAAGACCAGGAAAACTGATTAACTTGTAGTTTTAAGGAATAAGCAACCTTTCACCTGACAGTTTTTACTGAAAGGGCAATATATAGAGGCATCAAAAGTATCCAGATTGACAAAGGCATGGTATAATAAAGGATAATGCACCACTGGAGAAAAATACTCTGCAAAAATGACACCATGATGTTCTGTAATTGCCTTTCACTGACAATTTATCAGTTGTGTTGAGTAAAAAGCCTTAGAAGCTCAACTAGGTTGATAGGAGAGCATTATTTCCATTTCATGCATCATCATGACTGATTGAGAACATAAAGACCAAATTACTTTTGGATGCATCTGCATAACTCCACAGTCTGCAGTCACGAAGCACTGTTTTATCTGTCTATATAACTCAGGGTGGGTTTGTTTACAAAACAGCCCTGTGGATTTCATTATTTCATTGTGCGTCTTTCTTCTTGGGCTCTCTCTGCAGGTGTCAATGGAACAAAACGTAAAAAAAACCTTGGTTTGACAGTACCGTGAAACTAGATGATCTCCAGAGGTCCCTTCCACCCTAAAAATTCTGTGATTCTGTGAAAGTGCCAGGAAAGAAAAAAAAAAGATATTCAACTGAATTTGATGTGAAAATTCCAGGATTACTTATGCAGGGCTAGACAAGTCATTTAACAAAATAGTATGCTCCAATTTCACCTAATTCTAGTTCTCCTCAAAAATGTCTTGGGGAAAAGAGAAACAAGAAAAAATGTGCCTTTCAGTTTTGCTGGCAAAATTCTAGTTTCCTTCCCATAAGAATAGTTAGCTTTGAGTCCTCTTTTTTTTTGTTATATTTTTAAGGGAGCTTTTATTGATTAAGAGCTGCAGAGTGCAGAAGATGTCACACGATTTTAATTCTCTCCTGCAATAATTTGCAAATTGACAGGGTTTGTTTTGTGTCTGTCTGTCTGTCTGTTCTACCCCCAGGGTCAGCGGGCTTTCTCCTTTCATGGGAGACAACGACAACGAAACCCTCGCCAACGTCACCTCAGCGACGTGGGACTTCGATGATGAGGCTTTCGATGAAATCTCTGATGATGCCAAGGACTTTATCAGCAATCTGCTAAAGAAAGACATGAAGTAAAGCCGCTGGACTTGATACACTTTCTGTGATTGCATTTAGCTGAGCTTGTCGCTGGTGTTTCCCCACTGTGAATCCCCACACGGCCGCAGCACCTCTGGCCATACTTTATAAGGAGCTGTGCGTGCCCGTCTGTGTGTGCAGCGCTCGCTCCTTTCACCGCGGGCAGCAGGGGCTGAACGAGCACTTGCTTTCAGTCGCCAGCTCGTTCTGCTCTTGCCTTCCCTCGGGCAAGATGCACCCCGAGGTTTTGTGTGGCCACTCTGATCTCAGCTGTTTCGTGACACAGATTCCTGCATGACATGTCCTGTCTTGATCTCAATGGGCTGCAATTTTTTTTTTGTCATATGTTGCTTTTAAGTGGGGTTCCTCTAAGTAGGCAGCTTTCCTATAAATGCAGTAATTGGGCAAGAAAAAAAACTCAGAGTTGGAAGCCCTGTTTGCAGCAGTGCCTGAACAAAGCAAGGAAACATCTTCCAATGAGTTAGCAATTGGATGGATGGAGAACAGAGAGCTATTTATCTCTAGACCTTGAGCAAAGTGAAGAATGCGTGTGACTTGAGAGATTCGGGCATGTCTGGTTTTTTAGATATTCAGGAGGGTATTAAGTGGTGGGACAGAGAAATCTCTGTAAGTAAAGGAGAGAAGATCTGGGATAGGGTTCTGCCAGCATGAAATTGCTGAATCATTGCCACTGTGGCTCTGCTCTATGTGTTCCATGCCTAAAACATATGGCTTTTCCTGCTCTGTTTTATAATGTTTTATTAACACTTAAAAATGCACAGTTTTCTCTCAAAAATATCTGCAGAAATTATGAAAGTGAGTTTAAGAAGTAAGCAGGGCTGGGAAAGCGGGACCATGTGATCTCTGTTGCTAAATTTAGGAAACAGAAAAATCAGCTCCCAGAAAATAGAGCACAAAACTATGTTACAGCAGGTAGGTTCACCTCTTGTTACTGGCAACACTGACTAGTCTTTTTATATAAAAACAGGAGTCGCTTAAATTGTACTCAATGTCTTCAGCATCCCTGGCTGCAAAAAGACACCAAAAACATGGAAGCCAAAAAACTTTCCAAAGATAGGATGAAGAAATATATGGCCAGAAGAAAATGGCAGGTAATGAAGAGGACATGGAATTTGGCTCAATATCTTAATAAGTCTCTTTATTTTTAATGTCTATAATTCTGCAAAACACGTCACGCCAGGAGGTTTCTGCTGCTGGTGAAAGCTCTGGTGTGGCCAGAGTGTGAAACCAGGACAGTGGGTTGGTTTCTGCATTGAGCAGTGCACAGCTGCACATACGTTGCACGTGGTGATTCCATTTCAGGCTGCTAAAAGGCATGTCAGTTCAAGTACAGTTTTTCCTACTCTTTTTGGGGTATGCCCATCTCTCTTCCCTGCCCTCTCCATGCCACTGAGGGATGAGAAGTTATGTGGTCCTTAAAAAACCTGAACAGTTCAGGTAAAATTTATCTACCTGGCCTCTCCAAAGATATTTTATTTTGTGGTAGTTTCGTGCTACTGAACCAGTAGTTCTGTCCTGTTGGAGCCCCAAGCTCCTTTTGGATTTGGTCAGATTGGTCTAATAATTTTCTTTGACGTATTTGGTCTCCATATCTTCTTTTTTCTTAATGCTGGGACTGCTGTAGCAGGTCCATCTGTGCTGTACTGATAGCTACAGGAGCTGCTGTGTGAAATCCTGGATCCAGACTACAAAATATTAATTTATGTAAATCTACCTTATATTTCCTCTTATGTTCTACTGTACGTGTTTCTTGGAGCTCATGCAAGCTGTACAGAAATACAAGTGTATGTACTAGAGCTGGCATAGTTTGAGCATATTTTAGTATCCTGGTGATTGGTCCTCGATCCTGTCAGAGGTCTGCTTCCATCATGCAGACGGTACTTTCTCATTCATTCCATGTTAGCTAGTTACTCGCCTTTGATGAAATTCAGTCCAACCCATATGGCTGTGGAGAGAGCCGTCCCCCACCAGAGTTCAGTTCCAGTTAAACAGGACATAGCTCTCTTGCTGGCCCTCCTCTCGCACAGTGCTTTTTATCCCCAGCTAACAGAGACATTCATTTAGGTATGAGTTCATCAGGGGAAGTTTATATCTGCAACTAAATTTGGTAATTCAGTCCAGCCTGCTCTGTCTCTCCTAAAACAAGAGAGCTATATATAAGCAGTTTGTCCAACAATTCCAGTGAGGTTTGCAGAGATCCCAGATAATTTGTCCGAAGCACGATTGTTGCAGAAAATCACATGCCTGTTGGACTGGATTGATCAGAAGCCTTTTATGTTATGTCTTAGAAAACAGGCCATGCTGTCCGAGCAATAGGAAGACTGTCATCCATGGCAATGATTTCTGGTATGAGTGGGAGGAAGGCCTCTGGGAGCTCGCCTACCAGCCCTATAAATGCAGACAAAGCAGAGAATGAAGGTAAGGAAATTTTCTGCACCATATTTTTACGTCTCTCTGAATTAATCTTACTGAAACTTTTAGCAAAATGCTAGAGACCAATCACTGAGTTGGATATTCCTGCTTGCGCTCTCTCTCTCTCTGTTTTTATCTTCTAATTTTTTAAAGAAATCTGTCAAAAATTAATTGTACTCATATTCTTCTGCTACTCAAAATGCCCCAGTGTAAGTACAGGCAGTAAACTCTTCTCTTTTTAAAGTCAAAGAATTAAGGCAGATTTGTCAGCTGCACTTTCTCTGGGTTTGGGAATGCATGTTTATACAAAGACGACAGTGATGTATTGCCTTCTCATGCAGGCAAGCAAGCAATAAAGTATTAACACTTGCTGTAACCAAGACACATACCCTGCATTAACCATGGGGCATTTAGGGAAAAAAATAATGTTTCTACATTATTCCCCTACATCCCCAGCTAAAATGTGGATTTGTGGTTTGTAACAATCAGAGGGGCAAATGTTTTCACACTGCTGAGAATCAAGCAAGCCATTTTCCCAAATCCACACAGACTGTGTGCCTGATACAAGTGGAGCTGGTTTATTCCTCTGAGTAGCGAAAGTCCAGGTTTGTTTAGAAAGAAATTCAAGAAAAAAATAACGACGATGCGCAGCCTGGGGGCCTGCAAGGCAATTTCTTTCTATTTATGGCCTGAATCTTTGTCCGGCTGTAAAAGACTGGCACAAAACTAAGCAGCCAAAGTCCTCGCTGTCCCGATCGTCCTACAGAATTAAGTAAAATGAAACATGCTTTATTTGCCATTTGGTAATTAAAAATTAAAATGCAACTTTTGAGAACATGCCCTGTAAAATTGTTAACTACCTCTTTGCTCTCCTGCAGATGCTTTCCTTGAAGAAGTGGCTGAAGAAAAGCCCCATGTAAAGCCATATTTTACTAAAAAAATCCTTGACTTGGAGGTTGTGGAAGGAAGTGCTGCTAGATTTGACTGCAAAATCGAAGGTACCTTGAATGAGCATGTCTGTTTCTTTCTTTCCTTCCTTGCCAGTTTTCTGCATTGAGCAGTTGTTGGACTTTTTCAGGGTTTTTTTCTGTATTGTTGTTGGGTTGGTGCCATTTTGCTTTACCAATATCTGCCTGTCACAGCATGAATGTGTTGCAATAAGAGAAATTATTTGGAGCTGCATGAACTTGTTTTGTCCTTACCGTAGAACAGAAATCTACAAGAGTCAGTGTGTGAATCACTAATTCAGAACAGCAAGTGGGAACTGTCATATGATTTTTGAGGGTAGAAACAGTAAAAACAAGATGCAAAATATTACCATAAATTGAAAGAGATGCTCTTTCAGACTCTCAGAGACTGCTAAGCAGAGACCAAGAATTAGTAGGAGATCACTTGTCTGAAATGACAGGCAAATTTCAGGTGGCCTCAAGATAACTTTAAACCATACATAATTGTATTAAAAGCAAAGAAGTCCCTAACAGTGTATTTGCTTGAAAAGTAATATCATTGTGCTGGTTACATAAGTCACATCTAGAAAATATTGCATTGTTGTTTGGGGATTTTTTTAAATTTTTGGGTTCAAGAAAGAAAACTGGAATATGCAGACAGAAAGCATAAGTTTATAAGAAGGCACTTAAGGAGCACGGGCGTGGTCAGCCCAGCAGCCTGAAGGCCAAGACCGCTGGCACTTCTACTGCAATGAGATTGAAGCTTCTGTATCTCAGCTGTGGATGGAAACTAGAAATTGGGAGAGAAGAGCTGTGAAAACAGAAGGGATAGAGTTAGTACCATACTGCATGTGTTCAAGTTAATTTACAATGTTAAAATGAGGTTCCGAAACTGCCTCACTGACCTTTTGCTTGTTTGTTTCTGTGCTCCCAATCTCTTTCACTGCCTATGTTTCCTACCTCACAGTGGAGATGTGAGGATGGATTATTATTGCTGATGGATGCTCAGCGTGAGGGGTATGTGCACAAGTACTGCATGGAATAAAACAGATGGATGTACCACGGCTGATGTTCCAAACTTTCCAGTGTATTGCTGTAATGTTCATTGTATATTAAGGATTGCTGCATTTTATTTCTGCTCAGTGGGAAGTTATCCTGCCGTCACAGTCCAGAACTTGGCTGAGACGGCAAACTTTGAATTTGTTATAGCAGCCAAGAGTACTGTATAAGGGATTGTTCTCCAGCAGGCATTGCACAGCCCTGCTCTGGAGGCTTTGCAGAGCCATTTGCTTCACAAAGGCTCCAAAACTCCTGTTGAGATGCATAATCAAAATGCTTTTCTTAGACTCCCTGGCTTATCCTAACAAACACAGAGAGAAAATGGGAGTGCCACGTACAGGACAGGCTGGCTTGTAAGGAGCAGATTAGGAGGAGGAAGATTCGGCACAGCCACGGCAAAGCAACCTGAGAAAGATATTAAACTGTAGTTGTAGCCCAAAAAAGCTTTACCCTTGAAATTCTAAATCTTGGTGTTGGGAACTGTGGTTTCCAGAAAAGCTGCAGTGTCAAGTGAGCCTCAAATACACTGTCACGAGTCCCTCGCTGGCTGCTGGCTGTGACACATAAAAAGGTGTCTGCTGGCACTGCTGAAGGAGTGGAAAGAGGAATCCAGCGGGTACTGCAGAGCTCACTTGCAATTTTGGTTATTCGTAATAAGGTTGTTTCAGGTAAACGTGAAGTAAAAAAGCCTCGCATCATCTACATCTTTGTCTATCAACACATTGGCACATCCATACACAGAGAGGGAATTAGAGTGTAAAGTAATTACAGATGAGTTAATGTTCGTTTATTGCAGTTGCTGTTCTCTCTCCGCTCCTGCAGGATATCCTGACCCTGAGGTAATGTGGTACAAGGATGATCAGCCTGTCAAGGAGTCCCGTCACTTCCAGATCGATTATGATGAGGAAGGGAACTGTTCTTTGACTATTTCTGAAGTATGTGGGGACGATGATGCCAAATACACCTGCAAAGCTGTTAACAGCCTTGGGGAAGCCACGTGCACCGCAGAGCTCCTCGTGGAAACAATGGAAAAAGAAGGGGAAGGACAAGAAGAAGATGAGGAGGAGGAAGAATGAAACAAGGCTAAAAAAAAAACAAAATTGAAAAAATATATTTAAAGACTCTCCTTATAAGGCTCAGAAAACCAAGTTATCAAAAGCACCTTGTGTGATACGTAGGTCTTTGAGGGGGGTGTTATTTCAGCATGATCAGTTGATACCTGTTTGCTTTATCTTTGGGCATTAATTCAAATCAGCAGGCACTTTTAAGTTGCCAGCATGATTGGATTGACTTTAAGCAAATCATCAACTAAGTTGCCCAGTCTATTTTTAAAATCAGATGTATGGAAAACAAGACTACAGTTATATTCTGCACATCTTAAAGAAAAAAAAGTCTATTTACTGAGTTCATTGCTCTATACCATCACATTCCTCAGCCAAAACTCCAGCTAAGTTGGCTCCCCAAGATATACTCTACAAGGAATCATTGGCCAGACTTGCAGTGAATCTCTCCAGTCCTAAGGAACAGGCTTCTCCCTGAGCTCTATCTTCTATAAGGGAAGGTTTGGCACAGCCAGCATTGCAATTTGTATGTTGGCGTGGGCCATTATTCATTTGCTTTAAGCAGCATCTCACAGTCCTCCTAACTTCAAACACATTTGCTGCCCTTTGTCAGTGTGCTGTTAGTGTTGTAATACTGGCAAACATTAAACATCCAGGTGGTTTCCCAAGATACTCCTGATTTTGCTTTTAGCCAGCTGATCACACTTTGTCATCTTTCCCTTATGGAGCCTGTCACTTCCATGCAGTTACAGCTGCCTGTTTAAGAAACAGACTGAAAACACAAAGACTGAGAATATTTTCTGTGTTTCTGGTCAGTCTAATAATGATTCATATGTATGCTGCTGTGAAAAAACAGGTTATTGCACAATCAGTGACTTCTCTGTGCATGTGTGTGAATGGAATCACAAGTTAGTTAAAGTTTTACTTGCATATATTTAGAAATTGCAAAACAGATTTCAACTGATGATAAGCTGGAAACTCCCACAGAGTTTTGGAGTAGCCAAAAAGATAGTAGCCTGGATTACAAACTCCTCTATACTTAGCAGTTTCCAAAGAATCTTAACCTATATAGGACCTATTCCTACCTTAAGAGCTTGACTGTCTTGTTTTTGTCTTGAACCTGCACCAGTAAGGATGTTGCGTTTTTTAAAAGCGCAAAAAAACAAAACAAAAAAAAAAATCCAACCCCCTTTTTTTTTTTTCTCAGAAATTGTTAATGCACTCAGACTTAGTAACTTTGCTTTCCTTTCACAGTATTGGCACTTTTTGATTTTTTTGTTGTTGTTCAGAGGTAATATCAGAGGCTGCAAGGTGATATGCATAATCCAAAACCAGTGTGTCTTATATCTATGTATCATTCCAAAAGTGATTATTTTTCTTTTCCACTTTTTGTGTGTAAAGTGCAACCATTTGCATTTCAAAGGTTACCTCTTTTTAAAAAAAAATTACCTTAAATCCTCACCATTAAGTAGTCAGTGTACTTTAATACAGGTGTGTACATTATCAACCTTAGGTTGTTTGATATTACCTAGTTGTGTATGTGTTTCATATGATTTGCTCTTCTACATTCAAAGCTCAGCTAATGTGGATGACACGATGGTTTTAAACTGCTTTACTCTCTGTTGCTAAGTTCAGATTGCCAGCATGTCTTTTCCTTTTCGATTGATGAAAACCTCTTGTTATACTAAACACATTATTGCCACAATTCCTTATACAGAAAGGTTGTGAATCTGATTTAGAGCATACAGAGCTTTCCTCACGTTTGTTTTTTTTTTTTAAATGTTTTAGGCAACAACGGGGTGTATTTTGTACCTTAATAAAAATATGCTAATGATCTCCCTGTTTGTTAAACCATCAGAATTGCAAAGATGAGACCGCTACGGCTGTAGTTACTCACGGTTCCTAAATAAATACTACCACAAAGCACGCTCCTCGTATACTCTGTTGCAGGCGTTACCGCGCTCACCTTGGCCACGCGTCTCCTCCTGCTCTGTCCCGAGAGCTGCTGGGCACACAAATGGATGAGGTGGCAACAGTGAAGCCTCCCTGACCTCTGTGGTGCTGCTGCACTTCTGCCCTGTCAGTGCAGGCTGGTGCTGTGCAGAGGCTGCTCTACCCCCCAGGTACAGCCTGGGGCTGGCACTCGTAGGTGTGTTCTGCACATCTCTAGCCTCATCGCATCCCTCATCGTGCACAGAATGATCAGCAGTGGGAATGTGGATGGGGCACCACGACAGCTGTGGGTTTCTTTTACAGTTGAGAATTGCCTTCAGCTGGGGAAACGTAGATCTGAAGGAGTGTAAGAGCAAGAGAGAAAAAAATGAGGGAAGTCTTATTGTAGATGTGGACTTACACCAGTGTTCCTAAAAGCTGTAAAGACAAAGATAAAGGCAAATCTGCTTGCGCTACTTTTATGCAGACTTTTTCCTATGTGCAGTCCAAGACACTACGGACCATGCAGGACCACACAGAAACTCCCTAAAGCAAAGATTGTGAAACACCCTGCTTGTACCAACACGTTTCTTGAGCAAATCTTGAGCTCTTCAGGCATCTTAGCAAGATGTGCCTCAGAGTCTCGTGAATGTACCTGACTTTATACAGTGACGGCTGATTTCTGTCCAGATAGTCACATGCATGAAGCAGGAAAAGGTCTGGCTCTGATGGGCCGCTCTGCGGGTACAGCAAGGTCTTTGGGTACAGCAAGGTCTTTGGGTACATGTACTGGGTATCAAAACCCACAGACTCAGTACTGGTGTTCCTGCACAGATTTTCCTTTCCCTCTCATACTTTACTAGTCCTTTTGGGTTCCACAGCCTACAAACTGCCTGTTTTTCTTTTGCCCCAACGATATCCCAAGGAGCCTGCCATGTCCCTATTCCTTCCTATTAACATCCATTCTAGTCTGCAGGAAATAATGACTTCTACTTCAAAAATTATGTGATACGTATCTAATTTGGATCTGAGCAATTGGCTCCAATCTGTATTTGACCTCGAATTTTTTTGTTTCATTTGAACAACAGAATTATATTTCTACTGAAGAGAGATACTTTATATACTTAAAACCCTGTCTCATTTTTCCAGCCATCCTAATTGGCCTAATAAAAGGCATCACCTCTTTCTATAAACCTTGTCTTTCTTGGAAATGTTTGCAGAAGGCCACATTTGGGGGGTCATAGAGTTGAAATAATCCCCACTATCAGAGGTATGCAAGATACTGCTACTGCCCAAGGTGGACTCTTTAATTCTATTTCTTTTGTATAACATTCAGTCTTCTCAAGTAACATGGAAAATTTGGGACTGGCTGCTGTTTTTCAGTACTTGTGTTCCTGGATTTGCAGAAACTTAATTTACCGAGGGACTGGCCTGCCCAACCACCCAAGCATCCTGTGCATATTTCTGGTTGATGGAAGACACCTTTACTACTTGCATGTGTGGTATGCAGACCACTGGATGGCTGCTTCCCTTTGCTCACAAGGAAGACAGCACCAAACTGCACAGCCCTCTTCTCTGCAGTGAGTGTCAGGTTTGTTGAATTTTTATTTTTTTTTTAGTTGCATACATGAGTAACGGATGATTTGCTTCTCTAACATTTAATTATTGAAACATTGCACTAAAACACTGGTGTCTGAAAATGGAATTCTCATCAATCATCTTTGCACTTTGAGTCCTACTGCCTGCAAGAGACGTAATGCCATGACTTTATTAGGCCACATAAATACTCAGGTATTGCTGGAAGTGAGGCTTATGCTGTTATTCTGCACTGCTCATAAAGGGACTGCACCATGACATGCATGGGAAATAAACTGAGAATTGTTTATGGAAGTTGAGAAGTAACTCCAGAGAGTGTTTACAATTTCTGTAAGGCAAAAAAAAATATAAAAATTCCTCCATTATTGCTCTCCAGAAAGGTAGTTTTGTCTACCCTGAGAAGGATGCTTGAATGCATGGTGCTGTGAAAATAACACTCTGCAGGCTTTGCTCTTGTGGAACTTCAGCAGAAAAAGAGCTTTGTGCTGCGCTCAGGAGCTTATTCACAGACAGAACCACAGAATTGTTCAGTTTGGAAGTGACCTCTGCAGATCATCCAGTCCATCCCCCCCGCCAAGGCAGGGTCACCTGGAGCAGGATACACCAGAACGTGTCCAGGTGGGCCTGGAATGTCTCCAGAGAGGGAGACTCCACACCCTCCCTGGGCAGCTGTTCCAGATCTCTGCCACCACGAAGGAAAGAAATTTTTTGTCATGCTGAGGTGAAACTTCTTGTGTTTTGGTTTAGGGCCATTGCACATTATCCTGTCGCTGGGCACCACCGAAAAAACTTGGCAACCATCCTCTTGGCACCCGCCTTTGAGACATTTATATGCATTAATGAGATCCCTTCTCGGTCCTTTCCTCTGCAGACCAAACCACAGAAGAGATGAGAACCTACTAAATACACCAAAAATAACCCGACCGTGACAACTAACGCTGTTGACGCCTCTAAGGACACAGCAGACCTATTTCTCCCTGAAGCGGAGCATTTCGAGCGTACCCTAGAAAGCGACCGCAGAGGTCGCTGATCCCCGGACGGGAATCATCACCCACTGGGCTTCCCGGGAAGGCGGTCGGGGGCACGGGTGTGTTGCTGGACCCGTGTCCCGCGCGTCCCCGCCGTTCCCCGCGGGCCGCACCCGCTCCCGGCGGCTGCGCGGAGCTCCCCGGCACGGCGGGAAGTCCCGCCCCGCGGTGGCGCCGGGAGCGGGCGGGGCCGCGGGAGCCGCGACATGGCGGCGGCCGGGTGCGGCGGGAGCCGGGCGGACAACGGGTACGGCGGGCAGCAGGCGCGGCGCAGGAAGGGCCCCGGCGCGCTGGCCACGGGCTACCTCGTTATCTACAACGTGGTGATGACGGCGGGGTAAGGACCGTGCGGGGCCGCCCTCGCGGGGTGTGCCCGGCCGGGGCCGCCGCTCGGGGCGCGGGGCTGAGCTCGGCCGGGCTGCGGCCGCGTGTGGGGCCGGCAGGGCAAGGCAAGGCAGGGCAGGGCAGGGCAGGGCAGGGCAGGGCAGGTCCGCCGCGCCGCGGGGAGCAGGTGCAGGCAGGGGAATGGGGGGCTCTGCAGCCCGCGGTGCCCGCTCTCCTCCCCGCCGCCCGTGCGGCTGCACCGCCGGGGTGCGGGCTCGGGGCTGTGCCCCCTGTGCCCCGTGCTGTCGGTGGTCCTGCCTCGCACTGTGGGTGACGTTGAAAACCACGGCCGAACCTTCTCTGACTGCTCCCGGTGCTGGAGGGGGGCTCCCGTAGGCACTCGCACAGCTGTCCCGCTGTCCCGTCTCTCCCCGTCGCACACGGACAATTACCCCGGCTGGCTGCCCGGGTGTCCCCCGAGCCTTTCCCTGGAGCGGCCCCTGCACAGCCTGTGCGAGGCCTCGGCAGCTCCTGGCCAGGTGTGACCCCGCTCAGCGCTGTCCGACCCCCTCCGCAGCTCGTCCTCTTTCGTATGCCCCTTCCTAAAGCAGGTATGTGGAACAGCACAAGTGCGTGATCTCTGGGAACTGCCCTGTTTTATAATTGATACCTTAATTTGCTCTGTGATAATATTCGCATCCAGGTGACCATAGATTGCTGCTCCTGCATCACCACGTTTGTGGTGTGGACTCCAGCACTTCTGAGTTGAGAGGTGAACCTAAACACAGGGAGTTTATCCACAGCAGTAGTTAAGAAGGCAAAGATGTTGAGCCCTGTGAGATTTCCCCATGAACCCTTCAGCTGCTCCATAATTCGAGGTTGAAATCTGCTGCTTGTGACATACGAGCTCCTCGGCCAGCTTGGTGCTCTGCCCTGTCCTGCCTGGCACAGTGGAGGCTGGGGCTGGTTGGTGCTTGTTCAGATGTGTTCTTGGACACAAAAATAAAAATAGTGACAAATGGGGATTCTCAAGATAAAGGAGACTTCTTCCTTTTTTTTTTTGTTCTGTAGCAGTGGTGTCTTATTGGAACCCAGATAAAAATAAAGCCATCTTTTGAAAGATTGAGGATATTTGGGTGGGAGGAGAAAAGAGCCCTTAAAATGGATCCCAAATGAGCCTGTTTTCTGCTAGATAAATCCTGGCAGCTGAGGAGTTAAGCAAACAGACTAGTGTCATTATTTTGGGAGAAGGTTAGTATAGAATTAATATAGATACTATTTACCTTAATAAGGCAATGGGACTTGATTCTTGTCTTTGCTGGTGACAGCTGGTGCTGTTTCAGCTTAAAAGGTAGGTACACTTGTATGGAGCAAAGGTGGCTGAGATGGGAGAGCTCGGTTCTTGTGAGGTGTTTGTTACACCTGTTACCCAATAGCCATGTTTCTGTCAAGTGCTATTGCTAAGCAGGTTTATGGCTTCATATGATATTTACAGGGTATTTCACCCATAGGAGAATGATAATTACCTACCAACTTGATTTAAGTGAATCCCTCATTTCAGAAATACTTAATTACATGAGTGATACAACACAGTGCAGGCAGTCAGGCGGTATTTCCAGGTTTGTTGTAGTGACCCTGCACAATGTTAACAAGTTCACCTCTCTGAACTCTTCTTAGAAGTAAAAGCATTCATATGCTCCTTTTGCTGCTCATATGCGTTTCACTTACATTTATAAAAGATCTCAAAAACCCAAGAGAGAGAAGCTGAGATATAAATGGAAAGTTTCTTTAGAGGTCATGAACTTCTTATCATGGCAGGCAAACTCCTGAGCGTGGGAAATTTCTGTTTCTTCAGAAGAAAAAAATTGAAACAAATTCAACTGTTAGAAACTCAAATAAATAGCACAAATCTGTACTTAGCTTCCTGCTATCATGTAAATTCCTGATTTATACTAAACCTCCTAGAAAATGCCAATCATGGGTGGGATGTGGCTTATGGTGCTTTAACATGAGCTGCTTTTTTTTCTGGGCATTTGTGATCAGATGATTTCTGTGATTTGGGGAGCTGCCATAGGTGTTTGTATCTCTTCATTGTCTCTGCCCTTCTTTTGGGGTAGGTCGCTAGGAGCTCTTGATTGATAATTTGTCTTACAATGGATGAGGATTTTGTGCTTCCCCTGGACAATTCTGAAATTCCACAATATACAACGCTGAGCTTAGGAAAAAACTCAGTTTCTTCTTATTATGAAGTCTTTTTAAAAGATAGGTCTTTAGGAGTTGGTTGACATAAGCTCAGTTGTTCAGATGAAAAGATTGATATACAGTGGTGGCAGGAATTAGTTACTGACCCTGTCTCAATCAGTGCTCAGACTTAGTTTGTCAAACTGCACTGCCTTGGAAGGAGAATTGTGAAAACAAAACACCGAAAAATTGAAGGTGCCCAGATAATGAAGTGGCGCTGTAAAAGCACACAGGATTTTCCCAAGTGGTTTGTTTTGTTTTGCAAAAGGTGACTTATAAACTGAAGCACACAGCAACATTGTTGTGCAGTAAATAGGTGCTAAAGTAACTGTTTTAAAACCATAGTACCTTTATTTAAAGTGGATTAAGTAACTATTAAAAAATCTCGGCATAGTTAATGTTAAGCTGCAGAAAGCTCTGCATTGCTTCTCTTGCTCTCAGTCAGACTGTGTTGCCACCCTGGTGTGGAGCCATGTAGTCATGCTTGGCCTGGCATAAGGAAGCTCATTCTGGAGGCGTAGGTGCAGCATAGAAATTGTTGTCTAAAAACTGTGATTGACTGAAATCACTGAATAGTGCTGGGCAGGGAGGAAGGGCATGCTGTTAGGGTTGAGTGTAAATATTTGATAAGCTGCTTTAAAAGGTGATTATGTTTCTTATATTTAAAGTGCCATAACTGACTGGGACTTTTGGGTGTAAATAGCTGACGGTGGTGTAAACAAGGAATTTTGAAAGGATTTCAGTGAACAAGGTAGACGATAATGTAATAGCTTTTGAATTTGCAAGGGTTTGTGTTTATCAGTGCTGAGCAAAGAGAGTCCAGGGTTATGAGTTTCGTTGTCCACATCTTCAGTGAGTGGTTGTTGAAGAGTCAAAGTGCACTTCTCCCTTTGCAGGTGCACTCACTGCAGAGCTTTGCTGTATCCTCTTGCATAAATGATGCAGAACCTCAGTAAACTTTGCAGAAGAAAATGCCTTTTTGTAACTGTGAGAGAAATAAAGGGAGTTGAACTAAGGACCTGAGCATGAAGCTTGTCTGTCAAGTGTGCAGTTTTCATTTCTCTTAGTTTGGATTAATCAAAGAGTCTAATAGTCTGGTTTGAAGTTTACAGGCGTGGCAGCAGTAATTTAATGAAATGTAACTCCAATTGTAATTTAATAAAATGTAACTCCAGCAGGTCAATCAGGTAGGCTAGAGTCTAGGTCAGAGAAAGCTAATAAAACCACCTTACAGCTTAGCTTCCATGACACAGTGGTGCCTTTGCTCCCCTTGTAAACTCCTTGCCCAGTTTAATTTTCAGCTGATACTCCTTGCTTTCACCTTCTGTTCCGTTTTCTCCAGTCATAGAGGATGAAGAACTACTTAAGAATCACAGAAGCAGGACAGAGGTTCTAAAATCTTCAGCACAAACTAGGCTCAGCTTTTAATTTTGTGTGGATTAATACTTTGATCTGTATTGAATGCTTTTTGAAGGACACTAAAAAAGTACAGTCTTGCTGGAGTCAGTGACCTGGCAGGAGGGTGGAGATGAGCAAAAGGCTGGAGCTCCTCTGGGAGCCATCGACTCCACCAGGTTAAGGTGAGAACAGTTTGCAGGCACAATCAAGAACTGTTACCTTGTGCAACTGGAGAAATTGCTCAATTCAGCCAAGCTTCTCAACAAACATGGAAGATCAGGAAAAACAGAGAAACTTGACAGATAAGAACAGGACAGTGTCAACCTGCTCTGATTTCCTGTTCTAAAGTAGAAGCAGTCAGGGGAGAATCACTAATATTATAGCACTTACTGGTTTACTCTACACTCAGGTCAAAATACTACATTAATCTGATTCAGTCTTTGTAAGCAGCAGTTACTCAGCAAATGTTTGCCCTTTGATTTCACAAGGCAGCTTTAAGTGAAATAACTTGTCACTCTGAAAAAGGGAGGGTTTATTTCTCTTTTCCCACTTGTCTTCCCCACTCTTTTCTTTGGTGCTGAGGCAGAAATTAATTAACTTTCTTTCAGTTCTGCTAACAGATGTCATTACCAACACAAACTTGGATGCCAGAGTTACTTATTGAAAAATCTGAACTTCACTGTGTGTTTCAAACAATTACTCCATCTGGGATAATATTTGTATATACTTTGCAATACCAAAGCTAATGGGGTACTTGTAAGACTCTAATATGCTTTAAATGAAGGGAATGGCTTCATCTTCCCTGTTACAAAACCAAAGCTGCAGGATTTTTTTCTGAAGGGTAAAAACTGTTGCATAGTTAGGGAGCTTGCTGTGTGTCTACACACACTTCCACTGAGGTAGATACACACACTACTTACACAGGCCTAGATATATTTGTGGTTAAAAAGGAAGGCTGGGGGCAGGAGTGGCTGTGCTGCCTTCAAGGCTTTAGCAGGTTCAATATCCTTGCAGTTATTTATCTATAACTATTTCTCATATAATATATGCTACCAGTTAAGCCAGATGACCTATCATAAAATCTAGGGGTCTACTTTGAAATGAAACATTGAAGTGAACACCTTCTAAATCTTGTTTATGCCATGCTGCTTTAAGTTACGGTGTGATAAGAGATCTTTGACCAGCTGTCAATGGTTTTCTGCTTAAACTAAACAGAATGTGATGTTAATCTGTCACGAATGCATTCCATAACTAAATTAAATAGAGCCCACTGAAAAATAAACCGAGGCACTGAAGGTATTGGTATCGTGTTGGTGCTGAAAGATGCTTAAAAAATGCATCATCTCTAACTTTGATAAATTTGCAGAAGATCCGAGTATTTAATGTTCTCAGTGTTGCAGAGGGTAGGCAAAGGTTAGTATACTTCAGGACAGTTATGCCTGTTGCTTTCTCAGGTCTTGAAAGAGGAGTTAAGGATTTTTTTTTTTGTATTTATGCTCTGCTCAATGTCTCCTTATCTCAGACATTTTTTCTCTCTTTCAGATGGCTTGTTATTGCAGTTGGTCTCGTTCGGGCATATCTGGCTAAAGGCAGCTACCACAGCCTTTACTATTCAATAGAAAAGCCCCTGAAATTCTTCCAAACTGGAGCATTGCTTGAGGTAGGTGCAGTGCTCTTCCCTGATGTTACTAATGTTTGCGTGAATGTGTTGTTCAGTAGAAATAGGGCAGCCTGTGTTAGACTGTGCCTTCTAGGTATCTGTGTTTTTTTCATTAGCCTTTGTAGAGTGATTTGAAAGTAAACATAAGAAATACACCTCGCACAAATACTGAATTTTTCCTTTTAGCGAGTTGTGAGGGAACTTACTCTCTGCTCGTTGGCATGGGAAGCAGAGCTAACTATTAAGCCTAATCTTTGAAATGCAAATATTGAATCTTAAGCTCTTGTAATAGAACTAAATGTGTGTCCTAAATTGCTTAATTTGAAATGTTAGTGATTTGAATTTTTCTTTCTATTCTAGATTCTTCACTGTGCACTTGGTAAGTGCTTGCAAATTTCCAGTTTATTATTGTCATAGAAGACTGCAATTTTAGCAATGTACTAGCACGAGAAACGTCATGGTTTGTGAATTGACAGATTTAATTCTTGCTTAACTCACTAATTTTTCCTAGTAAGAAAACAGAGCTTCAGCTCCTGTCTGGATGTTCACTAGCCACTATTTAAAGAGTGAGATGGCATTAAGGTTCCTAAAGCTGCAGCTACACTCTTGCTGTTTTTCATGTGTTATGAAGGGTCTGTTACATGGTGGGTTCATATCGAATTCCTGTGGGTTTCTTTAATAACCAAGTGAGGTAGTTGGGAGAACTTAAACTTGTATACAGGAATTTGTCAGCAGAGGGCAGTCTGGTTCTGTAGTTGATGGAGTAGTTCTGAACCTCCTGAATAATCTGTTGCTCTGAAAATGCTGTCCTAAAATGCAGTTTGTAGACTGTGACAGATGATCCCAAGAAATGAATGATCCTATACTCCTCAAATTAATGGGAAGACTTCTCACAGTAAGCTGTACGTATCATCTACTTGTCTGTGTTGCCAAGGCAGTCCTTCCAACGCTGTTTAATTTTACTAAATCTCAATTACTGGTTTTTACCAGAATAAACCACACTTTTAAAAAAATTATCAGAAATTAATATTAAAATGTGTTGGTTAAAGGTCTTGTTTAACAAGTGGCAAGAAGGACAAGTTAAGTCTTGGAACACTGGGGAAAAAAACCTTGCAGATAAAATGCTGGGTTTACCATCCTAAATCAGTAGTGCTCTGCTATTTTCTTAAGCTAAACTTGTGTGCAGACACCAGTGTTTACCAGTACTAAATCTAAGAGTGTAAAAATGTAATTGGATTATCTTCTCCTCACACTTGTGTCCATAAAAATCAATTAATAGCAGGAGAGAGTCCTGTGTTTCACCTTCCAGGCTGATGCAGAACAGCAAGCAAGATGATTATACCAGCCTGTCTGTGAGCAAAACTAATAATTCTGTCTCAGTTGATTTGAGGTGTGGATCCGTTTAGCCCATGTTATCCTCAGTAGCACAATTTAATATTACTGAAGAGAGCCATTAGGGGAAGATTGCAACATTTTGTACCATTACTAGTCTATCTATTTGCTTTCTCTAACAAAATTGTTTTACAAAATACTTATTTTCTTATAACTGGCCATGGATTTTTTTTTTTTTTCTGTTGATGGAAACACTTGTCAGCTAAATAAAGTGAGAGCTTTTGCACAGCTGGATGCACTGCTGGTGTTTGCTGTAGTCCTACTGACTCTGGCAAAAGTTTCTATGCAAGGAGGAAGGGGAAATCTGCGGATTCCTTTGCCCCTGCTAAACTAATTGCTCTAACTAGAGCTGTAATTCTCTGTCACTAGAGGAGCTTATCTGTGACAGATGGCTGTGTGTATCAGCATAACTTTTCTCTCCACATCTTTTCAGCAGAATCTGAAATGTTAGCATCTGTGAGGCAAGTCCTTCAGAATATGAAGACTGATAGGGGAATGTCTGTCAAGCGTAGTTGAGAACAGAACTTTGGCGTGTGGCAAAGATTTAAAAAATGAAGGAAAGCTCACATGGAAAGGAGGGAACACATAGCCCAGAGACCAAGAGGAGGGACTAATAGACAGGCAGATGGAAAAAGGAATGTGCAGTTCCTTGACTTGTGTAGCAGACAGAGCCCAAGTGTGGGAATAGCACTGACAGAGCGAGGGGAGAGCTTCTGACTGGAGGAAGCTGGTATGGAAAGAGGTGGTAAGAGCCACCAAAACATAGAAGAAATAGTACTACAGGGAATTGGTGAAGGGAATGGAGAAAAACGAAGCTTTAGTGAGTACAGGCCCATCCTGCAGAATCCCTGCAGTACCAGCCTTTCTCCCGTCGTATTGTTCACCAGTGACCCTCTGGTAAGCCAAAGTCAGCACTGGTTACTGGTTTGGCTTTAGCCTGCTCAGTTTGAGGGATCTGGGACCTGTAAGCTGTGCACACAGCCTGTTCTCAGCTGGGAACCCACTGGGACACAGGAAGCACTTGGTGGGAGCTGGAGAGTTTCCTGCTGGAGATGGAAGGTTTAATCCAGGGTCTGGAAGAGGTCTGGGTGGGGCTTACTTGCTTCTTGGTTCCAGACCTGAGCCCTCTGTCAAGCACTATTCTAGCGTGTGAAGTGTTGTACAAGTGATGACAGATGTTTTTAAAAATAACAAGCTTCAGATTGACTGTCAGGTACCTGTTCAGTGCAGTGAGTAAATAATTAGAGGCAAATAAAGTTTACAGGAATTGTAGCTGGTGAGTCACT
Source organism: Empidonax traillii (assembly GCF_003031625.1). Lineage (NCBI taxonomy): Eukaryota > Metazoa > Chordata > Aves > Passeriformes > Tyrannidae > Empidonax > Empidonax traillii. Next base: position 887,327 of record NW_020955354.1, read on the forward strand.
TATTTTGATCTCCTGTTTTTGGCCTAGATTGGCATTGTCTTGGCTATAATGAAATACCTTGTTTGTCTAACTTGAGATAATCTTGGATGGTTCCTACACAGTCATTTTGGCTTATTTATAGATTCCTTTGCAGGAACATCAGGCTGTCTTGTTTAGGAGGGGATGATCTCAATTGTATAAAAGAAAAGGTGGGTTACTCTCAGAGGAAAGGGCCTTTAACAAGTACGGATTGTGGTGGTTTATAGCACCCCTTTAGTGTTGTCTGAGAACAGAAACCAATTCTGCCCTGAGGTTTTACAACAGTTACTACATTATGAACAATATGTGATAAAACTGAAGGGAACTGTTTGTAGGATTTTCCTTTCTTTGTACTCTGAAAGAAACCTAACATGTCAATGAAAATAATTCTAATGAAATTTGCTTTTGGATTTTCTTATTCTTTCTTCCTTTTCCACTTTCCCACTTTGGTCTTGACATCTTCCTGAGGGTTTTCTGTGTTTCTTGTGGTGGTCTGCATTAGTTTTAGAAGCACTTTTTACTGTCACTTAGGAGCTGCACCTGCTCTTGCATTTGTCTTCATCGTGCTGTTGGAAGCAAATAAAAATTTTTGATGCGAAGTTTAGAAATTTTATGTAATTTGCAGGCTAAAACTATTCCTGCTCTGTGAGACCTGTGTGTGTAGGATGCTTTTACTGGAAGTTTAATCAGCACCTCAAAACTTGCTTGGAAGAACCAGTGATATCTGCTTCCTTGAGAAATCTTCCGCTTGTTTCTGTACCTACCAATGCATCAGTTGTTTCTTGGGGTTTGTTTGTTGTGGGTTTGGGGGTTTTTTTGAGTTGTACTTCCAAGGAGGAATTACAAATTTTGTATACCAGAATATGGGCTAGATCAGTGTTTCTGCCAAATACTTTTAATTTTTTGCTTGCTGATTTTTAGGATATATTCTGTGAAACTTCTTTATTGTTTTTATTTTTTAAATCACAGTAATGAAGAGTATCTTAGATATTTTAATCAAAGAGGGTTTATTTGAAAGACTGTATCCCAGAAGCTGTTTGATTGAAGTTATCTCATCTTATTTAGCTGTTCTCTATTAAGGAATGTGCTGTGATTGCAGTAAGATCAATTTTATTTGCGTTTTGATGCAGAAAGTCTCGTCAGGGGATTGCATTGCATTAGGCTGTATAAACATACCGTGGGACAGACTTAATGCTTTCAAATTTAAAAAATTATATGCTTTCCTTCCAAAAATTTCAAATAATTGGACTTTGGTTTAGATATGTTTTATTTCCCTATCTCTCACCCTGGTACTCAGGACTATTTACTAATTGCAAAATGTTTTCCAGGCATTGTTCCCTCTTCTGTTGTTCTGACTGCTTTCCAAGTGATGTCAAGGGTTTTCCTGACATGGGCAGTAACACACAGTGTAAAAGAGGTAAGTCAAGCTACCAAATGAATAGAAAAACTGTTGATCCATTCTGAAAAGCAAGTGTTGATTGCTGTCTTATTTTCTTTAAAATGTCTTCTGTTTGTATCCCAACATTTGAAATTGTTTATGTGAATTTCTGTGGATCAAAAGAAATAAAAATAGACCTGAAGTCATCTTTTCTTGACAGTCAAAGAGAGCGAGGTCTGATTCTCTCACTGTGAGACATGTAGCTCCTGAATAGATTTTCCAGTCTTTACTGGAAGTTAAAGAGGTTTCAGTGTGTAATACAGAGCCCAGAATTTGGGACAGCCTTATTGTATTGATCTCACTGGTGCCGTAACTAATAGTGACATCCCCTCTCTGCCCCCTTCCTGCATACACAGTTCACTTTCTGTTCCAAGGCACCTGAAGCTCCTCCTCAACTGTTTGTTACCAACAGTGTCTCAATGCTTTCCCTTATCACTCTTCAGGATAATCTTTCCTCTGTCCCTCATTCGATTTTCTTACATTCAAATGTGGGTGGGTTGTGGGGCCTGTGTATTTTTCCTTGTTGGTCACCACACCGTAGTGCTGTACTTTATACAAACCTCTGTAGAATCTTTTGGAAACCGTGTTATTTGAAAATTTTTCTGACAACTGTTTTAAAATCTAAACCTGCTCCAATTGGTACAGGTTATGCCGACTGACTCTTTCATGACACCTGAAACATTGTAGCCCAAATATGCTGCATCTGTGCTGGGGTTTCTTCTCGTTAAAGAAGGACATTACCCTTGATGCCAGTGTCAGCACGGGTGCCTGAAATAAGTGACAGTCACCTTGTGTCGTTATAAGATCATTTGTGACTTGACACGGAGAATGTTTAAGGAGCTTCTCTCACTACCAAGTCTTCAGGGAAACTGCTTTCTCTTCCTTACTCCAAACCTGTTACCAGAGCATCCATCCACATGTAGAGTAATATGTCACTATAGTTCCTATTAATTAACTGACTTTTCTGATATTATGATGCTTGTTCACATGAACCCTTAGTTTCAGGCTATATAAAGTTGAGGAATGATACTATTTTTCTCAATAAACTTTAAATCTTATAAATATTTTTCTTCTGATGGATTTCCCTTTTGGTGCAAATTAACGTACTTCAGTCTCAATCAATTCACTGAAATAAGTAGTAGATTTTGAACAAAAACAAAGCCATAGTCCCAAGACATTAGATTTTAGATACATGTATAAAATACTTTTAAAGAAATATCCTTCCAGTTTGTCTTGTTACCTCTATGATGTTGGGATACCTGGTGTTTCAGAAAAAAAAAAAAATTAAAATCTTTTTATGAATTGTCTCCTGGTTTTGAAGTAACCCAAATATTGGAGCTTAGATTGCATGGCTTAGAAGTATTCCACATGTTGTCTGTCATCAAAGAAAAGCCTGTAATATGATTGTGGGTAAGGCTTTTTTGAAACTTATGCTGACGTTCTCACTGGAGAAAACCAGGAAAATGGGAGAAAACGGGAGCAATGAGTTTAGCCCAACATTCGAGTTTTATGGAGGATTCTTTGAACAATGTTAAATGCAGATTTTTTATCTCAGACTTGCTGTCTTTTGGTTAAACTCTTGAGATAGACTGTATCATATGTTACTTTTTTTCAATGTTTCAGAAAGTAGGCATAAGAATGGTAAGGATGAGAAATCCTGTGACTTAAAGTGAATAAATAAGAGGCTGCATCCTGACCCCTCCCCTTCCCCCAGCCAGGGAGCATGCAGTCTCACCTGGGGAGATGTATTGCAAGTGTCACAAGTGTTCTACTTTTTCTAAAGGGCTGTCTGCACAAGTGAGCTCCATGGTGAAGTCCAGGATTAAATTCTCACACAGCTTTATGGAACTTGTAAGCTATGCAGTTGCATGATGAGGTTCTTGTAAAATGAAACGCAGTTTTCCTCTTTAACTCTTTGAGTGAGACTTGTTCAGTATCTTGCTTTTCCAGACTGTTTTCATATATAATGTAGTTAAAAGAAGAAGCGTGTACTGCATCCCTCCTCTCTGTCAGGATACACTTCTAGATATGTGATGTGATTTGAAGCATGCTTCTTGCCACTAACACGTTTGTGCTTTTCGTTGACTTCAGTGCTGATGTGTTGTTAAACTCAATATGAAATTATTTATAATAAATGTTAAAGCATGGCAAATGTTAAAGTACTGCACACTTTCTTGGGTAGCAATGAGATTCCCCTTAACTCACCATAATTCCACCTGAACTCCAGTTGTTGGTATAGTGGAGGAGGGCCTGGCACATCATACAGTGCTTATTATCATTTTGTCATTACACCAGAAAGGAATCAGTTTAGTGAATTTTACTTTTTCCCCTGCAAAGGAGGGAAGAGAATGAGCAGCCTGGCATGAAGGGCTAGGAGGGTGTTGGCACAGGAGAACAGAAAAGTGCCCTTCAGTTCAAAAGATGTCTTTCTGAATTTGTGTGAACAATGAGATCATCTGGTGCCATCATGGCAGACCTTTGTAGAGTTCCATTATGATTGATAATTCTGTACCCACTTCTGATGGGTAATTAAAAAATGGTGTCAGCAGGGATTTATTGCTTATCCCATTGGGTTCAGTTACAGATAAGTTGCAGATAAATATAGTGCATATTTAGAGGAACCTTTCTAGAACACACAGTCTAGAGATGCTGTGCAGACGGCATGTACAGCATGTAGAGGTGGTAATTGAGACTGTAGTGTCTGCAGTTGTGAATTGATATCTTCAATCTGCAGTGCATACTTACTTACTAAAGAGGGAAGAACATCTTAATTTATGATTAACTTCTAGTAAAGGAAGTCCATGCTGGAAAGTCCAGAACTCTGGCTGAGTGCAGTTGAAAAGCCTGATTCACCACTGCTTTACATCTATGTAAAATATTTTCTTTTTTTTAAATTTTTTATTTTGTAATTACTGCGCTAGAGAACCAGCGATTTGGAGGGAGATGTGCTGTTCCAACAGTTTTCACTATTACACTTGCATAGTGCTGCTGGTTTTACTCTTCTGCACTGGATTGCTCAGTTATGTGTTTAGCTGAAATTTTCTGCAAATTTGTCAAACTGTTACTCTTAACATGGAGAAATTTCCCTTTCCGTGCATAAGGAAATATTAAAAACCTCTCAGACTTTATTTTGTCAACTCCCAGTTCTCATCTTTGCATCTTAAAAGGCTGTGGTTTGTTTCATATTTTAACAATCATTTTCTGCTATTCACAGTTTTGAAGATAAGCTAAAGTAAATTCAGGGCCCTCCTTGATATATTGGCTTGAAACACATGCCAAAAAATTACACCTGTTGTATGATTGACCCCAATTAAGGCAGTTGGACAAATAAGGTGTAAATCAAGTGTAAAATGTGTTTTGACTTGTGTCTAATACTTCCTTGAAAGACTGGCACGAAAAAAGTAGAGGAAGAAGAATTGATTTCTTAGGGCAGCATTTGGCTCAGTGGTTTATTAAAGGTCTACTGTGTCTTTGCTGTATTATCTCCCTTCAGCCTGGAAGAGGAATGATGCAGATGCAGCATTAGCAGTGCCTAAATTAATGAGACTGTTTTGTAAATCAGTTCCCAGGGGTTCGATAATGTGCATCTCAGTCATCTTTATTTGAGCCACTGAAAAATTGTCAGTGCTCGAAGAGATGTTCTAATAGCAACAGACTTGTGACAGATATGAGTGTGTAAAAAACATACCTTTTAATGATAACCACCAACTTCCAGTATTCATTCTTCCCTAAATAGGGACACAACCTATAAAGCTTGAGTAAAGACAATCAGTAATGCTTTAAGTGACCGTAACAGGGTTGTGTGTGCTTCATAACGGTATGAACTATCTAATAAATTAAAATATTAAAGTACAATGGGGAAGACTAGACCTGTGAAGGCAGTGTTACAGAAGTCCTGGGATAGAACTGGATTGTAACTGCTAGATTTTCCACTTCCACCTGTATCATTCACTTCTTGTCCTTGCTCATGTCCTTGGATGCTACTTCAGCGAAAAATTTTTATTCCTTGCCTTTACTGAATCCCATAGCTAGGGAAAGAAAGGGGGTTTAAGTACAGGCTGAAGTCCATGACTCACATTTAGGTGAACTCACTAAGCTGCTACTCCCAGTTTGGCCAGAAGATGCAGCTGTGGAGTGCTTGTGGAACACGTTGCTCCTTTGAAACAGCATCATCTATGAAGTGCTGTTAACTTTTCCCTGTTAAGAACTAAGTCTTGCTTATAAAGCAGTCTTCAAACAGGATTAGGATCCTGTAGCAATGTAAAAATAGATTTAGACTCCTGTCTGAAAATCTTCAGATAATTTTTGGATTTTGCTCTTTTATGATGATGCAAGGTAGATTAATATATAAATAAATTTTCAGAGTTTCATGTGGAGAAAGAACAAGGGGCATTTGCTGCAAAATGCAGTGGAAGTGACCTGAAGTGTTCTATGCAGCAGAACACAGATTAACAGCAGCCCTACATTCCAGGATAGCTCAAGACTTCTGTACAAATCTTTCTGGGTTTTGCAGTGTGTAACAAAGCTTTTTCTGGGTAATCCTCTTGACTGTTTTCATACAAAAATATATGATCAATCCCCTCCTATTATTCTTGTTCCTTTTTTATTTTCCTTTTTGCTGGTACGTGTACTTTGCTCAGGATGAATAGAGTACACCACCCACACCTACAGACTACTTCTTTTTTTTTTCAGAAGTTGGAGGAAAAGAGAAAATGTGGGCCTTGTGGTTGAGCTCTTTTTGTTCCCACGGTCCACTGAATTGGGGTTCAAGGTACTTGTACAGCTGGGAATTCTGTTGGAGGCTTGAGGGAAAGAGGGGAAAGGCTGCATAAAAATCATATCTGTTCTCTCAAGAATTTGTAGTGCCAGGCGTGTGACCCCATATATACCACTTGATCACTGTTACTCCATCTGAAACTTGAACCTCATAATGATGCTCCAAAATCTAATAAATACAACAATTCATTTTAAAACACGTGCTTCTGAAGATTAACTCTCAACATAGGGGGAGAATAAAAGCTCCAAGGGGTGTAAAGCAGTGAAACAGATACAGTGCCTTGAGTGTAACGTGAGAGGAACTGTGCTAGATACAGTAAGTAGAAAATGGAGCAAGGAAGAGTGAATCACATAGTTGTCAAGCGTACCTGAGGTGAGACAATCTGAGCTGCTGTTTCTTCTCTCCTCCCAGCCTGGATTCTGGTGTTAGCTGTTTTGGTGCTGCTTAAAAGTAGGACGCAGTTTCTCACCTGTAGAGGAAGGAAAACAGGGTTTCTACTCAGAAGTAGCGTGAACAGGAGCAGAACACAAGGTGTAAACCAGATATCAAGTGTAAGAGTAATCATCTTTTCTGCTTGCTGCACTAGGAAACAGTCGTAGGACTGAAATAGGAGCTCGTGCTGTTCAGGAATGGGAAGAGTTCTGAATTATACTCAGCATTTTCAGGATTTCTGGTACCAATTTACCTTGCTCAGAATGTGAGATCTTAAAGTTACCTGATCATGAAGCAGAGCTGTTCTTTAGCAACTAGAAAAATACAGAGCATGATAAGAAGGTTTTTTTACTGTTGTTACTAATTTTGGTTTTAAGCCCATTCCTTGATTCTGTTCTCTAAAATGATGCAGTAAAGCAACCCACAGGAATTGATTTCTGTGAGGTTTTCTTGGGTCTGGTGAGTAACTGGTAATGCTTGAACTGATACTGAGCTTTCTTTTCTTTCTCACAGGTACAAACTGAAGACAGTGTCCTCTTGTTTGTAGTGGCCTGGACAATCACTGAGATTATCCGCTACTCTTTTTACACGTTTAGCTTGTTAAACCACCTCCCTTATCTCATCAAATGGGCCAGGTTGGTAGTACAATAGAAATCGCAGCATTGAAGCACTGATTTGACAGAGATATTTATCCTGTAAAATAGCTGCAGTACAAAAAAATTAGATTTTGAGGTAATTGCCCTGTTTGTGAGTGTGACTTCCCAGCTCTTTCCAGCAGATTTTGGAATTCAAAAAGATCTCTTTCACTGTAAGCTGAAAGAGTAGAAACTGATATTTAACAGTAAAGGGGGGCAGTAAGTAAACTGACATATCCCTTTTAAGTAGTATAATAAACCCCATCAAAGAGTTTAGAAATGAAAGTAATAAAGTGGGGGGGTGGTGGGGGAGAATAGTTTTAAAGATAGTATTTAGATTCTCAAAGGTAATTTTTATATATTTCACACTTTTTGCTGATTTTAACACTTAGCTTGAAATAACATTCATACCTTGCCATGCTCTAATCAAATAAGAACTAAGGAAAATAAATACTGAGTTGAGAATTTAAAATTTGAATATCCATAATAGCATTTAACAAATACTTTGTCAGAGTTTGTTGTAACTTTTAATTCTTTCTGTAAATGTTCTATTCTAGGTACACTTTGTTTATAGTATTGTATCCAATGGGAGTCTCAGGCGAATTACTCACAATATATGCTGCATTACCCTTCGTCAGGCAGTCTGGCTTGTATTCCATTAGTTTACCTAACAAGTACAATTTTTCTTTTGACTACTATACATTCTTGATCCTGGTTATGATCTCTTACATTCCAAGTAAGTATGAATTCGCTAGTTTTTTTAGTATCACTAACTGTAATGGGAAAAGCTAATAATTGGGAGATTAACGTACTGTTGATGACCTTGTTTAATTTTTGTATGGTTCACAAAGGTTTAATGCCTCATGGAAATTTTAGCTTTTGCTGTTTATGTTTCATCCCCTACTTTGTTGTTCTGCAAACAGGCTGTGTAACATAATCTTAGAAACAAGAGGAGAAAAGGCTCTTGCATGAAGGATAGAGAGAGAAAAGAGGCACCAGTTTGTATAAAGTGACACAGATTCTGAAAAAGCAACACTAGAATTGCAAGAAATGAAACAAATCTGGAAATTTCATTCTTTTGGAAGGGCTTTTTCCTCCCCATTTTCTTTCTGCTGTGTGCGTTCAGTTGAGGAAACTTTTGTCCTCTGCTTGTACACGCAGAGTTATATACGGCATTTTGCATTTAATTAAAAATGTGAATGCTCTAGCAAAAAAATAAGTAATACCTGAAGCCTAAGAATCGTATCACCTCTCTTTAAAGCGTAAAAAGGCAATAGATAACTTGAGCAAAAAGTGGATAAGCATGTTCTGTTTTAATGGGGAACTGGTGACCTTGACTGTGTGACTGCATCTTGCATTGGTATGCAAACCTCGCTTCTAACTTTATTGACTTGAATCTGTTTTCTCTTCAGTCTTTCCTCAGCTGTATTTTCATATGCTACACCAGAGGCGAAAGATACTCTCCCACACTGAAGAACATAGGAAGTCGGAGTAATTCCAACACTTTTTCAGAACTTTTCAAACATCAAAATGCTGCAGTTTTTCAATACCCAGCACATTTGTAAAGAATATACCAAGATAAGTCAGAGGTAAAAGACCAATAATTTAGCAAGAATAACCAATAAATCTGATTCCACTGAAATCCCACAGTGTAAAACATTGAAATATTTTCAGCTTACAATGCTTCAGAAAACTTTTAAACTTTATATGGCTTGGCAGTTAACATTTTCCTTAAATGATGTGCTAAATGGTTTTCATTTATTATTAAATGCCTGAAGGTTGCAGTATGAGTGATGAAGTTGTACCCACTAAATGCCTGAATTGGGATTATATTACCAATACCTCTTTTTTTTAAGTGCTTGACTGCATGCCAGAAACTGTATGTATTGCTATGAAAGCAAACAATATGCTCTGGAATACTTCAGGATAATGTCAGAGACTTCAGTGGAGAATGTAATCTGGCCAAAGTGTTTGAGTTTAGAAAGGTAGGTTGTGTATTTAAAAGGTGACGGGAACAAGAACGAGAAACCAATTACGGGAAACGAAGGGAATGGAGTTCTTTAGGAATTTAAACAGTATGATGTCTGACCAGAGTGTGTTCTCTGAAGATCTTGTTTAAGCTGAGTACACTAATGCAAATGTTAATTCAGAGGCTGTAACGCTTATCTGAAATATTAAAACTCCTTTAAGTACTGCATCCCTGGATACTTTTTTACATATTAAAAAAAATGAAAATTAATACTAACTGTAATATTTCTAGTGGTACCAGTAATGAATTTAAACAATATAAGGAGGCAAGTCACCAGAAATGTGTGCAGTTCTCCCTTTTTTACTTTAAATTATCATCTTTAATCACTGTCAGTGATACTCATCTTTCAGTGCTGAGGACTGTTTGGTCTGCTGTGGAATCATCTGGGGGCCTTGTTTCTCAACCTAACTTTTCTTAAGCGACTGGTGTGTATCACTGTGGCACATCCAAGCAGGCAGTTCCAGGCACTCAACTTCTGAAGTGTTGCAAAGTCATAAGCTGCTCTTTTGAAAACAGATTATCTCATGTGTTACGTGCTGCTTTTGCAGACTGGACAAGCCTTTCCTCATCTGTTCTTTTGAAAGAGTGGAAGAATACAGAAAGTTATATTTTCCTCAGTGCTTCCCCTGGGTTAGCTTTCCCTTGGGAAGGTAAAACAGAGAACAAGAAAGCCTTGTAGTGAGGCAGAAAGCACTAATGCTGTGTGAGCAGTGCCCTGAGTTTTGAAGACACTTTTGAAGGGGCCAAAAGGGTAGGGAATGGAAGGGGCAAAGGGAGCAGGGAAATGAACAGATACCCAAGCAAAGACAAAAGGAAATGTGGGTTATGGCCTTTGCTCTGTTAGGAATTGGTAGTCAAGTAGTGTTGTTTGAACCCAGTCAGGGTCACTAGACAACACCACATGGCTTCCCTCTTGTAACGTTATGACTTGGTGCATAAATGAGGTGTGACCCCTACCATGGTACCTGCAGTACTGGGCTCGTGCTGTGCCTCCCCCTGGATGTGGCCCAGTTGTGCTCAACACATCCCAGCTCTCCCTACACACAGCCAGGAAGTAGAGGGCACAGGCTTTCTTTTCTAGCACTTGGGAATAGCTGGATTTACAATTATTTAAGTTTATGCTTGTCAGAGCTATATTTTTTAAAAAACTTTGCCTTTTTCAGTAATTTTCTTTGACTCTGTCAAAAGGTCTGAATTTTCCTAACTCTCACTATATAGCACATTTCCTGTTCAAACACAAACAGGACTATTATAAGCAGAGAGAGGATAAGAAACAATAATAATCTTTGCTTCTATTTTAAACGCTTTGGAGCCTATTATTGACTATTCGAAAACACGGGAGGTTGTACCAAGATGGGTGTTGGTCTTTTCTCCCAAGTTACATGTGATAGGACAAAACCGCCTCATGTTGCACCAAGGAGGGTTTAGATTGGATATTAGGAAAAATTTCTTCATCAAAAGGGTTATCAAACACTGGAACAAGCTGTCCAAGGAAGTGGTGGAGTCACCATCCCTGGAGGTATTTAGAAGGAATGTAGATGTGGTGCTTAAAGACGTGGTTTAGTGGAACTTCGCAGTGTTAGGTTGCACTTGATGATCTTGGAGGTCTTTTCCAACCTAAAGAATTCTGTGATTCTATTACTGTGGCCATATACAGCCTCAGACTGGTTTTGGATTTGAAGATGCAGTAGTTCAGTTAATTTCTGCAGTAGGTTATGGGCTTTGTTGTGATCTGAGAAATGTTATGTTATACTGAACTCGATTGAAAGTGTAAATTTCCACCTCTGAATAAAACATCTTTTGCTTATACTTGTTGTTAAAGAAAGTGATGTCAGTATTTCTGAAGGATGCCATCTAAAAGATCTGATTTCCTGATGTACTTAGGTTATTGGATATTGTCGATGTACAGCTCCTGAACTTTTCTTAATTTGATTTCTGGGCCCAAATAAAAGATTTGGTTTCAAATTTGTTGGTCCAATTTGGAGGAAAAAAATGGCTGTGTAATACTTCAATATGAAACAAACTGCTGGCTCTGCTGATGAGAAAGATATAGTCCAGATCTGTGTACAGTACAATCAGATAGCACTGGCACCATGGAAAAGCAGAGCGTGCTGCCAGCAGGGAGGAAACTTGTACAACCAACACCTTTACTGAATAAGCTTTATCATGGAATATTTACTTTAATTGAAAATATAAATTTACCACACAAATGGAAATAAACTACAGACTTTTAAAAGAAAATGGAGTTACTTTTCCTTTCAAAAGAAATTGCTTTGTTACTAAGAAATCTTATCAGCAAGGTTGGTTTATATTCAGAAGTATGAAAATGCAGTTAGTATGTACAAAAATTCAGCACTTCATCTTGCAGTGCTTTTTCAAGTTTATCTTCCATGGAAATCACTGGAAGGTGATCTTGAATAAGAACTGTAGTGTGATGCCCTAATCCTCTTTGAGTTGTTCCCCAGTATTGACTTTGGTCACACATGTGGGGTTTTTCCTCATAAAATAAGAAATTTCCCCTCATCTGTCACTGAAGTTGTAATGTGGTTTGTGTGAACTTTATAGTAGAAGCTTTGATTGGTACTGTTTGCCACAAATGTAGAGGGTTTTATTTTCCCCACACACTATTTTCTTGGCTTGCATGTTCTCTATCAGCATATCCAAACCAGCAGGTGTTCTCTGCTTTGGTGTCTCTGTTGTGTGCACTGATTCAGTTGACAGCACTTTATGTTCTACCACGCTGGTTTTGTCTGAGTTAGTCACTACTCTCTAAAAGACCAAGGCTCTTACCAATGTATAGTTTACAACTGGAACTGTAGGAATGTTCATATTGTAAATTACAGTAAGATGCAGGTTACAGTGCAGGTAAATTGTAATTTTTCACAATGTGATGTTTCTATTAAAGGTGGGGTTTTTTGTTATCATAATGAAGGTTGACATTTGTGTGGACCAATCTGCAGTGTCATTTGAAAACCTTTTTCAGCTTTAAATTTTCATGAGTATACATCAAATCACGCATTTTGATGTATATGTCAGTGAAATTTGGGTGAAAACTATATACAGTCATTTTTGTATTTTTTTCTATGTTGTGAAGAATAAAATTGTAATTTTATAAGTCTGATTCACTAAGATTATTATAAGTTAATGTATTTTTTGTATATTTAGGAATCTGGTATAACCTGGAGCTCTGAAAGATTAAGCATAGACTTTTTATGCATGGTTGAAAGATATTTCAACTTCATAATGCAGTGGAATGGTTTGTATGCTAAAATACTAGTCTGTGTTGTTGCCTTGTGAAATTGATTCTGTGCTCTCCGCCTGGATTTGGCCTACTGATCTGTGATACTAATTGCTATAATCGAAATAAAATCATTCTGAACTAAATACGTTGTACTGTTACTGTTTAAGGAAAAAAAGCAGATACTTTATATTTGTGACTTAGGGCTGTATTTTTATTCATTTGTATAGAATGTTTGCCTTGCAATTTACAAGATTTTTTTAGCATATGTAGCTCTGGAGCTCAGACAAAAGAGTTAGGAAACTTCATACTGTTATGAAAGATCTGCTTTTCACTTTCAGAAGAGGTACTCATAACAACACGTTAACTGTGTCAGCACTCAAACTTACAGCTTCCTGAAGGATCCTCAATAGAATGAGAGCTCTTTGTTCTCCTGTTGTTATTTGTACTCTGGATGCTGATGGTTTTCTACAAAAACAAAACCGTTTGAGTATTATAAATACAGTGGAATGCTTAACTAATGCAACAGAATACTTCAGAGTTCATTTACTAAATATAATATGTCTGCTACCACGGCAACGTTCTTAGCATTTTTAACACTTCCTGAGAGAGATTTAAAAACTGTGTCTAGATGGCATTAATGCTCGTGAATAACGAGTTATAATCCTCTAATAGGAACTGAGTAGTAGTTGCAGAGTGAGTGCTATTACTCTGGGCATATGCTTGTCATAAGATTGCACAACTACAGTGATTTTTTTGTTGATTGCAGCCGGGATGAACCGATGTTGTCATGCCCAGCATCAGCACATGTCCTACGCATGATGGCTGTGACTTAGCACTGCTGTGTAATTCAAAACTCCTCTTTGAAATGTTACTCCGTGAGTGGTGGTGCCGAGCTCCCTTTGTGCCTTAGAATAACTTCTGCTGGTTATTTGGGTTTCCTCTTTGCATTTTGAAAACAGTATGTGTGGAAACAGTTTTAGTTCCCTAAGGTAACTTAAAAACAGCATAAGGATTCTGTGCTTGCAAGCAATTTAATATCACAATAGCACATAAGGCTTATCTCAAATAAAGCATTGGCAGTTCTTGACATGAGACTTGAGGAAGAATCTGTGCTGGTGTGCTGAGTATAAAACGAAAAGGTGTGAATATCTGTATGATTCATTTGATGTGAACTGAGCATTTCTACAGTTGGGATTGACTGATTCAAACCACCCAACTGCTTGGGACTTCAATATCAAGTAGCTTTTAAATTTTGCTTCCCATCTCCTAAACAAATACTCTTCCACACTTGTCAGAAGACTTCTAAAAGTAGTAAGAGAATTAATAACACTTCTGAAGGCTATCTTTGAAACAGTTGGAATTTCAGATGTGGGTGGAAAATTTAAAACTCGTAATACTGTTGATCTCTGATCTCCAGAATAATACTTTACAGATGGGAAAGATCCTAAAGCTCTTTTAATGTCTTCACAAATTAATTGGGCATTAATATTGTGAGAGGTGTGTTTTTTATGTGCTGACATAGATAATGTGTTAATACTAGGGAAAGAGGTGTTCCTGTCAGTATTATGTCTTAATTTTTCTAGCGGTTTAAGTAGATGCATATTATTTCAATATTCCACTATAAAAGCGTAATTCACAATACTTAGAAACACTTCCATGTCTCGTTATACTTGCACAAACTCAGTGTCACAGCCAACTGCCTCTCTGCAGATGAAATTTATTTCATATAGTTCATACGTAAGAATTTGACGTGATCTGGTAGTACATGAGGATGCCATTATTGGGAAATTCTTTGGTGGAAGTTTTTGCAGATGCTTATTCAACTGAATTGTGAACACTGAATTGCATTTTGTCCTGTCTTTTTGACTCCTGCTACAGACAGTCTGCACAGTCTTCAGTGAACTGTTATCACTTGCAACAAGTGTACATTAAAACTTTATTTGAACACCTGAACTCACAGAATCATATTTACTGTGTAATCTACATTCAGCCTCTTGGATAATACAGTGGGTTAGTCTCATTTTACAGAGTGATAATCTGAAGAATATATATATATAGAGAGAGAGAGAGAGAGGCATTTCAGGTATCTTCTTTAAAATTAGTTGCAAGTTGATGTCAATTTAAAGGTCAGCCCTATGGGTTTTTTTCTAGCATGCCTACAGAAAATACCAGTTGTGGAAAGCATATAGGAAGTGGAGAACCTTCCAATCAGCCTAACCCTGGATTGCTTTTATGAAATCAATTTGCCTTTTAAAGGTTTCTGTGGGTAAAATACAACCTCTTCACTTACTGGGTAAGAAAAAGATCCTGAGTGCTGGTCTTCTCTGCTAAATGACAGTCAATAAAGAGATGAGATGGAAGAGCAGAGGTACTGGAGGATACAGAGCTCAACCACTGTGCTTCACAAAGAATATTAAAGCATTGACAAAACACAAAACTTTCTTCCTTTTTCCTTTTGGTATCCAGCAGTTGTTGGTGGTGGGGGTGGGGTGTTGTTATTTGGCTTTGGGTTTTTGGCTGGATTTATTTGTTTGTTTATTTCTAAGGGAGAACAGCAGCACTTAATGAAGATGCTGCAGTGTTTTGTCTGGTGCGCTGATGACATGAAATTCCTTTTATTCTTCTCCAGGTGTTTATTACAAGATTATGGGGAACTGGATGCACTGGCTTAGGTGATTTGTTTTAGTCTTCTGTTCCTGTGTATAAACTACTGGGAAAGTTGCTGGTTTTAAATACGTTTCCTTACCCAGCTTTTTGGTGCAATTTAAATTAATTAATCAGAGCACTTTGTTAGCAAACTGTAACAGTGGAAAAAGGTTTCTTGCATCAGCAAGAAAATGGATGTGCAATTGAGTCAGACATTGCTGGTTGGTTTACTTAGTAAGACTGGAAATTAACAGTTGATATTTTTGTTAGAGGCCTACCAGAAGTAAACTGTACAATCTGAAAATACTGAATTATTCTTCGAAAAGTATTGTCAAAGAATTTGTAGAATCCTGCTCTAGGTTTACAGGTGCATTCAAAAAGGGGCAGATGTAAACACTCATGGACTATTGTGCTCCAGGTTCCTGGTGATGAATAATTACACTTCAGGCCTAACCTTGTCAGATTTTGAAGAAATAAACTGCTGATAGAAAGATGTAAAAGTACTACAGACCACTGTTGTTAAAAATCATATAATATAGTTATTCTTAGTGACATGTTTTAAACTGATACTTGTTTGCAGAATAAGCTATGGTTGGAGTCCTATGATATGAATTCTTTGGAATTAATCTGGTGTACAATGTGTTGTTATCTCTCCATTGTAACTGTGTGACTCAGAATAACTTTTCAATAAAAAAATGTCTGGTTTTGTATATTTTTATTCAAGCCTGCTTTTCTCATGAAAACTGAGTAGGCAGGTTGTTTTCTGGCTGATTTACCTGTTCTTGACGGGGACTATAGTCACTAAAAATACTAGCAAAATTTGAAAGAAGGGTAGAGGTGTCAGAGAAATTCCCCCAACTTGTGTCTGTGTTTAGCTTAAGATCTTCTACAGCAGGTGCTAATCTCATGTCAGAGTAAGTGAGGGGGGTGGACTGAGAAAGTAAGATGAAAATGTTTGAGTCTAAATTTTGCTAGTCTTGTGCACAGTAGAACACTTTTCCATGCACTCTCTTGAGGTTCCTTCATTAGTACAGTATCAGTCTGGGTTTTTTCACAGCAAATTTGATGGATGAAACCACCTGACTCTGGGCCCTGTTGTCAGGTGTACTGGCTCTGGGTGTCAGGGTTGTGGAAGTTGATGAGTTGCTGGTGTACTCAGTGCTATAATTACAAGTTCTATTAATGCACTTCAGGGATGTGTGACCTTAACTATTGGTGTCCCTTAACTATTTGTGTTTGTACTGCAGATAAATACAGTACTTGTGTAAGTGGAACTTAAGACTGAGCCTGACTACAGCTTGTGTAAAGGTATTTGGTAAATAGCTTAAAACTGCAACTTACGTGCCAAAAACATAAATGTTCTGCTCCGAGCTTCCTACAGGCTCCTGGAGCCCACTTGGTACAAACATTCCTGTCCTGTCCTTTGCTGTTACCCACAGGTGAGCTAGCAGGGCTGAATGCTGAGTAGGTACATGTGTACTACAGGTAGAAAATGAACTGCTGTACTCACATTCTTTGTCTAGAACTGGAATCCTTGGCTGTTTTTTTTCTTATTGTCAGAATTATGTGAAGTCCCTGTGAATGACCACATGAATTATTTGTGCTGTGGTGAATTCCATGATGAATCCTCCTGTACTGGAAATATGCACACGCATGTGTTACAGATCTGCATCCCAGCTTTGGCTGTACTACACAGCATGGACATGCAGATATATTTTGTTTCTGTTTGGGATGAAATATTGTGGGTGCTGCTGTGAAAAAGCTGGCAAACCTGATTCAGTAAGCACCTTGTCTTGCTAGGCTTCTGTGTACCTACCCCTAAAAACCCCCCAGAAGTCAGCTGTGACTCAGATTGTTTTGGGTTGGGCTTTTTGTTTATTTTTTAAGTCACTGTGGTTTTGTGTTTTCAGTTTTCTCATTTTTGGTTCTATTCCTTGTGAATCATCCAGATTATTGGGAGGGGGGTGGTGTTAGAGTGAGAGAACTTGTAATAGCAGCTTGTTCAGTTTCAGTATTTCCTGCCTCCAAGTTGGATCGTGTGATTGTCTCTGGGTTTCAGAGGGCTGTTTTGGACTGTGCAAAGATAGTCAGTGAAAGGGCCAAGAACCTGTTTTATAACAGTGTCACAAATTTAGGGAGCATAGATATTTTAAAATTCTGGATTTAATACTTCCATAAATCTTGTAGTGCATGAAGACCATCAGGAGTGAAATGTGACATGGGTATTCTGAGGTCACTGGATGTTATTCCTCATTTTAAGTAAATAATGGAAAGAAAGAATGCTAATGTTTGTCTACTGCACCTGTTGTATTAATAATAAAGTAAAAAATGTTTTGATAAAAACTTAGAAGGCTACATGTGAAATCAGAATCTGTGTGAACTGGTTTTGTGTTGAAGAAATTCAGATCTGCTTCACATAGCTCTCTCTTGTTTCCCTCAGGGCTTCCTGAAAGTTTTTGTGGAGTTGATATCATTCTAGTGATTTTGTTCTGGCATTCTCTAAATCTTCCATGTGCCTACCTACATTTAGGTATTTTAGCGAGAGAAACACGTTTTGAAAAAGAAGCAGGGTTCAGTTTTAATCTGGAATTTGATCAAGACATGATTGAAGGTACTGAATGGAATTTTGTCCAACTGCCCCTCCCTCGCTGCCCCCCATCCTCCCTCCCCTGCCCCAGAAAAAAAAGCTTTTATGATGGGGCAAGTAGAATTTGGGAAGGCTAGGCTGGACTGGAAGGTGGAACATTAGCCTTTCTGGGGAAGGAATAGTAAGTTTCTCTGTTTTGGTACAACACAGTCTTGTGATATTTGTGTTTGTTGATCTCCTATGAACAAAGCAAATAAATATTCTCATTTTACAGATTAGAATACAAAAAACACTTGTATTGATTAAAGTCATTATTGTTTGTAAATAGCCGTATTGGGACTGAGATATAGAAGTTCCTAATGACACCTTTTAGTCATTCTTCAGAAAAAGGCTGAACTAAATTATGAAAGGAAAAGGTAACTTGGATCTATGTATAAATCATTAACAAAAATAATTGCCTAAATGTTCTTGTAATAAATGTTAGGCATTTTTAAATGAGTTTACAGCCACCCAGGATATGCTGTGGTTTTGTCATACCTTACTGCCATTTATAATCAGGTTCCTGAATTAGAAACAAGAGACAGAGCTTGAAGAAACTGCATGTTAGAAAAAAAAAGGTGTAGGTAAGATGTCCATAATCTGTATCCGTAGTATTCTTCAGTAATCTACTCATTATCCTTTTTCTTCTACCATATGAGATCCAGTAACATGATTACCTGGAAGTAGGCATTAGATCTAAGATTTTTAGTATCCGTGTGGAATCTTACATCTTCTTTTTCATAGCCTTATATATGTCCTCATTGTGTAAAGTACCTGATTAGTTGGCACTACTCTTCTAATACAGCATCCTTGCTGTTTTCACAAGTTACAGATTGCTTGCAGAATCTCTTCCAAATGCACCTTTGTTTAAACTTGACCACTCATATTTACCTGTTTTTAAAGTTACAAACTTTCAGTTTCCCCTGTAGCAAGGACACAACTTTTTTCCCTTTTGGCTAATGAATTTTTTTTTTAAAAAACCTAATTTTAATGTCTTCAGTTTCAGCATCAATTGTTGTAACAGAAAAAAGCAAAACTATTCATAGGTCAAACAGAATGACATAGTGAAAAGAAACATGTATGATACTCTAGAACTGAAACTGCTCTTCTCTGGTACTTGTATATGTAAACTTTCTGGAGGAGGAGCTATAGCTTACTATACCCTGGAGTCCCACCTAAGATTCAGGCTTCCAGAGGCTATCATGGTGCAAAACCTGAGTAAGACCTGACCTAGTCTCAATGGTGAAACATGAGAACCTTAAAATTACTTGGCCTTTTACTGAGCAATGCTTTGTTGATACCCAGAACTAAATGTAGTGAGATGTTGATGTTGAATGTGCTTGGTTCTTACACATGCCTTCATAGTATTTTTCTGTCAGGCAGAATTAATTTTAGACATCAAGTTGTTGTGCATCACCTTTCTCTCTTTACTTGTTTTTACGGTTGTACTTTTTTGTGAAAATGTGAGATCTTTTACCGCTGGCTTTGAGAGAAGAACTCCAAAATGGGAGTTCACGTACAGAACAGAAAGACCCATCCCAATTTACGACTCACTGAAGAATCATTTCACTGTCTTTGTCCCTAGAGTTCAGGCGCTGTGCAGCCAGAGTAACTGACCACACAATTCTTGGGTTTTGTTCTACTTGAGTAGAAGAAAAGTAGTGTATGGATAGTGACAGTGTTGTATAATATCCCAAGAAAAGATAAATGCCATCTGAAAGACAGTGGTATTTATATATAAAAATGTCTCCTCGTGGAAAGCAAACTGTGAATGCAGTTGATCAGCTGCAGTATGTAGCATCTGGCAGGAAAATGCCACGTAAGTGAGCATCATGGTATAATAGTTGTGTGCATTTTTTTAATGAAAATCTTTACTCACTCCTGGTGAGTAAAAGATGCTCTGTGGAAGCAGCTGCTGAAAATTCAGCATATGGTTTTGCAAATGCACAAAGGCCTGAGTTGCTGTAGTTTGGGGAGCTACTTGCACGTGTAAAGGACACGTGAAAGGCTTGTGTTTGGAACGTTATCTGTTTTTTTTCCCCTACTGTAACCACCAATACTACCTCTCTACAAACCTTGCTTATCTCTGTCACTTGATAACCACAGCTCCAGCACTACTACTGCTAAGGACTACTTGTGAGCAGGGATTTTCAGTGTTTGAACAAACATCTAGACAATTACCAGTTTCAGCTACTTAATCTAAGCAGTTATCTGATTTGACAGTTTGCTTTTAATAAAACGTGATGCAGAACATCAAGCAATAATACTATTCTTAGTACACATACTGCTTACCTTCAAAACACTGTAAATCATTAATTAGCTCACTCGCATCTACAGAAAGAGTGGTTCACATGAAAGGACACTGTCTGGAGGAGTCTGGGGTTTGAAACCTGTTGGGAAGTGCCGTGGTGCCCTCACCATGCCCCCCTCCTAGGTTGGGGGAAATGCCCTCCAGTGAATCGGTGTCACAGCGCTGCCGGCCGGACGTGCGGGATGGAGCTCAGGTGGCTGAAAAAACAAGGCAAATCTAAAAGCCCGCGTATGTATTTCAGCCTCAGTCGCTGTGTTAAGGGAGGTCCTGTGACAGGTGCTGAGGTGGAGGGAGGTTTCTCTGCGGCTTCGTTTCGTTCACCGGTTTGGCCACCGGTGCTTGATGTTGCCGCGTCTGTCAACCCGAGCAGGAGGCAGCTTTCCCCCACACGACAGCCCGGAGGCAGAACACGGAGACAAGCCCCGTGCGCCTCCCAAGGCGGGGCCGATCTCGGCCCCTGGGGACGGATCCCATCCCTGGGGACGGATCCCATCCCTGGGGACAGACCCCGCGGGATCCCCTCAGGGAGCGCCCTGGAGGGGGGAGGGCCGAAGGGGTTAAGGGCGCCCCGCCCCCCGGGCGCGCGCATTGGCGGGGCGGTGGCAGCGGCGGCCAATGGCGGCGCGCGGCGGCGGGGCCGCGCCAATGGGGGCGGGCGGGGGCGGCGCGGCGGGCGCGCGGCTGAATGGGGAGCACAAAGCGGGGCCGGGACGCGCCGCCGCCGTGCCCGGCAGAGCCCCGCACCGACACCGCTCCGCCGGCAGCGCGGGGAGGCGGCGCCGGGACCCCGCCTCGCTTTTGCCGGTTTTTTTGCTTTTTAATTATTTTTTTTTTTCCTTCCTCTTACCCTTCAGGTCTGCCGGTTTCTCCCCTTTTTCCCCCCCGTGCCTGTGGAAGAGGCTCTGCGGCCGCCCGAAGGCACCGCGGCGTAGCGGCAGCGGCGGCCGTGTGCATGAGCAGCGCGTTTGCCGCCGGCCGTGCCTTGCCGCCGGGGCTCCGCCGCTGGGAGGCGAGGCGAGGCAGGAGCGCCGCCGCAGCCCGGCCCGCCCCGGGCAATCCCCCCGCCGCGCCCCTCGGGCAGGGGATGCTCCCGCTGCCGCCGGCTGCCGCATCCCTGCGAGCCTGAGCCTCCGCCCGCTCCTCGCCGACCGGCCCGCGGCGAAGCGCCCGCCTTGCGCGCGGCCCCGAGCGGCGGGGGCCGGGCGGGCGCGGTGCGGGTGCGCTGCGATGCGGGTCCCCCGCGGCGCCCCGAGCCCCTGCGGCTGCCGCCGCGCGGCTGAGGGTGAGCGGCCGTGAGCCGGGGGCGTCCCGGGCCCCGCGGGGCCAAGCGCGCTCGGCGGTGTCGAAGCGCCGGGGCCGGCGATGGCGCTGCCCTGAGCGTCCCGCCGGGGACACCCCGGCTCCGGGGACGCCCGGCTGCTCCGGAGACTTTGGGGGCTTTTGCTGGGTTTGCCTTTTCTTTTTTTTTTTTTTTTCTTTTCTTTTCCCCCCCTAACTTTTTTTTCCCTGCCCGCTGCCTTTTGGTGTTTTTTTTCTTCTCGTCCCCTGTGCGTGCCCGGCGGTTGTCCCCTCGCCCGCGGCCCCGTCCCTCAGGGCATGTCCCGGTCCAACAGCGTGAGCCCCCCGGGCTTCGGCGGTCCCGCGCCCTGGGCAGGCACCGAGCAGCACCGCTCGGCCTGGGGCGAGGCGGAGGCCCGAGCCAATGGCTACTCCTACCCGCCGCCTCCCAACAGGTCCTCGGGCAAGAAGGCCTCCCGCATGTCGAGCAGGTGGAGGAGCGAGGAAGACTACGAGCCCCGTAGCCGCGGGGAGAGCGGCTGCAGGATGATGAGCTTTAGGTCCAAATCAGCCTGGCAGGAGCACAGTGACGACAGCCGACGTCACCGGTCCCGCCACCCGCCTGGCAGTGATTCCCCCGCTGCCCCCAACAATGCCAGCCCCCGACAGCTGGGGGAGCAAGGGGAGGTGCGGCCCCGCTCGGTGGAGCTGGGGCTGGAGGAGAAACGCATCAAGGCCAAGATTGAGGAGCTGGAGGAAGAGGACGGGGACGAGGGGGACTCCGAGGCGGCCTTCTCCATGGGCAGTTGTTGCAGTAGCCTGTTGCAAATCTTCAGGTCCAAGAAGTTCCAGTCTGAGAAACTGGAACGCCTCTACCAGCGCTACTTCTTTCGGCTTAACCAGAGCAGCCTCACCATGCTCATGGCCGTGCTGGTGCTGGTCTGTGTGGTCATGCTGATCTTCCATGCGGCGCACGGCCACTATGAGGTATCCTACGTCGTGGTGCTCTCCCTGGCCATCCTGCTGATGGTGGTGCTGTGCATGGTGTGCAACCGCAACGACTTCCACCAGGACCACATGTGGTTGGCATGCTACTCTGTCATCCTGGTGATCCTGGCCGTGCAAGTCGTAGGAGTTCTGCTGGTGTGGCCCAGGAGCGCCTCAGAGGGCATCTGGTGGACCGTCTTCTTTATCTACAGCATCTACACACTGCTGCCCGTGCGGATGAGGGCCGCGGTCATCAGCGGGGTGGTGCTCTCCGCCATCCACCTGGCCGTCTCCCTCAAGATCAACGCAGAGGATAAGTTTCTCCTGAAGCAGGTAGGCAAGCCCTGAGGGGTTTGGGAGTGCGCTCAGCATTGAAAGGCAAGGGAAGCAGCGTTGTCTGACTTCCACAGGCCTGCCCAATGCTGGAAGGCTGACAGGGCTTTTGGTTGAACCCCTTGGTCACTACTGCTGGGTGGGATGCTGTACAATGTGGTAAATAGCATGTAATCTTACCTTTTTCTATAGCTTTGCTGTTTTCTCATTTCTGCTAAGTTAAGGCTCTAAACATGCAAGAAATGTGCCTTACTGGGTTCCCATGACAGCTACTCCAGCAGTGTCAGCCAGCCCTGCTAATGCCCTTCAGCTGTATTTAATGTAAACAGCCTTGTGCTCAGCACACCTGTGGAAGGGTATCTGCGCGTGCTGCCATGTTTCTGAGAAATGTGGGGAGGATCTGGCTGTTTTTATGAGCTAGAGGTTATCTTTGTGTGGCACTCTTGAGTTCGAGTGTGGGTTCCGTGTAAAGCGCGGAGCTTGGTTGTTGGAAAGCATGCTCCACGGGAATGTCGGGTAGGCTTTTGGTTTAGCAGGAAGGTGTTTTGCTCTGAGATGTGCTGGAAATATCTACAGTGAAGAAGCCCAGAGTTCATATACAGCCAGAAAAAAAAGTATGAGAAAAGTGCAAATGCAGGTTATTATTTAGCTGTGATATCATGTTTAACTGAAGCAGTTCAGTTCACGGGAACAATAAGACTATTATAAAATGCATTACAATGCAATTTTTAATTACCATATCTGTATAAACAACAGCAGTACAAGGCGCCACTCTTCTTTTCAAGTAAAGCAAGCAGCCTCGGGACTCATGTGCTTTAAGCTTTCCACACACCGAGGCAATCAGGAAACCATCAACTTAAAATGCTGAAGCTGTGAGGCAATTGTCATCCTTCTGATGTGCGGGACTCTGAACAGGGATGAGCCTGTCACAGAATCAGCCCTGATGCTTGGGTGAACCCAGGGATTGTTTATTAAAATCAGGTGTTTGTTAGCTTTACAGCCCTATCACATATTACAAAATAAAGCTTTGCGTGCAGTGCCTCCCTTGAGTCTTAGTTCTGAGTTGTTTTGAGTTCCACCTATGACAGTGGCAGGAGAAGTTGTAGGGCTTAAATAAAACCTCTTAAGGATGAGGCTGTCACTGCTCTGCCATATAAAATTGCCTATGAAATCACTCTCTTCTCCCTCTTGCCCATTTAAGCCTGCTTGGACAGTTTCTGGCTTTGTTCTTAGTTTCTTACAGATATTTTTATAAACTGTGCATGGCATATTTTTCTTATGTTTCCTGTAAATGTCTTGTTGTGCACTTCCAGCAGAGAATACACTGTGAGTGGGACAGTTGCTGTTTTTCTGCTTGACTTGAAAAAGTTTGCTAATGGCATGAACTCTTCCCCACTGGGGCTCTGGTCCTGCAAAGCCTTCTGAATGCTCTTGGCTTTGAAAACAGAGACTTGTCCTATTGAATTCAGTGTATTTGGAGACTGTATCCTTACATATAAAGGTAAAGCCCATCATGATTATAGCCAGAAGACCTGGCAGTCTGTTATGAGCAGAGCTGAATTTGTAGGATCTTAAGGAGTGCATAAAATATCATCATACTATAAAGTGTTGATAACTGCATTTTAGTAGGAAGGAGCCTACATTACAAAGGACAAATGACTGACTCTCTCAGTGGAGAATTTGGATGATTACAGCTCCCTCCCTTTCTGAACTGCAGGGTTATTTGTAAGAGGTTGGGCTTGTGTATTAAGTGTGCACTTGTCAAAGGTAAAAGCATGGGCAGTAGGTGATGGTGCAGAATGCACAAATCTGTGCATTGCACAGTTGCTTTCCCTTTCATACTAATGCTGTTTTTTTTCCTGCAGTTTGACAGTAAACATTCAGTTAATGAGGAATGTCCTAGGAGTACTCTTACTTTGTTTTCAAAGGCAGAGTGTCTCTTCACATTGCCTGCTTTATTTTTCCTACTCACACCGTCTGTATCTTGCTGTGGTCTACGCTGGCGTAGCTCTGGCTGAATTCAGTGGGGTTGTACAAGGCCAAGAATCAGATTCCTTGCACGTTTGTGTATGAGCATGGGCTTCTATCTCTGGCTGTCTGAGAGAAGAGTCTGTTGTGCTGAGCACATCGTCTCACAGCTACTAACAGGCCTTCCTCACTGGGGCTGTATCTCGTTGCCGTGGAAATCGGTCGTGTTCAGCTCTGTCCCCCCTAATGGCACGCAAGCCCTATTTTCCTCCTTCAAACTACCAGGGGCGAAGGCAGATGAAGAACCAGATAAATTGAGAAGAGGGAGTTAAGTTGTTTTCAGTGACTTCACGCTGGCAGTCACATCAAGCCTGTGTTTTGTGGAGCCGGAGTGGATGTGAATGCATTCGTGACTATGTGACCAGATGGTACTTTATACCCGGCAGTCACAGAAGAAAGGCAAGTTAGATATGTATCCCCTTTCATCTGTTTTTCATGGCATTTTTAACTATAATACCTGAGCAAGTGCTTCTTCATGGGGCTGTTTGCTTTTAATCCTCTCCCAGTTGTTTCCAAGCTACAAGAAATCATACACTGACATTCAAAGCTGGGAGACTCTTGTGTAGACTCCTGAGCACTTTTATGAGGCTCAGCAGCCTGTTAAAAACTCCTCTTTCTCAAGAAAGTGAAATTCTTGGGTTTTAAGTCCCTTTTGGAAGAAAGGCAGCTTGCTAGATTCCGTTGCTGAGGATACATGGTTTTATTGTCTGAATTATCTTCTTTTACCATTACTGCACTTCTTTGTCACCAAACTCTCTGTTGAAAGTCTGTGATAGTCAGACTTCATGAAAGGGTTAATGCAGTTGGCTGTTTCTGAATCGGTAAAGTGACAGGAGTAGGTAGTTCTGATTATTCAGTCTTAACGGAGCTGCTTTTTTTTAATAATTCTTCTGGGAACACTGCATTTGGAATGTAGGCTCTGACTTCTGTTTGCTACCTGGAGGAGTCTGGGGTCTGTATTTTTTTTTTAAAAGAGTACCCTGAGCACCCTTATCAAAAGCAGTGGGTCTACATGGTACCTCTGTGTCTGATTGGGTAGGGGCAATGGTCTTGGCTTCTTGAATTGATGTTTGATTGAAACAAAAAATGCTAATTAATACAAAAATTATTTCATTATATTAAAAAGTTATTCAGTGCTGAGGGAGGGGAATTTACTTTACAGAGCATAGTGAATAGATGATGCTCCACCGACTACAAATCTTGATTGCTTAAAAGTGGTGGTGGTGGGGGTTGTGTTTCTGTGCTCCATTAATTCTAGAGGGACTTCTTTTGAATTTAGTGGGGAGGTGATGACTGCATTTGCCTTTAGGTTTATATCTTTGTGTTATCCTGGGACAGTTTGGATTACAAATGTGTTTCATTGCACTGAAGTCTGTCATCTTCTCTTTGTATATAAATGTATCTTTTCCAGGCCAGCCTTTTCCATGTGTTGGTTTCCATACACTTTCAGACTCTGAAAACACACTGAGCTCCCCAATTCGCATAAGAATTACTTTGTCTGAGTGAGGTTTTCTAATATTTAACTGAGAAAGAGATATAGTATTTCCCAGTAAACTGCCTTGCATTCACAGCCAAGATGACACAGGTTTACTGTCCATTCCAATCGGAACGAGCTGCCAGGCTGGCCCACGGACTTGTACAGGCACATGGGAAGCGCTCGCAGCGTACGGGCTGCTGATGCATAACTGAAATCATGTGAGGAGCCCAGCTGCCCTCAGTGCAGATAGTCTTGAGTAAGCATTGGCGTTTTTGTAAGACTAGGGGCTAAGGGACAAGGAATTTCACAAGAGAGTTTATTGGGCTCTGAATCAGACTTAAAAAGGGATGGGGATTGTGTGTGGGAGTGGGTGCGGGACTAGGGGTAAGGGATAAGAATGCCATATAGACAAACATCAAACAAACCTGTGGACTGAGGTTAGATTTACTCCTATTTTCCCATCCAAGCCTCTTTTATTGTAACTTTCTGAGGTTCCTTGTTCAAGCATACATTGAAGCCTTGTAGTTTATTAACTCAGTGAAAGTGAGTGAGTGTTAAGGTACCATGAAAAATAAATACCTTTTTTTGTTTGGTTGGTTTTGTGTTTTTTGTTTGTTTGTTTTTTTGGCTTGTGTCAGTAACCTTATTGAAAGAGAAGCTGAAATGTACTGGACTCTTTCCTCCCCAAATACTTCTGCAAACCTTCTGCGAAGGATCTCTGATAGCAAAGTTCTGAACAGCTGCCCCTGCACATGGCTTTTTTTTACGGTGCTCTGACTCAAGGCTCCTGATGTTGATCTCCTTCTTGCTCGACCCTTTTCTGTATGTCTCCATCATAACAGCATTACATTAATACTCCTCATCCTTCACTTCTGAGAACTGTGTATGTGTTGGCCTTTCATTCTGTCAGTCCATGTTAATGGTACGTGATTGATCTGCAGCTGCATGGTGGCTCTCTTGAAAGTGCAGCATTTCAGTTTAACCATTTCTAGGAAGATGCTGGTATGAAAACATATGCAATCTCTTGTTTCCCTTTTTCTATATAAACTGTCACTTCAGTAGGGCTAAAAACAACTTCATAATGTAACGGCGTGTCTTCTTGAATCTTGTGGATGTCTCCTAGCATCTGGTAAAGATGCTTTTTAGATGCAGTTTGAATGGCATTCAACAAGAAATTAGTCACAAAGTAGGAGAAATGATACTGTGTGTTCCATCTCAGCCTCAGCATGCTGAAGATATGTAGCTGATGACTGATTTCAAGAAGACAAATTCTCAGAAGTATGTTAATCAAGTCACTGTATTGTGCGTTCATTGTCGTCAAGCAGATTTTATTCATCAAGAAGGAGAGATGAGCTACCTGACAAGCAGATAATCCATGTGTTAGTTTTCCTGTGGTTGTGTTCTACTGCCTGTTCTACTTTTTCCACCTGGAAAATAAATTTGAGGAATGTTCATTTAGGATGTGCTTTTTAAGGTGCTTGGCCACATGGGGCCAGGTACTATGTGCCTCAAACAGCACTTAATGTCCTGTTCTGCATAAACATTGACAGCAGTAGGGCTCTCATGCAGCAGGAAGTGCTCCAGCACTGCTTGCTACTGAAGAATCTGCCTCAGCAGCAGTTGGACTGAAGTTAGAGAAAATTGATTTGCGGTCTTTTGTTCAGGGAAAAAATGGCAACCTCAAATATTCAGGAACTGTTGCACTGATAGTTGCCTCCTTAGTGTAATTCTGTATCAGAGGTAATTAAATAAATCCCTGAGGTATTGTGTATCAATTAGTCCTTTGTAGGAATATTATCTGTATCTCTAGGGAATGCATATGTTGCTTGGGGTTTACAAAGGCATATCTGTTTTTCTTATCTCCTAAATTACCCTATGATCCTGCCACCTCCTAATGTCCCCCCTTGCTTTATCTTCTTTCTCCCCACCATGAATTAGTTTAATATTTCACTGTAATGATCACTGGTATCAAAAGCTGTTAGTATGATAGTGTTAGAGTTCTGTGCGTCCAATTTTTCCATGTTCCTGTGTTCTTAATAGGTTTGTTGTCTTGATAAACTGACCCATTTGACTAACTTCTCTCAGCCTCATGGTGATAATCGCGGTCTTATAGCTGGTTTGGATCTTGGTGAATTGAAGATGAAACCTAATGGGGATGATTGAGGTGCATAGCAAAAGACTTGTCCTTCTAGGTATTTTTATGACATTTTTGGAAAGGCAGAGTGTGCTAGTTCTGTTTATTTCTGGAGAGGTGAAGACAGTTGAGCAAAGTGTTGGGATTCACTGAGATGCATGAGGTAAAAGGATAGCTTTCTGTGCCCTCATCTCACAAAGCAGTCCTTGACTCGTCCTTTAGAGTCCTGGGCTTGATGGCTTTGTCTGACACCAGTGTGCCCGCTGTTCTCTGTTAGAGACCTGCTCAAGGCAGGACATCTTATTTACATGGTCTCTTTTGATTAACCACATTCAGAAGATATATAAACCTGACAGCAGTGGATACAAAATGCTGATTTTCCTGGTGCTAAAGGCTCGCTGGAACTGGTCGTGCCCTCCTGGAGCCTGAATTGGCTCAGTGCTTCCTAAATACCCTTTTGCTCCGAGTTCGCTGTTGTGTGGGCAGCGCTGCCAAGGTCTGGGGTGGAAGAGGGCTGGGACTCAGCCCAGCTGGAATGTGAACTTTGGGCACCAGACTCTTTTCCAAGTGCATTCAATTTGCGACTGATTAGCTAATCTTTCAGTCATGTACCATAGCTCCTTCTCCGTCTTTCAAGAAAAGTGGAACAATTGCTAACTTTTTGGCCATTGCAGTAGTTGGAATAATTACGGTCTTTTGGGAATAGCTGATTTGGTAATCATATTTTAGTACTACTGGATGTTACTCTCATTTTCTAATTGAACTAAAAAACCCTTTCCTTCTGTCCTGATACAAGATGCAATGAAAAATCTCCAGCAGCAGCTGAGAAACCGAGAGGTAAAAATTGAAATTAATTTGACGGCAGCTTCCATGGGTGTGGAAAAGCGATCCACTCTGTAGCTGGTCGTGGCTTCTGAGAACCTGTGCTTTGAAAAGCTCCTGTCTTTGAATTCTTTTTTTTTTTTTTGCCCCTTCTCCTCTTTTTTTCCACTTCTCATCTTTTGTTTGTCCTTCCCATTTGTCTTTACTTACTTTTTTTTGTTTTTTTCCCTCCTTTTGTTCTTTTCTGTATTTGTTCTTTTTTTTATTGTCTTTTTTTCTATCTTGTTTTTTCTTGTTTTGTTTTCCTTCTTATTTTGTTTTCCCTGTGCAGGTGGGTGTGGTTCAGAGGAAATTCCCACTTTTGTTTGGGGAGGTAGAAGACAGGGCTCCAAGTTTTGCCAGCCTTGGGCAAGCTTTGTCCTCCTGTCTGCTTTATACTGTGGGATTTACATGGCACCTTGCACAGGTAATCTGTGCCCAGAAAATGTAACGTGGAGGGAGCTGGAGTGCACCAGAGTCTCCCTCGAGCCTTCCAGCTGCTACACAATTTTGTGATGTGCTACATGGGGTTTTTTTCATGGCCCAGAAGGATAGGACAGTGACAAAGTGTGTGCAAGGAATGTGAAGATTCACAGTTTCTTCCACAGGGAAGTGGGTGGAGTTCCTGTATAACTGCTGTGTGACTTTTTTCATCTCCTGTGAGTCCTGTGTTTTGATGTGGGATATACTCAGTGTTAGTTCCTTCCCTCCCTTGAAGTCTAGCCTGGTGATCTGAACTTGTGATATCTTTCATCCATGGGATGCTCTTTCTTCTTTTTGTTTTGACATTGATGATACTTTTAAAAAAATAATAATTTTTTTTTTTTTGGCTTTACCTGAGATTTATCCTACTGCTGCCAGAAACTTAATATGATTCATTATTCTGGAGTCCTTAGGCTAGGTAAAAACCCAAGGGGAAATCTCATGTGAATGAAAAAAACACAACCCCAAAGATATTAAAAAGGATAATGTAGTTATGAGGGGGTGTGGGAAACAGACAAGAATTTTAATATTTGTCTCCTGAACTCCTAAATGTTCTCACCTTATCATAAGAAAGCTTGAAGCTTCTAGCACTTACTAAGATCACACATAAAAGGACTGTCAGGCCAAGACAAGAGTCAAAATGCTCTTTAGCCCCTGCAGCTGGACCACTCCCAATGAAACCATCTGTGATGTTTTAGGATGGTGCTGAGTCTGGCCAGCTTCACCACTGACAGGTATAGGAATGCCATTGTTGAGCAGATTTGTGGTAGAATTCAGCATGAAATGGTCTTGTTCTGACACTCAGAGAAATGGACTCCACATTACATTTTAAAGCTCTGCCTTCTGCTTTCAGCCTTGCTCTTGAATGTTTGCAGAGCTCTGTCCCATCAGGACAGATAGGTAGATAGATCAGCCTGTGAACTGCTTCAGCCAGACACAGTCAGTTTTGCATCACAAAGATGATGCATTTACAAGTAGTAGAAGCCCCCACAGTTTCAAGAATTAATGGTGGCGGCGTTGGCATCACCACAGTATTGCTTCTGGTGCCAGGCTGGCCTCACTGATGCTGAGTAGGACTTTTGTTACAGCACTCACTATAGAAAGTTTCATTGTATTTTCAGGCTTTGTTCTGTAAATAAAATATTCTTATGTACTTTTTTTTTCTTTCATATTTTTAAGTCACTAATGCAATTGCCATGTATCCTTACTCCCTTCCCCAGACATCAGGAACACAAATCATATTTGTGTGTTGATGTTATCAGGACTGTCTGTAGTGTACATTGTATACTCATCATTTGTGGCTTCTCCTACTTCACAGTAGCAGAAATAGCAGAAGAGCAGTATATTTCAAAGCATCCTCAATCCTACCCTTATTTTGTTTATAATTCCTTTACCTAGACTGCTTCTCTTGCAGTTTGAGTGATGAGTTTCCAGATGAAATATTAAACTGCCTTTTCTTTTCATGAAAAGTTTTACACACCCATGTAATACCCATCAAATTTTTTACTGTGAATTGGGTCTTTGTGGTACTGCTGTGCTTGGCTATCATCCTCTCTTTTCCTGGGAAACCTTGCTTCTGGGAGGTTGAGTTTTGGGAATTAAAGCTGCTCTACAAATTTAACGTGCACATTCCACTAGTATCAGAGTGCATCTTTGCAGACAGTAAACAAAGGACTGTGCTGATGCAACAGAGGGAATAGAAATAAAGAAAGGTTTGTGTTTTCTCTTTTTCTTCTCCCCCAGACATTAGAAACCGATCTCTCAAAGCGGCAACTTACACAAACTGTTTATTCTTCAAATATGTTTGCAGCTTGTATAAGACATTCTGTCTCACTTCATAGTTAAAAGAAAAGGCTGTGACACTGCTTACAAGAATCTGTCATAAAATGTTGCTGATGCAAACAGTTCCCTGGCTGTATTTTCCCTTCCAGAAAAAGCCATGGCTCCTTCCCTAAATTCTCTGCTCTAGACTAAATGCTACAAGCACTGATCTCTGTGTCCCTCTGACTCTGAAAACTGAATTCTTAGAGCTAGCAATGTGGTAAGGGACTACTCAAATCAGTATTTCTGAAAACAGTAGTTTGCTGGCCAGCCTGCAGATGACAGAGCTACTCAGACATGCTTGCTGAGTGATGAACTCTTTCCATTTGCTGTAAGGTACCCAACAGCAGCTTTGTGTGTGTATTCTTGCTTAACATGTGGGTATTTATGCACAGAGTTGCACAAACAAGATGACCAAGGGATATGTTATTAATGAAGATGTTTCCCTCTGAATGGGATCTCTTTTTTTCTAGGCAGGTGGTTACTTGTAATCTCATAGAGGAAAGTAGGAAATGCTCTGTGGTTCTAAGGAAAGAGAATGCTCTGCAGCATGGTGGGAGAAGGTGTAATTACAATGTCAGTCTCACTCATGCTGAAAGCTAAATGCAGTCTCTAAAACTATAGTAGGTTTCTAGTGTGGGAACTGCTGTTGTGGTGGTGAACTATCTGGGTCTTAAGGCCAGAAAGGACTATCAAGCTCATTTAATGGTACTCACTGAACAATTTTTCTGTTCAGATGGCATGGAATTAAAAAAAAAGTTTAAATGCAGAATTGTACAATATTTTTCAGTTGAAAAAACAATCCGCAGTGATCTGTGACTGAAGGTGAACTGAAACAATACCTTTTTTCCTCTCTGCTTTTAGTAAGACAGGATTATAACACTCTGTGATGGAACATATTTGGAGTATTTCTCTACTTAAGTTGGTGGCATCTCCTTAAAACATAACACAGATGTGTTAGTTGTGAAAGGGTTCTGACATCATGCTTGGATTTCGTACTGGGTAATTATGTTCTTGCCTTTTTAATTGATATTGAACATGGCTTTTTTTTTTTTTTTTCTCCATTTCTATTCTGGACTTTTTAGCAGTACACCACCAAATAGCTGCTGTGCATATGTGGGTTTACTATCATATCTGAGAAATTTGCAAGGCTGTTGACAAGCCAGAAAAATGAGGGAACAGAATTTAGGCTTGTGTCTTCTTCATGGTGTCAGTATCCTGGAGCAAACATCACTTCCCTGGTATGACAGATGTACTGATAACTTTTGAAAGCTACAAAACCAGAGATGGAAGGGTTGAAGGATACTTCCAGAGGTCAGCTATGCCATCCTGCTGCACCAAGACCAAGTCAGCCTAAACCATTTGTGGCAGGTACTAATCACAAATCCATCTGAAAAAAAACTTCCTTTGTATATGTGCTCTGAGGGGTCACAAAGGTACTGATGTGTTTTCTCATTTGTTTGTTTTGTTGGTGGGTTTTTTGTTTTTATTTTTTTTAAGCAAGCAAGCACAGCCAGGGGTAGGAGCAGACAGTACAGAGGAGCTGTCCATCACTAGAGTTTTCTGACTATTAGCTGAAACTGGTGCTTAGTTTCACCTGCCTTTAGTTCCCACCCCACCCAAAGTCTGCCTTCTCTATTGTCCCAACGGTACATTTGAATGACATCTGGCACAGCTGGGTCTCATCCCTGGGTGAGGCCTTCCTGAAAGCACTGCAGTACAAGCAGTAAGCTTGAAGGTTTCATGTCCTTTCACAGGTGACTTCCCTTTTGGTGCCCAGTCCTTCTCAGCTGTTAGGATAGCTTAGGTAACTCTTAGCACTCCAGGACTGCTTCAGGGACTCTTAAAAGTGTATGCATTTTACAGCTGTGGTCGAAATGAGTGTGGAAAAAATACTTAAGGAAGTATTTCCTGCAAATATTTTCACTTCTCATTAGAGAAAGTTAAGGAGACTGCAGTTTTGTTTTTGCTTGTTTGTTTTCCATCTTCCCTAATGTAGGTAATGAGTATCTGGCTGTGTCATGACACTGAAGGTTTGTCCAAGTAATAATGTTTAGGAAAGGTAACACTGGGTGGATTAGTTAAACCACAGTATAGAGCCCACTATACAGAAATTATAGTCCACTGCTGAAACCACCTTACTTGTCTGTTTTAGATGTAAATGGACCAAGTTAATTTAATTCACTTCCAGAGGGAATGCAAACTAAATAAAGTCATGCTTGCTAAGAGAAGTGTTCTCACAGGTTTAAATAATTTTCTTCAATTTATTTTGATGAACTTTTCTAAACAGACCAATCTTTACTGTAATATCTCCAGGGTAAGACTGTAGCTTATGTAAGTCAGGAGTACTTTTTATTAACTTAGTGTATTGCCCTTATATGCAGTTTTCTGTTAGAAATAGTGCCACCCTCTGTGCTACATTCTGTCCCCCTTGGCAAGGGCTGGGGCCAGTTGTGATAGGGACAGAATCAAGAGAGGAGCTTATCTGTGATGTTTAGCCAGCCCTTGGCCCCATTTCCAAACTGCTTTTCAGCAGCCCTGGTCATGAGCGTCTCCTTGATGTGCCCGTTTCTGTACGAGGGGTGCTGCTCACACCTCATCCTTCACAGAGAAAGGATCTGCTGTCAGAGCATGGCCTCTTGGCTGGGGCTGAGACCAAACCTTTCCATTGCCAATTCCTTAGCAGCTGTGACTGGGACTGTGTGTCTGGGATCCCAGGTTGTTAAACACTGAGGTGGCAGGTGATGCTCTTCTGTGTCTTTCCTGGGAGAAGCTCCTTCTGTTTAATCCATTTGCAATACTCCATACGCCATTGAGCTGGTGCCTCGCTGCAGCCTGAGTGTATCTTCTGCGTGTCAGACTTCATGGGAAGATGCTGTGACAGCTCCCTGCCTGCCAAACCTCCTGCTGAAGGTTATTGGAGAAATATTGTGCTCCCTCCAAATGGGTGGCATTGTAACATTGGCTTGCTGGTGGAAATGGCATTTGGGTCCGGGCTGAGTGAAAGTGTTGATTTTTTTTCTTTTAGTAAAAGGGGGAAAAAAAACCCATGAAGAGTGCCTTCTGCACAAACAGTAGCCTTAGGCAGAGATGCAGTTTCCTGGGCTGAGTTAACTAACTTCTGAATCTTAATGGCCATGATACCTCCTCCTGCTGCTATTCCCTGTCCCAGCTAGATCTGAAAGAAATCTTACCTCTGTTCAGACCATACCCTAAACCATTGTTGCTTTGTCTGGTTGCTGTTTAGCACCACAAGAAATGAGTTGAAATCTAAATGCTTTCTGCCTATCACTAAAAATACCTTTTTCCCTCTGGCTTTTGCAAAATGCCTTTAACTCCCCTCAGGGCTTTTCTGTATGAAGGGACAGCTGGTGTAGAACAATAGTGACTGATTTACACTGATCAATCCTCACATTACTGAAAGGCATCTGTCTTGTACTAGGCACCCTGCAGTGCATAAGAGATGTTGATGGAAGACGTGTTTGCAGTGTCTCCTCTCTCCCCAGCCTTATTCCTCTGTAGGTTCTGGGGAAAAAAAAAAAAAACACAACTGGGAAGAAATACTGTAAAAATAAACAAAAAATAGTGAGAGGTGCATTTTTCTCTTCTTCCCTTAAGTGGTAATGGAGCATTGAGGCTCTGGTTTTCCAGTGCTTTGGCTGTGTGTACTTTACAGCATTTCCTGCCAAAAAGTCAAACTCAGGAACTGAAATGTTTTTTGCAGCCCAACTCAAGCAAAGTTAGTTTAGTCCATATATTTGGACCAAGGTAGTCTGGGAGGTGCACATGCACACCTGAGTGGGCAGCTCAGAGGGGTGGGTAATATCCAGTGAGAAAAAAGTGTCAAGGAGCTTGGAGCAAATGCAGCTGGAGGATGTTAAGGACATGTTAACATCCTGACAGGGACATATGCTGCTCTCAGACTTTGCTGGAGGGAAGGGCATAAAACCCTTTTCTGTGGAATCACAGAATGATTGGGTCAGAAGGGACCTTAAAGATCATCTAGTTCCAACACCGCTGCTGTGGACAGGGATACCTTCCACTAGGCAGATTACTCAGAGCCCCATCCATCCTGGCCTTGAACACTTCCAGGGATGCGGCATCCACAACTTCTCTGGGCAACCTGTTTCACTGTTTCACCATTCTATTTTTCCAGGAAACAA
Source organism: Empidonax traillii (assembly GCF_003031625.1). NCBI lineage: Eukaryota > Metazoa > Chordata > Aves > Passeriformes > Tyrannidae > Empidonax > Empidonax traillii. The sequence goes on from NW_020955354.1 coordinate 923,045, forward strand.
AACAGGAGAGAGGATGGCCAAGCATGATCTTTCCACTTGCTGCATCCCACCCTTCCTCTGCCTTTTCCTTGCTTTCACCTCTTCAGTGATGTAAACAGCCACAGGAGAAGGTCCCAGGCAGTGCAGTTCTGTGTTCCTGCCACTGGTGTTTATTTTTCTGGTGCACTTTATCTGTCCAGGTAACTAGAATGAGTCCTGGCAGCCATCAGCTTTCACTGACAGCGATCAAATAGTGTTGCTTACTGTCAAAAGAAAAGACAGTCGCATAAGGTGGCTGCAGGTTAAATCTCCATTGCCCTGTGCTCCACAGTGACAGCAGGGATCAGGTTATTTCAGTGCCTGTTACTTTCTCTTGCCTTGGTAAGAAGCTCCAAACTGTGTTAATGTTTTGAATGTCTCTGGCAGTTTGGTTAAAGTTTCCTTTTTGGTCTTTAAATAAACTGCAGTGGATAACTTTATGAAAAAACAATACTTCACTGATTCCCTCCATTTTTCTTTGGTGCAAGTGGAATGTGTGGTGCGAGCATGATCCAACAAGAGTTACTTTGGAAGACTCACCTATTGCACGGAATTCAAGTAGTGCCCGTTCCCTTGCACTTCATGTGAGGGCAATTAGTGCACGTGCATGGCAATTAGTGCTGCAAATGAAGTCGACACGGGTGTATTCTGCCTCTTTAATGGCTTGCTTTCCTCCTCTGCCAAAAGAGCAACCCAAGCAGTCTCAAAGGAACCTGCTGCCTTCTGATATTTAATTTGCTTCAGGCTTACCTTGGCATCCTGCCTCTTTCTTCTGCTGCCTGGCCTGGCCCACCTGCCTGTTCTCTACCAGCACTGCGAAGGAAACGATACCTATTTCTAGAAAATCAGGCCATGACTTGCCCGATGTGCTGCACTTGGGCCTTGCAGACATCCAGCATCATCTCTCCCTGACGTGCTTTGTCACTCCTGGTTCTTGACCTCTTTTCAGCAGAACATTGGGGTGGTTTCTGATGAGCTGCACTACAAGTGTCCTCACCTGGTGAAGGAACATGCCGGTGGAAAACTGCAGAGCAATTGTCCTGTTATCTGTCTTCTTGAACTAGATATCACAGTGATGGGGGCCTTAAAATATCTGTGTTATGCCGTGTTTATTTGTGACCAGCGATGACTCTGGAGTGTGTTTATGCTGGAGTATAATGGTCTGTCTCTAAACTCCATATATATGGAGTATGATTCTTAATCAAAATGTTAACTGTTCTGAAAGATTTTTAAAATGAGAGTGAATGGGAAAGGTCTGCAAAAAACTTCCAGCAGAATACTCAGTTATTGCAGGAAAAGTAAGGGATTAAAATACTAGAAGAGACCTACAAGTCACTGGCAGTAGGAGGAGGGCATGGAAGGGTAGGTGGGCCATGTTAAATTGATAATAAAGTTTTGGTGCAGGCCTCCTTCTATTGCCTTCTTCATTGTAGCCAAACACCTTGCACCATAGATCACCCATCTAGGTTTGTTTTTTAATGTTTGACAAGTTGTATTTTTACAGTGTCTTTTAATAGGAGGCTGGTAGTCTATGATATATATTTTTGAAATGTAAGCTGTTTTTTTTTTTCCCCCAGAAGCTGGGCAGGAATGCTCTGGATGGGAGTATGGAGTAACTAGCTTTAGTCTGAGTGGACACTGTAGGCCAGAAAAAGTTCAGCTTTAGTCTCTGTAAAATTCTTAGAGAACTCTTCCACTGGGGATGACACACTGGGTTAATGGTGTTACTTTGGGAGCCTTTTTTATGCACCAGTGATTACTGAGACAGTTCAAATGTGGGTCAATTTTTCTTTCTTTTTAAGTAGAGTTTGCTCAGACATGCAAGCTGTTGCTTTCTAGAAAATGTGGGTCAAGTGCTGTTTTGCCGAGGAAATCAGGAGGTTATTTACTTAGCTGGCACTAATAGTCAAGTGCTTCCTAACTTTCTTATGCTGAGATCCTATGCTGTTATGCTGATGTTTCTGTAATAGAAGTGTGAATTGAGCCATGATTTTCTGTCATCAGGACCACTGCCTTGTGTGACTTACAGAGGTGGATGGAGTTCACTCGGGGCATGCGAGGTCCATCACTGTGGCTGCCTGCAAACCCAGCTTCAAACTCCCTGAAAAGCAGCTGCCACAGGAGTGCTTGGTGACTTTTGGGAGGAGCAGGGGCAGACAAACAGAAACTGTGTGTGGACAGGACTGCATATCCCTGCTCATGAAGTAATGAACATGTGGAACAGACTGTGGTTGAGGAGGTCTTGGGGGGTAGAATATTAACCGTGGTGAAAACAATCCTGGAGGAGCACATTTGTCCGTGCTGGCACTTTGCATGTGTGTCATCATGGAATTTTCAAAGAGGGCCCTAAACAAAACATTTTTATGGAAGAACAAAACAGCATTGTCAGCAGAGTCCGAGGAAGCTGTGCTGGCACCTCTTTCCGTTACTGTGCACTGAACTGGTTCGAGTTCTGGGGCTGTCCTGGGGCTATTGCCTGCACAGCTGCATGTTGGCATCTGCCTTGGAGGGTTTTATGGTAATGTGGTACAGAAGACGGTGGCTGAGCTTTGTTTTAACCTAGCTACTTTTTAAAAATCAACTTTCCCCCCTCCCCACCCCAGACTAGCATACCTTGTCATAAGCGAACAGTGTATGGAATGGTGAGATTTTTTTCGAGCAGCTGTGTTCGTGAGCACTCCCTTGCTTTCAGTCTGGGAGGTTGTATTCTAGCCCTCTTCACTGATCGTGTGTCTCATCCAAGATTTTGGTATTTTGATCAGCCCCAGTAGACAGCAGAATCCCTCTCCATGCAGAGCTGTTTATGGAGTGTGACACACAGTGGATGAGCATGCACAGAGTTCGTGTGTCTTGATCATGGTAGGGTCATGGTGCCAGAATGCAGTGGGGTTTGGTGTGTTGTGCAGCATTTCATAGCTGGACCCATCTACCTAGCAGGACAAAAGGAATGGTTATAGCTTCCCAAGGTCCTCGGCTCTCCAGCCTCATGAGGAAGGAAAGGTCTGAGGATGGAGTAGAAGTTTTTTCCTACATCTTCTTGTATTTGTTAAATTTTGAAACAAAGTTTCCAAAGCCACTCTTTCCAATAGTGCCTGAGTTCTCAGCATGGGACGCCTTTGGCATCTGAAAGCTCCCGTGGGGGTCTTGTGAATTTAGACATCTAAAATCTCTCTGAAGAGAGTTTTTTATTGACTAAACAGTGTGACTGCCTCCTTTTGCCTCTAGCCACTTCTACAGAATAAGTATTAATCTTGTGGGCTTCTGTATTTCCTACTGTTCAGTCCAACTTCTGAATGTAGGTGCACTTGAACAGGCTTGAGCTTCCTGACCACTCCTGCATGCTGCAGCACGCTGGTTACCGATGCGATCCGCAGTGGAAATTGGTGTGGCAGAGCAGAGAAGGTTCTCCCAGTGCTTTTGACTAAACTCTGAACACTTCTGCTAGAAATTAAAGAAAATGCAGTAGACTCAGAGGCTTGGTGTCTGTTTGGTTTTGTTATTTGTGTGGCCTGTGCTGTGCAGGTGAAAGGGAGCACTTACAGGTGCTAATGGCTGGCCAACAGCTTCCTTGCTGAGTTCTGCGTTTGCAATCCTGCCTGTTTTCCTCTGTTCTCCACCCCCTTCTGTGCTATCCATGGAGAGAAGGCAGTGGCAGCTCACTGTTGAGAAGAAGTGAGATATATGGGATAGTGGAATGAGGTCTGTGGAACCCTGGGAGGGGTCAAACTGAAAATGGGATGCGTAGGAGAGAGTGTGTGCAGAGGCAATGAGCACCATGCGTAAGGTGGAGGAGGCTTGGGGGCCTACATGGAGATGGTAAGGGCAGCAGACTGAGAGAAACCAGGACAATCAGTACGATGGTGCATGGAGCTGAGGAGAGGCAGCTGGGAGATGTCACTTGGAGTTATTTTCAGAGTAAACTTGTCTCTGTTCTTTTGAAAGCAAGGACCAGTATTATAATATGGACCAGATCAACCAATTCTTTAATTTTCTTCTCTCCCTTGAACAAAGAAAAACATTGCAAAGAAGTTGCAATTAAAATGAATTGTGAAGTGTTATCTGGTGCCTGCTAAGAAAAATCTCATGAGCTGGCTGAGTTAGCAGTCGGATGGTGTGCTATGTGGGATGCAGGGAACCACAGAGCCTTGGCTGTGTCACCAAAACGGGCCAGGGATGCCCAAGACCTGCTTCTGCATTGGAGTGGGGCTGTGGGCATATGGCAACAGGCTGTGTGTGTAATAATTGCTCAAAATTGTCTGAAGTAGTTTTCAAAGAAGAGGGTGAAGGGAGGAGAGGACAAGGGGCCAGATGGAAGAAAGAGACTGGTACTCTGATGATGAGACTCAGACTGTCTTGCCACAGATCCTACATTGGGACTAATAACAGTTGCAGAAGTTTCCTGGCATGCACATGCTTGTCCTTTTTTCACGTGTGATTTCTGCATAACAAACATCTCTCAGCTGGGACTGACAATGGAAAAATTGTAGGAAACTTTCACTAAACAACTTGGTGGCAGGGCTACCTCCTGTTTTGAGCTTTTCTGTTTTAAAGGAACCATCTGCTGTATAACTATAAACACAGCAGACCACTAGCAAGCCTAATCATCCAAGGGTCAGTATCCATCTAACGCAATCTGCTGGCAGGCTTCTGTGCCCTGTCTTTGTGTTGCTGCCACCACCTCTTCTTCCAGGCTTCAAGCCTCTGGAATTGGGCAAAGTTAACTTCGTGGATCAGAAGCTTCTCACAGTATGGTTACAGTGCCCTCCTGCACATGCCAAATTACTGGGAGCAAGCAGACCCATAACTATGCGAAGCTGGTGTGTCTCTTCAGTTGTAATCACCCTGGATGTTAGTGAGGCTCTGTAAGTGACTCAGGCTCAACAACTAGCAGGTGTATTTCAGTTTCTTTTTGCAGGATGTTTTACCATGTCTGCTCCTGTCAGGAAGCTTTCAGCAGGCAAAGCAGAGCACTCTGCAGAATCCTTTTCCCTCTGCATGCCTTGTCCAGTAGCATCGGTCAGCAGTTATGTCAAAAGTGTTACCTGGGGGGGATTGGATCTTGTGTTAAAGCAAATCCTGACTGTGGTGTCTTGTGGCTTTGCAAAGGGTAGGCTTCACACAGCTTTCTTCTCATGCTTTTATTATTTTATTATAGTCGTGTTTTACCTATTGAAGCTTATTCCAGAAGGAAGAAGTGGAGACTGCCAGGGCTAGATGGAGGGAAAGCATGAGGTGCTGAGGATGAAGGAGTGTCAACTGAATTCGTTAAGATAGGGAACTCTGAGGGGGGTATGTTGGAGGAATCATGGCTAGGGAATGTGCTGTACCAGATGAGATTCCTCCTCAGCAGAAGATACATCTTCTGGCCTGGTTTAATGCACACTATGCACCTGCCTAGCCTGGCACAGCCACCAAAAGAAGCATGTGCTGTGGCAATACAAGTATTTTTGTGGCATGTGGAGATCCAAATCTGGGAACTGGCTGGATTTGAAATTACCTGCAGAAGGAGGATAAGGACAGTTTTAGATGATACAAGGGAGGGCAGGAGCATAACATGCTTTTTAGTGCTCGTACATGTTGAAGTTGTGTATGGTTTCAACAGGAGTGAAACTGGCCAGAGCACAGCTCTTGAGGTGGTTATTTATGGTTTAATGCATCTTACGGCTGGGATCTGACGGAATTGCATCAGAATAAAAGAGGAGAAGGCAGTTAACACTTCCACTGTTAGAAGACAGGCCAAATCGTAGGGCTTGAGAAGACCCAAGTCCTGGTGCTTGCCTTTAATATAAGCTGTGGTCTCTAGCAACTTAATTTATCAGTCTCATCTTTGTTAAACTGATGAGGAAATTAATGCGTGTTTATAGAGACCACGCCACAAGCGATATGAGGAGCAGCTAGTTAATGTTTAGCAAAGTTCTCCTGAAGATGAGGAGTGGTATAGAAGTGCTGTTCTGACTGTACCAAGATTACTCTTGAAAGAAAAATGCTGTTTTAAAGAATGCTTTTGTTCTCTTAATCATTGCCCTCGCAGTGATCTTAAATTATATATATCCATATATTCTCTGCTTGGCCAGCTAATGGCTTATATAGTTGCAAAAGCTGAGGTGTATATCCCTGCAACCTAAAGGGAGATGTATGTCAGGTGAATGAAGCCAGAAGAGAGCCAAGCTCAGAAACATGCAGAGCAAAGTGACTCAGATGGCAGAATGCCCCAAAGGAAGCTTTCAACAAGGGTGATTCATTAGCAGTCAAACAGTCCTTTTTCTTTTCCTGCCCTGCTATATTTACATTTTGAAATGTGTGCACATCTCATGGAAATGACCTTCCTAGCTAAAGTGTTGTTCTAAGTGGAAGAAGGGAAGATTTTGTGCTCTATGTTTGATGGGCCATGAGGCTTGGACTACAAACAAAACTTTCTTTAGCAAGATACTTGCATTTAGTCTATAAGGTGTTGCTAAAATCTTGTGCTAATAGCACCACAGTGGTTTGGGCTGCAATTTCAACCTGCCTAAGGAGAACACTCAAATTCCAGGCCTGGATCGGTGCAAAGAGGAGAGACCTTGAATTTTTCAGATAATCCACACACATACTGGCTTTTTCAGAGTGTGCTGAAGCATCATTGTACCTGTGAATCCTTTTGCATCAAGAAATCTCAGTGAAACCAGGGAAAATGTCCTACCAGGGTGATGTGCACTGTCATGTGAACCACTGAGATCCACTCTCCAGTCCTGCAGAAGCGTGTCTGTCCAGTAGCATCACAAGTGAGTGTGATTTCTGCCGGCGCTCGCAGCGGTATGCTGTGTCATGATTGCAAGGCTCATGCTGTTAATGTGTGAATACGATGAGGTTTCCTGCATCAGTGTTGTGCTGGCAACAGCCACCAGCTCCTGAATCAGTGAAACCCAGGCACGATGTGGGCAGACTGGTAGCTGTGATTTACAGGGCTCTGTTGGATTAGAAAGCCTGTTGTCTATCAACACATTGTCCAGGCAGCACAATAGGGCAAGGTAAGCACTGGAAAAGCAAGGTCAAAGAGCTGACAATACCATATTGTATTGCGTGACCCTGAGCAAGTGGTTTACATGCCTTGCTTCTGCTATTCTGAGTGAAACCAGAATAGTGCTTGCTTTTAGAAAAAATGCTTTATGTTCTGTGGGTGGAAAGCATTCATCTGACTGTATTTCTGTTGTAGAAAAAGTTAGTCTCCATTTCCATAGTTTCCCTGTTCCCAGACCTGGTTTTCGGGGAGATCAGATGCACTGGTTCCTTTTGAAGATGGAAATCTCTTTGTAGGTGTTCTGTATTTCATTCATCGCGATCCATCTGGAAATGCATTTTAGAACAATCCGTTTTGTTTGTGGCTTTGGCTGGATTTGCATTCTCCAAATAGCAGTGTGGTTTGGGCTTAATATGGGATATATGGCCTCTTTGGCTTCGTTTCAGCACAGGTTGGGAAGAGCTTCTCTTTAGGTTTGTAAGGCACTAGCAAAACACTAGATATGTAGAAGCAGAAGCTGACTGAGTGCTTTGCAACAAGCACCCTGTGGGATATAATGTGGTGGTCTCAGGCAGCCAAAAAAAAAAAAAAAGAGTGCTTTTCTTGTGGAGCATCCCAGCAGATAAAAATGATTTGTAGTGCAGGATCAGTTACTGATTCAGGTTGCTCCTTGAAGTGGTCTCCTGTTCTGTATTGGTACAGTGTATTGTCAGCTTTCATGGCATTGTTTTCTTGCTCTTGCTAGTACATGACCTTTCTCCAAATTCATAAGCTGTGGCCCAGTCTGCCAGTCTATATGGAAATGGCACGTGTACCTGCCAGGTGAGCCAGCATCTTGTCTTTCTAGGCAATGTGGTGCCTAGAAGAATTGCAAGAATTCAAGCCTGTTAAGCCACAAACCCTCTTAGTTTTGTTTTGGTTTTTTTTTTTTTTTTTGCTCTTCAGTGGGACAGGACCAGATATTATAATTATCCTCTCCCCCTACCTCCCAGCTAGCTTTCTGTTGAGCGTCTGCATTTTTAGATTCCGTCTGTCTGCGGTCCAGCCCCAAGACAGTTAATTTTAATAAATAAATAATGATAAAAATAGTCTCTGAGGACTTGGCAAGGCAGCAGGCCAGGGAATCTGGGCAAGTCGCCAGCAGCTCTTCCACTTGAAATCTAAAGTTAACTCAGGCTGTGGCGCTCACATTGGTCTGTTCAGATTATTTCTTTGAAAAGTGTCTTTCCCTTTCCCACCTCAGATGGTACACGATCCCTCTGTCCTCTGGTGTGAGCTCTGGGGCTTTGGTGGGAACATGGAGACTCTCAGCCCAGCAGTGGGGGGGAATGCACAGTTGGAGGCAAAACACAGTCAATGCTCCCCTGAATGAAGATTGCGGCATCAACTCCGGCAAAACTTTTTTTAAGTGCCAAAACTGCAAGAAAATCTTCAGCTGGAGCAAATGGGTCAGCCACAAGATGCAAGGAAGGAGGATGAAACCAGCTGCTCTGAGTTCTGGCACTCGCAGTGCCAACCACTCTGTTTGTTCAGTCTGCTCTGATTTTTCAGCCAATGCAACATGGGCTCCATTTTAATACCTGGGGTGACTTGATTATTGTGTGATGTCCCACACCAATCTCCAACTTCTATCTTAGGGTAGGAGCTGTCACACCTCATGCCTTTATATTCCCATTTCCTATCATACCATATATTTACAGCATATGGTGCCAGGACCTGAAAGAAATCCATCTGAATCCTAGGCAGACAGTTAGCTCCCTCAAGAGTGTCTGGGAAATTATGTATCCAGGAAAGTGCATGCCCTCTGGTGAGAAACAGCCTGCCAGCAGGTAGGAAAGTTTAGAGTAAAAGACTTGAGATTTCCCCCTTTTAGGAGAAGCAGAGGGGCTCGGAAGAGCAAAACTGTCTGGACATACCTGCACACAATGACGGGCATGGTTCCTGCAGCATCACACCTACAACAGAGAAGTCAAAAGTACAAATGCAAACCTGGGCCTTCTCAGCCAATCCTGCCAGAAACACTCCCCAAACCAGCCCTGCGCAGCTCAAGTTGTTTGAGAGCTATTTTAAACCCACCAAAAGGTTCAGACTTGCTTCTCTGTAGGAATGTTCTTGAATGACTGTTCACAGTAGGAATTGGTGGCAACCAGGTTTAACTCTAGCTCCCACGGGCTTTAAAAGTTCTCAGTGTGGGATAATCAGACATCCTCAGATAGGCACACACCTGCTGCACTGGTGTGGGCACAGAAATTCCAGCGAAGGCTGGTTTGGGGCATGGTGCGTTTGTTCCACTGACAAGGCTGGGCATGGTATCTCTCTTTTTTCCCCTTTGCTTTATTGTCTGTGTTAATAACATTTGGCCTAGAGAGCTGGCAAGGTAGCAAAGATAAATTGCACTTTTCAGATTTCCTATCGTGCAAGCCAGTCCCTGGGGATGTGTCTGTTGGTAGTCCCAGCTGCAGCTGGGAGCGTAAAATAAAGCTGTTCACAGTTGGGGGGTGGTTGGCCAGCAGACCTACCTAAAGTGCTTCTGCCCCCAACACCAGGGACAGTCTCAGGTGATACACCTGAGAGAGAGGAAATCCCTTTGGAGATCTGAGATGTCTGTTCTATTTCAGGCCATCTAGGGATGCACATTGTTTCTGAAGGAAACAGGATGGTAAATCAGGAGGCACCATAACACCGGCCCACTTGTCTGAGGCTCTGGCTGCAGGAATGCAGGATGCAGGCTTGCATGGCTGTGATGGGTCAAAGGACTTGTAGAGGAGGGATACCCCAATCATGTATTAGAAAACCATCATGCCCACTTTTATTGATCTGTCCACTGTTTTTTCTAAAAGCCTGCCAATCCATGGAGGAGGCTACAGTGAACTCTGGGTGAAACTTTGGTGCTCAATCTTTCCAAGGCAAATGAATCACCCTAAAGAAGCTTTAAAGAATCAGCAATCTAAGACGTGCTTGGGGAGAAGCTAGTAAACAAAAGGCTTCTGGGGTGCCTGTACTGCCAGCTACCAGATTTATGGAGGGAATTTACTCTGGAAGGAGCAAACTAGCGCCCTTCCTGCTGCAGAGAAAATCAATGGCCTTAGCTGCATCCCTGGAGTCTCTCAGTTCTTGGGAACTCCATAACCTTTTGCCAGGTGACAAAAACCAAGAGTTAATTTTGAGCATTTTTTAAATGCTCTTCTAGAGGGAGTCCTCAGTTTCTGTTGCAAAGCTGAAGTGACAGGACAGGTCTCTCTCTTTTCTCCTGGCGCCAGATGCACATTCTACCTCCCTGAAAAAGTGAAATCCAGTGTAGTATTGATGGGATGAGCAAATTGCAAGGGGCAAGCCCAGACAGCTCAGAGCTCTGAGTGGGTCTCATCTCGGGGAGTCCTTTTCCACGGTAAAAAATTCCTTCTTGGCCTGTAGCATTATTGGACTGATGTTTCTGATTTGTCGTGGATATAAATTAAGTTGAATAGCTCTGGTCATGACCTGTGATCCTGCATAACCTGGAAGGTAATGGATTTCCTTTGGTTTGCCAGAGATCGTAGGGGAAATATGTAAATACAAATTCTCAGAAGACTTTCTGTAACTGTGTGCTGCAACAGCTCACCTGGTGTTAACCTGGACATAGGACAACCCTGCATTAAGATAGTTGGTTCATTTCAGTTAACTTAATAGTTCATTGACTTTGGAGGGTCTGGGATAATGCTGATAATATCTACCTACAGCTTCTATTCCCTGCATAGCTGGAATGAAATGCTTTGTGTAGGTGTGGGAAGAAGGGCTGGGTGGATTTTTATACCCAGAGGTATAAGGTAGTTATAGAAGTAGGAATCATAGAAGTAGTTTTGCTGATTCAGTGAAGTTTAGATAGTTTATAAGGGCTTTAAATATAAATACCCCTATGCCAGGAAAGATGGAGAGCAGCTCCTGCCAGGTCAGCATGTGGGGTGGTAATTCTGAGATCAGCAGACTGTCAAGCTGAAGACAAAGCAAGCAAAATAATTACATATTGGCAAAAAAGTGTAATTAGGAAAGAAAGGCCATGGCTTAGCTGGCTGAGCATTCTTCCCTGTGCCGTGTATCCCAGCCCTTTTTGATGGTGCTCCTTGGAGATTCCCACAGAACAGCCCCCACTTCAGTTATCTCTTTACCAGGAGACATTTACAAGTAGACAAAAAGTAAACAGCTTGTTCTGACTTCAGCTCCCTGTGCCTCAGGGGGACACAGCCTGTGGCTCACAGCAGTGATGGAGGGCCAGTTAATCCCTGGGATAACCCCATCAAAACCAATGCCATGCTCTGGGGTCCCTTGCTGTTTGAAGAACAGTGGTGGTCAGCTACTTGAGCTGCCAGGTCAGGAAACAAACTTCAAAGCCTTTGGTAAAGGCTTTTCAACGGCAACTAACAACTGTCTGCATTTCTGCTGGCAGATCCTGTGTTGTTCTCTTGATGAAGTTGCCACCACTTTCTCTGTTGATTCAGATAACTTTTTTCCTTTATTTCTCTGCTGTTTTTACCACCCCTCCATCAAAGGGACTGGTCCATTCTTTCAACCTCTGTCTCTTTGTCAAACCACTACTGCATACAGAGAGAAGGGATTGTTTGTGCTGTGTCCCATCACTATTTTTTTGGTTGTTGTTGCTTGCAGTATCTCTGAGTGCTTCCCTGTAGCTAGATCTTTTTGGTTAGTGGTCGTCACCTCTGTTTCATCGTCAGTTTTCCCTAGTTCTGTCTTTCCTGTCTCCCTGATGCCTCTGACCACCATCTCTTTGCATTATTAGATTCACCTCTCCTGACTTTAGCTACCTTCTAATTGTCCATAGGAGTAGGGAAGACACTGGAGATTTCATTCAAGTAGTTGTGTTTTGCAGACCTGGAAGGAGAGCTGTGGCTTAAAATGGACAGGGATATGGGATAAGACCGACTGTTGCTAACCCTCTGATTTGCATCGGGTTCATTGTTACTCAGGGATCCCTATCTGTAAAATGAAGAAAATTGTGAAACCCTTTTCTTATTAGTAGTGAGTCCTACAACATTTGGGAGCAGAGTGCATTTTATCCTACAGTACTCTGGCAGCAGTGCTAATGGTCCTGTTGAGTTTAGAAAAGCATGGTCTTGGAAGAACATAAAATGTTGGCATCTTGTAAAAGGCAGCTAGGCTGCTGCAGCAGCTGAACCTAGATCCTAGCACTAGATTCCTAAGTTAATGATATTGTGCTAGTGAAATAATCTCAGAGAGTTTCTGAGAATCTCTGAGGATGTGCTTGAAAGCTGCAATTAAAGCTGTTTACCTTTCATTTACTTGTTTAACTTTTAAAAGTCGTGTGAAACATGAAAGTGTATGTCTGGAGAGCCATACCTTAGATATGGAGTGATGTTTGAATGTTTTAAAAATAAAGTAGCTTTTTAAAATCATGTTGAGGTAAACAAAAAAATGTTCCTGTAATCTGTTACTGCTTTCTCTGTGTCAAATTTGCTGTTGTTTTGTGTTCGACTTGGCTGCTTTTACTCCAAAATATTTGCGTTTTTGGCTCTCTGTTAAATATTTCCTTCTTCAATTCATCTGCCCATTGTGAAACAGGTTGGGAAGTCCATGCTCCAAAGGAGTATGCTGCACAATTTTTCTGCCTTGTGCCAATGCTCTAAAGTATTTGAGGTGGTGTTAGCTTTTCCAGAGAAATGAGATTCATTTTGGTAACCTAATCCTTGCTGCATGGGAATTTCCTGAAAGATTTTTTTGATAGCATTGTCAATGTTTGGTGAAGATTATGTACCTTCCTCTCAGTTGATTTGCTTTGCAGAGAACGAGGAAGGGAATTGGATGAAGCTCTTCTGTATGTGGCCGTAACATTGACTGAGTTGTTTCCCCTTTTTTCACTTTATTTTCCATGTTTCCACTTTATTTTCCAATTTGTTTTCAGTGTTTGTAATCAAATAATAATATTGACTGACTGAGACACTGTTAATTTACCTTAGAGGGTAAATTAATTGAAAAGTATTCCCAGATCCTCTGGTAAGTGGTGGAGTGACAGGTTTCTTTAGAATTTCTGAATGTCTTTTACCTTTAATTTCTTCACTGTTGGTGACTTATACCCAGTAACCATTCTACTGTCAGGTGTTTGTGGATCACTGCCAACAACACCATTGCATCTGAGGGTCAGGTGGCTACAGTCCTCCAAAGCCATAATTGAGAACTAAATTTTAGCTGGCAGAACTTCACCACAAAGGGAAGTACCTACAATTCCTTCTGGTTTACAGGATGGCTTGTTTACTCTTAGCCTTCTGGGAGAAAGTTAATAAATAATAAGCTACTTGGTAGGGACTGTAGTATTCTGAGTCACTTTTCCATATCTCCTGTGTTGAAAAATAAGAAATTTTGAATCAGATTTATCAATATTGCTGTGTGGCTCAGTGACCTTTGTTGTAGTGATAGAAACATACACCAGGAAATAAATAAATAAAGACTAAGTTCGATCAGCCTACAGTGAATGGATAGGAGTCCCTGGTATCTCAAATAAAAGCATCAGACACCCAAAGAAACCTTTCCTATGTGTAAAAAGTCTGATCTAAACATATTTGTATAGGATATAGGCAGATGTGAGTCTCCTTATTAAAGTTACCTTGAAACTGATAAACTTTCATAAAGCCTTCCCCAGACAGGGCCTGTGCAGATGCTGTGTCACAGCTCTCACTCTCCTATGCCAGCGCATCTTGGATGGGCTGAGGAGCTAAAGATCCGTGGAGCTATTGCAGACTTACACACATACATTGTGCAAATGTGGTCAGAGTCCCTCTTGAAACCATTAGGAATCTTTCCATTGCCTTTGTAGGAGATTGGGCTGGCCTGCGGAGCAGAATAGCTCCTATTGACAGTTCCCACCCTTTGCTATTTCTGAGCTTTGTTAGTTTTCCCAAAGGAGCTGTACACTGAAATGGAGATGGAAATTTGGAACTCTGCTGAATACCGCAGGTGCCATTTCCCAATTTAGAGCTCTTGGGTTTGGCTCTATCTCTTAATGGTTGCACATGGATGTAAGTCTACCTTAATTGTGTCTGTTCTATAATAATCTCAGCCAAGGCAGGTTGACCTTTGCGACCTTCACCTAAAACTACCTATTTAACAAGAGTTTTTTCCAGAAGAGCAGAGCAGCTTTTATCGGTAGTGAAGGTCTGTCTATATGATGGAATTTACAGGCTTTGGGTAGTGTCTAGTGTATTTTGTTATCTTTGTGGCATACCTGACAAAGGCATTTGCTGTGGATTGTGACATTTTAATTACTAAGGTTCTTAGGACCATGAATAGGAATATGTCAAACCTGAAGTATGAAAATAAATTAGGAAATTTTGGCTTGATAGAAGTATTCCTTATGGAAACCTCTCAATTAAATATCAGAATCTGTCCTACAAGCAAGGTATTCTAATACAGCTGCATTCTTTCAGGAAAAAGAATGATGAGACTGTGGAAGCTGGTCTGTTGCCTCAAGATTAAATTGGATGAAAGCCTTGGGTTCTCACACGTTTGCTTCCCAGAATGGACTCGGAAACATCACGGGCTACTTGTACAAGGACAGTTGCAGTGTGATGCAAACAAGCAGTAGCGTGCTGAGAAGAAACTTGGAGAGTTTTTGTCATATTTAAATATGTAATTAAGGGGATGCATTTAGGCACTTGCTCCAGTGTGAATCCCTGTGAAGGGATTTTAAGCCTACTAATAGTAGGCTTGCATTTCCTAGATGTCTTTTCCATAGCTCAGGGCAAGGCTGCATAAGAGCCAAAGCAATATCAAATTTCTTAGAATACTAAAATCTCCTCTTCAGTGACTTTTTGTAAGTCTTTCAGAATAGTTCCTTGTTTTTGCAAATGGTCTTGTACCAGGCATTCTTCCTTAAATTTTTCTTGTTGATTAATTATCTCTAGTTACCAGGGAAACTGGCAAGGTTGCTGTCAACCCAAGGTGTTCTAGATGAGCCCAGGATAACTCATGTACAAAACAATTCGTATTTCCATCTTCTGATTTTATGCCTTAGGACAAATTCCCAAATGGATGTACAAAACTTCATGAACTCTTAGAGACAAATATTTTTAAACTTTCTCTGCTGGAGGAGGAGTAGTTACAAAATATTATAGTTGGCAAATTGCTATTCTTCTGACAGCAAGATTAGGTGAGAATTTTCTGCAAGTACCTCATTGCAATCAGTATGAGAAGTTGTATTTTGTTCTTGTGTAGATATAAAATTTTACATAAAATGTATCCAATTTGAAGTGCTAAGAAAATTGTGGGAGTCTGTGCTCACAGTTAAAAGAGAAAGCGATCCACCTGAACAAATAATTTAAAGGTTGCTTTTGGCTGTGAGGCTTGTTAGGCTTGGCTTGTACCTGAGATTTCTAGCAG
Source organism: Empidonax traillii (assembly GCF_003031625.1). Taxonomy (NCBI): domain Eukaryota; kingdom Metazoa; phylum Chordata; class Aves; order Passeriformes; family Tyrannidae; genus Empidonax; species Empidonax traillii. The sequence continues at coordinate 938,445 of NW_020955354.1, forward strand.
CTGAGTATTTATTTTGAAGTATGATGATGGCTTATATCAACATGGCTCTTAGCTTGTATTCAGTTGTGTGACAGCAGGCAGTACCTTTTAGAGGGATTCGTGGCTTTGTACATAAATAAAATGTTTTAAGTGTTCTCATGGTAATGTGGTTTCATCCATGCTAAGGAAGTTGTACTGCTCTACGTGAGAGTGGCAGAGGTATCTGTACAACATCAGGGTGTTATCAAGGCTTCTGTTTCAGGCTGTTGGATTTTCAGAGTTTTTGTTTCAGGAGCAACTATGTGACCCTGTGTTAAATGCAAACTTCTGGTGACCCTCTCATGTGACCAGAGAAGGGATGGATGAAACTGTCAGAAAACTGTGATGGCCTCGGGCTGACAACCTGGGCACTGGAGCATCAATGCTTCTCTCGATGTGGGTAGGAGCCATTTCCTTAAAAGCCCCATTTGCTGCCAGGAGAAGGCCTGCTGGACCACTTAAAGAAGTGGCTGAAACCCACTTGTTACTGTGTTGGTTTTATTTGAGAGGTCATTCGGGTAGTGGAATAATGGAAAGTAAAGTCTAACATATAATGCCTGCCTTTTAGAAAAGGGGAGAGGGGGTGGAAAGTATTGGGGAATTGTATCCATCAAGCTTCAGTTCCTGGAAAAATCTGAAAGAAATAATAGCACAGTGTGCAAGCAGCTGGGACGTAGCACAGAGATGAAGAGCAGCCAAAGTGGCTTTGCTAAGAACAAATGGTATCCCACCAGTCACATTTTGTTCTACAAATGCAGTAGAAGAAATTATAGTAATGGTTTGTATCTTGTAGGTTGGCTTTTGACTCTATCTCATACAACAATCTTGGAAGTAAACAGTATCTAGAATATATTTTCCCAGTTGGGGTCTAACAGGAGAGATAAAAAAGATTGTCTATCCCAGTGCAGTTGTGAAGGATTCACTGTCAAATTAAAGGATGCTTTGAGTGAAATTCTGTAGGTATGTGGTTTTTTTCCTGGAACTGCTTCTACTCAGCGTTTAGCAGAAGAGATATACCTATCAAATGCGTAGGTGACAAAATCCCTGGAAGAACTGTAAGCCTGTCAGTACTAGTGGTGATACAGCAAACCTCTCCTTGAACCTGAGCTGTTTCCTCTGGCCTCTCTCTGTAAGGCTAGAAATAAAATCCGAACTGGTTGTAGCCACTGATGGATATCTGTTGATTTTGTCCCAGGAGAGGAGTAGAAATTTGAAACTGAGGTTATCCAGACCTGCTTTCTGGTGACCTGGACGTTACAGAGCTTTTCAGCCACCATGTCTTCCCCACATCACCAGGCTGACTGAGCAGACATCCCACCTCATAAGAGAGAGCACATCAAATAAGACACCCCAGCAGACACAGAAATACAATTCAGGCACAGATCTGATCCTTAACTTTTTTTTTTTCTTTTTTAAAGTTCCAAGTTGTTTGGTTTTGTTGAACAGTGGGAATTTTCTTTTAGTCTACAGCTAGTCTGGACAACATGCCTTAGTTAAAGTGATATAAGCATCATTGCATGGGCTGTTGGAAGCAATTACCATTTACTGTCAGTGACAGTCACCCTTTCTGACAGTTTGATCCTTAAAGCCATAAATTCAGCAGGGACAGGAGAAACCAGTCAAATGCCATGTATTTTTTCACACCTCCTATGGCAGGCTAGAAATAGCTCTTTGACATGCTGACTTTGTATTTGCCAATTTCCTTCAGCAGTTGGGGAAAGCTTGAAACAGCAAATATAGATGGGTAAATTAATTTTGTTCTAATTGCTTCCAGTCTAATTAGCATATTGGAAACAAGATGCTGGAAAAAAAAACGTGAAACAGCATGGGTTTCTAGGGCATTCTGAAAGGATGCTCTTGGGATTCAGAGAACCAGCTTACAGAGCTGGAGGGGGCGTAAAGTATAAAATGTTAATGTGAATAGTTTTGTGCAACTTTTGGAATGGCTTCCAAAGAAAATTAGGCTCTTTCCTTTCTCTTCCATTCTACCTCATCATTACTTTCAAATTAATAACTTTCATTATTTTGACCCAAATAGGACTATGATATAGTAGCAATTTCAGATAAAGTATCATGTATTTAGGCAGGTGGAGGACAAGACACTACATGTATTAGTGCCCAGGTGGTAACACTGAAAGATTGACCTCTGCCATTTTTGAATAACCCTCAGAGAAGAAAAAGGTGTTAAAAATATTCCAGCTGCAAAATAAAAGCTTCAATCAACAACTTCATCAAATCTTGGAGAACCAAACAGTAAATCTGTGGGAAACTCTGTTTATTTCCTCTTTTCATGGGGAGCTGGTGTGTGCTGAAGTTCCCCTTCCAAATGGGCTGATACTTGAGAACCAGAACCTGAAACAGAAGTGCATTTAGTTATTTATAAACAGACTCCTGTGCACTGCCATTAGTGCTGAATGCTTAAGCAGCAATTGTATTTCTCAATGGTTTCAATCATGCTTTGGTTGTTTCTCTTGCATTTAGTGGTGAAAATTGAATGTAACCACATTTCTTTGTGTCTTGTACATTGCCCAGTCTTGCTGTTAGCTCGGAGTGGTGTCCCTAGAGACACTATCTGTTAATAATATCTATGTTTTAGTAATAAATTTACCTTTGAAGAAGCTGTTGAAGATATTGCAGGGATTTCTGTGTGAATCACTTTTCTCCTAGTATTTGTGTCTGTCTTTTTCTGATCCAGATTGTAAAATTTGAGGGCAAGCTGCTGTAGGTAATTAAAAGGTATTTCTCTGAGCCCTGAACGTACAATGCTCTACTGTTGTGTTAAAATTGTTCCCATTTCTGCTTTGTATAAAAAGGGAAAGCTTAGTGTGGTCTGGCCTAGGGATGTCCAGCAGTTGCTAACAAAGCTGAAAACTTCACCTCTCTGTTTGCTGTGGTCAAACTCTGGCACAGGTCACGTATTGGAGCACAAGCCTATTAAGTATTTTGTGCTGAGGGTCTCTGTCCCGAGACCCACAAAACTTTCATGTTAGAGCTGAAAGGTTTGGTTTGCCAGGTATTACCTCTGGAATAGGCAGTGCTAGATGGGGGTGGGACACAGTGGGTGTGCAATGTCTCCTTTTCTTCCCTGTTGGCCAACAATTTCTTTTGCTTATGTCTCATATCAAAAGCTTCCTCCCTTTCTCCCAGAGAAAGGCTGGGTTCATCTATGCAAAGGACAAAAAGAAGCAGCATTAGGATCCCTTGCCTGCCTTTATCTCATGCAGTTTTAGGTGGCTGAATGTGTTGCAATTACCTAGAAAAAAATAAGCTTTCAACTTTGCCATCCATAGCTTTTCAGACTACATTTCCTGCAGCTGAAAGTTTCTTTTCCTCTGATGGCTGCTTGTGCGTTTAGACAACTTTTTAGCAGATAACAATCCACACTGAAGTCCAATGGCAATAATGAAACTAAATTGCTTATACTGAAGTCCAAAAAGCTATGTGACGAGACTTTAAGTGATAGAGGGAGAAAGTAGAGCATCGGTGGAGTGTGGGAAGAACTTACTAGGAGGGTAACTGAACTAGATGAGAGTTTGAAACAAACCTCTGTTTACGTATGAAGTAGATGGTGACTGAGATAAAGTAAGTTTTACACTATTTCCCCAAAATTTCTCTATATTGCTTCTCTAGCTATTTAAATTAAGAATTTGGGGTATGTTTCATTGGAACACAACCAGATAATTGGAGGGACTTCAACATGTAATTCTTTTAATCCTAGACACAGTGTCTTCATGTTCCTGTTTGCAGTACAAACTGAGAGGAGGCATATTTCAAAATTTAAACTGTTTATGAAGTAGGGAAAAACAGATCCCCCTTTCAGGGGACAAGCAGAAGATGAGCTAGCAGTGTTCCTAATAATCTACAAAGATCTTTCCTATGTATTAAAGCAGCAAAAAATGGGTAGCTTATACTGACGATGTCTTAATGATGCTGCCTTGGCACTCAGACTGTTTCATACTTCCAGTCAGTGGCAGAGCTGGAAATAGTCCATCATTTCTGGATTCAGTTGCATATTGCAGCTATTAGTGGCTGCTAGCTCCTCTTATTAAGATTTCTAAATGTCGTGTTAGTGGTTTGTCAATAAATCATCCCTGAGTTCCAGCCACACCACTCAAACTGGAGCTTTTACATATTTATTTTAACATGTTTTCCTGAATGTCTCTTTCTTCACCTCAAACCAAGAAGCATCCCTTTTTTTTTTCAGGAGGATTCAGAGAGATTGCAAGGTAACTCTGCTAGTCAAGCAGCAAGGCTTTAGTAGAGAATGGACCTGTGTTTCCTGCTGCCATCACCACGACATTCAGATCTTACGCATGTAGACAAAGTTTTCATCTCCTAAAACTTTGGAAATTATTTAGTCAACAAATGCTGCTTCTTTCAAGATACTGAATTCCCACTTGCATTTGGGTCTTGTTTGTCTCTGGTTAGGGAACCAGGACCTTCTTATAAAGATCCCTTAAACAGCTTTAGTGGAAATAGGAATTGAGCCTTTATGTTTGACTGGTGATTGTTCAGGTTCAACTTGCTGTAAAACCTTTCTGAAGCAGAAACTTTGTTCCTTTAGCAGGAGCTGGTTTTCAAGCTGGAGTGTAAATCCCACCTGGTAGAAAAGTGTATTTCTGGATCAATAACTCATTGCCGAGGTTGAATCTCTTTAAATGGAGTCAGTGAGACTCCTGTCTTTAAGGCACAGAAATGCTTTGCATATGAGGGTTCAGTTACCAGGAATTCATTATTTCTCCCTATCTTGCGTCCAGAATTAAGTAATGTGGAGTGGAAAACAAGCTGAAAAAACGTCATTGAGGACCTATATTTTCTCACCTGTCAAGGCAACAACTGGTTAAAAGCACCTTGCTAAATAGTATTGATTCTGACTAAATCTTACCCAAGGCATTTTGTTGTGCAAAATGGAGGCTGTTGAAGAATGGCTGTTAGGCAAGCTGGAAAAAAAAAACAATTTTCTCTTTTGAAATAGATCTGAACATAAGATTTAATTAGGGCAGGTGATTTCTTTCGCTTTCCTAATTTCAGTGTATGATTGGATTTTATTTCCTAATTATCTGTCATTTTGCAACGGTGAGGAATCCAGTAAATGGAACCTCTGAGCTGCCCACATGGACAGACCAAGGCCCTTTTCCCATGCTGTGGTGCAGTGGGATTGGTACTCCTGTGTGCATGGGTGCTCACGCTTTCCTTCGAAATCCAGAAAAAACACCAGCTCTGGTCGTTGCTTCAAGGTCAGTGAAAGCACAAGTGATGAATGTTGTTATCCTTAAGTGTGCCCAGCTTTTCCTGTTGTTGTTAACTTTGATGGTAGCTTCAGCAAGCTCTCCTCTATAATGGCTCCTTTGCTGTATAAGCAAATGAAGGACATATCTGACTGTGATCTGGAGAATTAGTGATTGTCCTCAAGTAATGGACCATTCCACTATATATAGGCTTTTGTTGCAGAGCAAAGCATCTGTGCACTTGCTTTGTTTAAAATTGTAGAATTAGGTTTGTAATGCAACACTTCAGTTAAAGACCTTTCCTCGCCCTTTTGTGGGTTATCAGTTATTATGCTTTTATTAGGAATTCCTTGCTGTACTCTCAGACTGTTCCACTGAACACTTCAAATGAGGACAGAACAATCTCCACCAGTCGGGTAAGCAACCCTCTTTTCCCAAGGTCCCTTCTAATATCTTCCTGATAACAGCACTTTCTCTGCCTTTGTGAGGAAAAGGTCACAGTGGTGGAAACGGTGTGTGTTTGTTCTCTTGTTTCTAAGCTATGCTATTCTTTCCTTCTTGTTGTTGCTGCTGACAAGATGGCTGCCAAGCCACTTTGTCATCACTCCTGCATCTTGACAGAATGCAGGAGCTGCCCCAGATAACAGGAGAATATGTCCTTCCAGCAAAACCTGAGTGACTATCCAATCCTGGATTTAAACAGACCTGACGTATTCTGTCCCTGTTTACAAACTGGATACCTCAACAGAACTCTTATCACAGAAATAGCTGTGCTTCTCTTGCTAGAAAACAAATGTTTCATTTTGGAAAAACCAGAGCTCAATTCTGATGGCATAATCAGTAATGAATCTTGGTAATGAGCCCATGCTGTTTATTGCTATCTATCTTAAGCCTCTGATATTGCATTGTGCTGCATGTTGAAAGACAACGCACTAAACAGAAACTGTCTGCTGGGGCTAGTAGACTAAATTCGGTCAATATAATTTTGCATTGCATTATGTGTGTAGTTGCTCTAATTGCGGGAGGAGAAGGAAGAACAATGAGTGAATATAACAAACTGTTGGCATCATTATTTTCTGTCTACATCCCTGTGCTACAGCCCGTTACATTAATGCAAATGGTAAGAGCCTCCTTTGATGCTCTTATCAGTCTGCCTGCAGTTCCTGTGCCCTGACGACTCCCGGCAGTCCATCGAAAGGCACGCGGTGTGTGCAGCTTATCGGTCGGTGAAGTCACGATATCCTTCGCAGTCCCCTTCCTGCATGCATAAGCATTAGTAAAGTATATCTATTTTATGTGTGGATTCTAGGATTTGCTGGTTTGACTTTTCGTGACTTAATGCTCAGTGAAAACAGCGTTTCATAAACTTCCCTGTGTGCCTCAATCAGAACAACACAACTGAGATGCTGTTTCCGTGCTAAGCAGCCATGGAGCACGACTCGTGCTCTACCAGATGCTCTTGTACAGGTGCCAATCTCAGAGTTATAAGGTGATTTAAATGACACATTTGGTCTAAGAGATTTGTTTCACTGGGAAACTATGTCTAGATGTGGTGTGTATCATCAGTTACAAGCCTTACACTTATTTGCTTCTGCTACTATAACAAGGGAGCAGCTGTCTCTGAGGGAAGACAGACAGGCTAAAAAATCTAAAGAAAATCTAGGTTGGTTTTTTAACAGAGGAAATCTTTTCAAGATTGGAATATTTGAGACTACCCTTTCAGATCACATGTTAAACATAAGTCTTTCTCTCAAAAACTTGTCAAAATTCAACATCCAGTTGACTCAGATTTTTAAAATTGTTTCAGAACATTTTAGAGAGATTATCAAATAAGATTTTCATTGGCAAAATGATGAGATAAATATAAATTGAAGGAGAGAGGAGAAAATAGTATTCAGTAATGCTTTTTGAGAGTTTATCATGCCGTCTCTTCAAAGTAATGTAAAGATCCATAGCACTACAGATGAGTGGAGAGAGCTGCCTCTAAAAGATGAAGACTCATCACATGCTAATTTATTGCCATCATTCATCAGAATTGCATGATTCAGTCCTGATTTTTCAACGACCTGTGCTATTGCAATAACCACATCCATAGAGAGGAGAGCTGAGTGAACCTAGATGTGGTTCCAGGTACTTCAAATGCTTAATATTTCTTGGAATGAGACCTCGCACCTAGCTCTCCCATGTCCAAAAAATTTTAACTTTTAACTAGTTGTGGTGTTATGTTCTCCTTCTGCTCCCATGGTGTTTGCTTTTTGACTGTGTTTATGGAGCGCCTTCATCCAGATCAGCCAGATAGTGTAGGAAGATGGGTACCATAAATTTAAATGTTCTATAACTGATTAGGGCATATTTCATTTTTCCTGGCTGAATAAACTGTTAATTAAAGCTGAACAGGACAACATGACCTCCTCCTTGCTTGACATGTATGCCAAAAAAATCTTAAGTGAACCCTGCTCAGTCAGGCATCCCTTCAGCGAGGGTTTCCTGTTCCTTTACATGTCCAGCTACGTGAAGACATTCAGTGCTCAACCCTCACTCCAACACGTGTGTGCTGGGGGGAAATGGAGACTTAGAGATATTCGTGTACAAAACTAACAGTGGGATGTAGGTGAATGCCTAATGGCATGTGAGTCTGAAGCACCACCTTTCTGAGATATCCAGTTCCCTGAAGTGACTGTGTCAGCAACCCTAACATCTAGTTCTATTCTTTGAGTTGTCTGAGCTGGGGCTAAGGATTTATCAAATGTGCTGATCTCCTTTAGTGTCAGAGAGAACAGATAAAGGAAATCCCTAGTAGTGATTTCTGACTTTAGTGCTTTATGATGTCACAATCCTGAGGAAACTGGAAATGATCTAAAATAACCTAATTCTCAACATTAGATGGGGGGGGGGGGGGGTCAGAAGCGGGAGAGGCTGACATGGCATTTTGGGAAGTTTAGGCTTCTAGGTGGCTCTGAGCACTCCACAGCAGACTGGCAGTCACGTAGCCTGAATGTCAGTTCTCTCCCTTGGAATGTTTTAGCACCTTGGCTTGTTTGCATCCATGCCTGGGGGAAAACCTGCTCCATTGCAGAGCTGAGAGTCCTCTCTAGCAGTGGCGTGGGTGGTGCAAGCTAGTGAGTAAGTGACACCAGAGAAAGATGAACCTTCCTGTTAGATGACATGGAAGATCTGGCTTCGTGTTTCAGCACAGGCTGCAGTGAGGGACCTGTTGTTTGTCTCAATCACATGGGGAAAAGGAAGTTACTTTTGTTATGATAAGTGCACTTTAGAGTTAGCACTTGATTGTCTTCTACATCTGGATGTTTTAAGTGGACAGTTGCCCTGCTCCCATCCTAGACTATCAGTTCTACAGTGGCTGCAATGAAGTCACTGGCCGTGGCTTACAGATGACCTCGCTGTCATCAGATGAATGAGTGGATTGCTCTTAAAAATTGTGTTTTGCTGGGTAAAGAAATGATGTTTGTGCAGGTCTTTGTTTTGTCTGACTAGGTGAAAACCTACCAAAAAATCTACATGGTCACTTGGTAAAATGCTAGAATAAATTAGGAGTAGCCAAATGTCTGTGCATTTTGACAACATGGCTGGCTGAGAAAAGGCTTAATCTTCAGGGAGAGCTGGGTGAGTATGTGAATTGCTATTTCTATTGGAAAATAAGGCTCTGTGTAGTTAATTGACAGTGTTTATGTGTCAGAATGGTGTCCTTTAACTTTCCAAGGGGTATATTGAGACAAGATCTTGGATAACTATTGATTGGTGGGTAGATAGAATACATCTCTCTCTCAAGTACAGCATAACCTCTAATGAGAAGGAATCTGAAATTACAAGAAAGAAACAAAAAGAAGCATTTGTTTTGACCAACAACTGGAAGTCTGGTTGTCTCCTCTCTATGAAGTATTTAATGAAGTGGTAGGAATATTCCTGGAAACTTGTCGGTAGGGAGGCCATCAGTGTTTTGCAGTGGAAAATGTGGTGCTTGTAACTCTGGAGCTCGATGAAGCTTGGAAGATACAAGGATGATGTGGCATTGCCCAGTAGCTGGCTCAGCGAAGGTCATGATTTCCCTCCTGGCCGTGCCAAAGAGCAGCCCTTCTTTTTGTGTGCTGGGAGGTGTGAAGGGCCAATACTGCGAGTTCTTCTTTCAGAGGATTTTGCAACCCTGTTAGAGAACTGAAAGGCTGTTGTTCATGGACAAGGTTTCCTTTGTGACCAAGCAATTCCACGCAAGCCAAAGGTGGTTTTAGCTGCCTGGTGGCGAATCCCAGAGTCTGCTCTCTGGTACTGGCAAGAAGCCACAAGCAAAGCTGTCTTGTATTGGGCCCCAGGGAAATAAGCAGTAGACAGTGGTCTCTATCCTCAGTAGATGAGCAGGTAAGTGGTAGATCTGGGAGAGGTGGTTGCTTAAGCTAGTAAGTAACTTGACTAGAAGCAGTCTGAGAGTCTTTTAAATATCTTGTGTCTTCTGCTATTGAGTCAACTAGCAGATTTTTCTTTTAGTTCATGTACAAGGTGCTTGAACGTTTGGTGTTTAGCTTAGTTATCTGCCTGGTGAAGCTACTGTCTTTCTGCATGTGGGTAATTTAGATGGCTTCTTGTGGGTGCTGAAGAACAGAAATTAAGTTATTCTGGAAAGCTGCCTCCCTAAAAGTAAGTTGAAGGTACTGGATGATTCAGAGCTTTATGTGGCACTGAGAAGTGACTTAGGATGGGCTTGGAATGTAGTTCCTTTCTTCTGGATTAGAATGTGTCTGGCTGACTTACAATGATGCTGGTTCATCTTGACATTAAAAAAGGAGTCACTCTGCAGAGAAGAGAACGGATGCTTGGAAATGCAAAGGCGTTTTGAGCTTTTTCTGTTCTTTAGTCACTCTGAGAACTGTATATATCAGCAAACGGCAACACTTGGCACGCTTAAACATACAGATCTCTCTACATTTTCTTTTTGCCCTCCCCTTATGTGTACTATGCATTGTTTGTGTATGGCAACCATATGAGTAAGGAGCAAGCTGTATGCCTCTGCACAGGAGATGAGAGAATAAAAGGAATCCAGACCATCCAGTTAGACATCATTAATTTGTTTGGCTCTTTAGCAGTGCTTCAGTAGTGGTGTATTTCTGTGCTAATGGTGTGATATCTGCTCCTTCTTCTTTCTTCCTTCCCTACTCCACTATCATAATGCAATACAACATAAAAAATGGATCAGGGCAATTACTGCTGGCATTTTTGATTGAGACAGTGAAGGGCAAATTCTTCCTGCTGCCTGAGGTTCCTCTGTCTTCTTATGCTCTGAAACAGAAAACTAAACTGAGTGTTCATTTTGTAATGTGTTGGGTTTAGCCTTGTTTCCATAGGAAACAAGCATACAAGATGAAGTTGTTTCTGCATATATTTTCCTTCCTTCTTTTCTCCTCCCTTTTTTAACCCATTGGCCAATCGCAGCCAAATTTTACAGGCTGGTAGAAGTCTCAAGGGTAACTGTGTTACTACAGATGAGCTTTTCCCTGTGATCACTGGAAAATCTGCCCAAGGCAAAGTCCTGCGTTGCGGTCCCATCTGTGGGAAGAGCTTTGCTCGAAGCTTGTGCTGTGGGACATCACTGAACCCGGGCTGCAGATTCACAGGAAACCACCTTCTTGATCCCAGGACTCAAGGAATTAAATGTTTTATATTGATTGACACCAATTCCTTAGTTTGTAGCTGTGACTCACGTTAGGATTGCATTTATATGCAATACTCTATAGGGGGAGAATCTCCTGCTGGAGACTAGACTGGAAGCCAGTTAACCCAAAGGCTGTGGCCTCCTGGATCTGTATGTGCCGTCTCTGTCGCACTCAAACAAACAAACAAATAAATAAATCCTCCTTGAGTTGTTCTTACTGTTGACAATCTCTAATTCTTGTTATGATATCTTTATTCCTTGGAAACTAGAAATACAGCTGAACAGTTTTTCAAAGAAGAAGCAATCCTAGTTATACTCCTGGGCTTTACAGTCTCATCTCCATGATGCATAGCCTTCAAGTGATTTTTTTTTTTTTTTTAAATCTTGTCCCATTTCTCTTCTTCCCCTCTTTTGATATTTTAAATAATTCGTGTGATCTTGAGCTTTTCAGCCAGACATTTTTTCCCCTCTATTCTCTTTTGAATTGTAAGTACTTATGAGTACTTGGAGAGATGTTTTCAGTGTACTCTGCTTCAGGCATAAAATTCTATGTAAAACTAAGACTTTGTGATGAAAAAGACGGTTTCAGTTGCACTATCTGGTGGGATTTACATTTTAACAGTGTTAAATATGCCCTGGGATGCTGGGTGAGCAGAGCAGTAAGCCAGTGTCTACCAAATACAGTATGGTTGGGACTTTAAAGGTGCTGTTCATTTGTACTATAACTGGTTTTTTTTTAGCATTCCTTTCTTGTGTTTGTTTCCCTGTCATCACTGTGATGCCTGAAAATCATACAGAACTAAGCCCATCCTAGTGGATTACAGGCATCCTGAAAGAGTCTTGCTTTCTGGACTGGTAAGGAGAAAGCAGCATATTCCTTCAGTTCATGAACTCCTAGTTGCCCTGTTCTTTTTTTTTTTTTTTTTTTTTATCCCTGCTTCATCTTCACTCACAGTCCACGTTGATCAAATCCATTTTCATCTTTTTTTCCATCCTGACCACAGTTTCCTTATGTACTAGTCATGTGAGGTGCCTCAGGGTGCCCCGGCTGGGACGGAATTGAACAGTCTCTGTAAGAACAAGAGCCTCAGTCACAGGAACTTGAGCTACGGAAGATGAAATTGAGATATCAGGAATGTTGTAAATTTGAGTCTAGCAAAAGTCTCATCTGTGTGGGATTGCTCAGCAGGGAGATTCTTCATAGCCTGTTACACTGTTGCTACAACACATCTTAATTTTTACCTTTCCCACTGAGAGAAGGAAGTTGAAGGAAAGCACTCACAATATCAATGGCAATTGGTTAAGTGCTTTGTTTCTGCTGATTTACCTTTCCCCCTACACACCAGGTTGATAACTGAGAAGGTTTACCTGTCTTCAATATCATCTTGCATTACTTTAGTTGAGGTGAGGCATTATTCTATTACTGGGCTCAAGATAAATTAAATTCCCTGAGCCTCACATTTTAAAAAGTTATCCCCACACAGTGGTGAACAGGAGACCAGATTCTGCGAAACCTAAACAGCCTTTCTTTGTCTGTCTGCTTGGACACCACCAGCCTTGCACAGCCGCATCCCCTGCTTCCCCAGTTTTGTAAGACTGTGCTGAATCGGAGTGTTTTGGATGAGTCATGTGGTGATGTTCTTCTCTTAGCCATAAGAAAACAGATGGGTTTTTCCCTCTGGCCTCCCTGGCGATCTCACTAGCAAAACTCAGACTCATTTTTTTCCTCTGTCCCCCAGTTATATTATTCTGTGCCTCACCATAACTCAGCAGAGATGACCTGAAATAAGAGTGAAAGAAATAATGTTTCTGCCTAGGCATATGTAACTGTGTTTGCATGTGTTCAACAAGATATGTAAGTCGCTTGACCTTGTATCACTGTACAAACATAAGCCATTGCTGTCCCATAAAAGAAAAAAAACAACTGTAACAGCATCAGGAGAAAGAAAGGCTGCCTTCTGACTCACAATTTCTCTCCATTTGTTTAGTGTTGGGCACTGCTCTATGTCATCATATTCCATGTCCTCACTTGAGGTTTCTTCTTGGTGGTGCCTGGAGAGCAGCATTACAGAAGGACCCACGTGCAGTGCAGTCTTTGTCACACCTTGTTGACTGCCTCTCCCCTTCTTCATAGCTGCTGTCCATGACTAGTTCACATGAAGGCATTTATTTCTCTATGGCTCATTCTTCAGCTGTTCTGAGCATAAGCCTCAGAACACGGTGCATAGTGTGGTGTATTTAAGCATGAGAAATTGTCAAATGCAAGACTCTTAGGCTGAGTGAGCTGGATGTTTTTTCTCTACATTTTTTTAATGACTATGCCTCTTGAAGTTTTAATGTAGAACTTGTTCTGTATAACAATTACGTTGAAGTTTTCAGAGGGATAAGGTTATGGTTTACTTAAAATGTCAATGTCTAAAATACACTGACATTCTACTTTAGTTTTTGATGACTATTGCTCTGTGTTGCAGCTTTCAGGGATCTTTTATTTTCATTTTAGTGTCACTATGATTGGCTCTCAGCCAGCTTTCACAATTTCAAAGAAATTATTAAGAAGAACATCCTGAAGATAATAACATATATGAGATAAATTAATCGCAATGTGATATAAAGCTTTTATTACAGAAAGTTTAAGAGTAGTGCATTATTTGCTAGCAGCAAAGTCACTTCAGTGTAGCATATTCTGAATGCCTGCTAATAAAAGGAATCTGTACCCTACAATGGCATGTTTAGCTGATAGACTACATATGTACAGTTTATCCAGTATTTAGAAATGTGCATCTTTTAGTGCTGCTACATTTTTTGTCATTACTTCTTGAGCACGCTGTGTTGCCCTAGTTCCATTGTATCCTGTTACTGTAAGAAATTAGCAGTACAACATAAGTAAAAGTCCAGCCTTGTTCTAAAGCCTAGAGTCTTCAAATATGGGCTTCCTGTTCATATAAAATTGGCATTTGCCATTTCGCATCCTGGTGTAAATTTTAGATGTTGTTGATAGTATAGAGATTGTGATCTTCACCTTCAGCTGTCCGTGTGGCCTTCTACTGGTGCTGTGGCCGTGCTTGATGAGTGACTGTAGAAAATGGAGGGGAAAAAAGGTTTTTTAGTCTGTAAAATGGGGAATATCTAGAAACTTGTATCCCTTTGTGCTGATAAAATCAAAGTGAGGGTTTGTTTTTGGGTATCACTGCAGGGAAAGAGAATCCTGTGTTACTCTAGTGATGGCAGTGGGGTAGCAATAAGAGCTCCATGTGAGAACTCCAGTTCCACCACCTCTCCTCACCTCACGGCGGTGTGGGCAGGTTTCCCTGCGTGTGCCAGCATCCAGCCTTGCTTAGGAGCCCTCTCTCCCACAACGAAGGGAATGTGCCTGACGTTGATAACAGTTTGTTTGCATATCTGTGCAAAATAAAATGTATTGATTTCCTGCAAGCTCCCAGCTGGAAAAGTCCTGCAAAAGGTAATTCATTGTTTTTCATGGTTATGTTCAGACTTACAGTTTTAATTCCTAAATGACACAGTATGTGACTCCACCAACTAATTCTTGCATTAGGCTGGGATGTGTTCTGATGAATTAGGGAATCTTCATGAAAAATATTCAGTTTAGGTTAAATTGGGTCCTAAGTGATAGTTAATTACTGTTGTCCTCTGTAAGCCATCACAATAAGGAACTACCTGTGTGGTAAAAATGTGCCTTTTGTTTCCAGCCTGAATATCTTGTTTCTAAAATTCCAATCACTGGGATGTTTCAATAGAAAACATTCTGATCATGTTCTGCCTTTATTTGCATGACTAAAAGCTCTTGTGGCATCAGTGCTCTTTTATCCATATGAATAATTGCCTCCCTATCTTGCTTTTGTTGAGCTGTGTAAATGAGGTCCTTATGATCTGTTCTCAAGATCAGATCATTCTAGTAATTTTTCCTTGAAACCAGTTCAGATTTTCAGCCACTTTTTTTTTTTTCTTTTTCTTTTTTTTTTTTTTTTTTTTTTTTTTTTTTTTTTTTTTTTTTTTTTTTTTTTTTTTTTTTTTTTTTTTTTTTTTTTTTTTTTTCAGACTTGGCTTTAGAGTAGGATGGGGACTTCTGCTAAAAGACATGCCAGGACAGTCCTTCCAGGATGCTATGACAGCCAGAGGCCACTGGGTCCAAGGCAGAACCTAGATTAAGCCCAAATTTGTAGTTCACTGCATTGGTGCACAAAGGACTCTCCTCAGGGTTGAGATTCCCATGTGCTTCCATCAGCACAGGGAGGGAAGTACTAAAATTTTGTGAAAGTTCGTATGTATTTTTGTGATGGTTTTGGCTTTGTTTTTAAATAAGTTTCATTGCATCTTCTGCATCCCACTTGTGGGAATATGCCTTATCAGTTCAGCTTTCAAATGGGTGTAATGTTGTTGCTTCAGGTGACTGCAGGTTTCCAGACAATACATGTTTCTCATAATGATAACAAGCTGATCAATTGAACACTGCAGCATGGAGAAGATACTTGACTTGCTAAGCAGCGTTATCTCCACATCCTTTCCATACAAGGTGCTGATTAATAGATCAAAACCTTGCTTGGGTTAAAAAGCCACAATACTGATCTTAATGAATTTGTGAAACTGTTTTATGTTAAGTCTGTGTGTAGTTGTGAGCCCTGTTTGAAAGATAGAAAAAAATCCTTAAGAAAAACTACTTGTTCCTAGCTGAGTAAGCTTATTTAGGAATAACAACCCATTTAATGTTGGTTTCTAGCATATTGTCACAAATATACAGCTTGAAGAACCTTGTGTTAGATTTTTTTTTTTTTCTATTATTCCCCTCCTCCTTTCCCCACTCACTGATGGCAGGTGGTCATTTGCCCTATGGTCTTTTATCAAGTATGGAAATGTGTGGGTGATTTCATTTCCAAATGGATTCAGAAGAGAGTTTCCACCCACTCAGAAATGACAGTCAAATGGTTTTATTAGCCTTTGAGTTGCACAAACTTGCAGCTCCTAGTGGCTTAGAGAATTGCTCTTTGAAACGAGAAGAAAGGCGTTAGGATGTTTGGCTAACTAAGTGATTCCAGCAATTGAAGGTGTTTTTGTGTTTCTCCTCCCCCTCTCTGTCCTCTCCCTAAATAAAGGAGCAACTTATTCCACAACTATATTCTAGGCTTTTAAAAATCTCTGTGGGGTAATAAGAGCCAGTGCTGCCTTTTATGTGTGAAAATAACACAGCTAACAATTGATTCTAAATTAAAGTTTGGAAGAATGAGTCAAATCCCTGTAGAAAAATAACATGTGGCTGAAAATGCTTCTTTTGTAACAAGGTGATGTCAGATTTCAGAGTTCTGAGTCAACTAAACTGTCATTGAGTCAACAAAAAAGTGCCAGACAAATGTGTAGTTTTATGTATTTTTGCCCTGATTTCATTGGAGATGCATTTTTAAAATCAGAATATCACCTTCCTCCCTGCTGCCTTCAGTGACTGCAGCGACTTCCACACCTGCTTGTTGGAATTAGTTTCCAAAATTGCTAATACAATTTTTAAAGATGGTAATGTTCCGAGAGAGGCAGAATCTTTGGCAACTCCTGCAACTCTGCTTCTTATTTTGACAACTAGGAGAAAGGTGTTTCATGTCAAGACTGGGTGAGTAGAATGTTGAACAGATGGTAAATGACAATGCATTTTTAACAGTTCTGCTAATGAAGATTTAATACTGGTTTTATGGGTGAGGGGAGACAGAGACATGGAAAAATGAAGCCTTGCAGCAAATCAAGGTTATGTTTGCGATTCCAGAGCTGTCCTGTGCAGTTTGACTTTATGGCTGACTGTGTGTTTCAACATTATTTTTTCCCCAAAAAAGGTCTATGAATAGGTTAGTCCTTTCCCTTTTGTCCATAGCAGTTTTACTCTCTCCAGTTAAGAGTTGTTCAGAAATAAATTAATTATAATGGGTAGTTTTCTGTGGTGGCAAAATACTGGGGAAAGCTCCTGGCAGTCAGAGGTAAGTATACCCCAGTTCATAGGGAACCACACAGCAGGGAGAGGTTGAAACTTTTTAAGTTCCATTTTATTTCACTAGATCTCCAAGCTTTCTCTGTTTCACATTTCTGTATTCAGAAGGCCACAATGAAAAAGATGTTCTCCACAGGGAAGAAGAAAAATTAACTTTCTGGCACTGAAATAGCATACCTTTTGCTGCAAAATTCACTGTTTGGAATTTAGAGATTGAAATAAATGTCTTCATAAATGGAAAATAGAAATCTGAACCCCTTCTTGCAACATTTTTTAGATGAAAAGTATTCCTTTTATAGTCATGCCTGTATTCCTCTGCTAACAAAACATGGAAACCTTTCCAGATGTGAACATAGCCCCCTCAGCTTTGATGAGGGTTGATCAGCTCTCACCATCTTGAGTTCCTCACTTGCCACCGTTTCCTTGTAACAAAGGGCGAGAGAAGACAAATCACACGAGTCAGGGGGATGTGACTGCACTCTTGGAGCCCTGGTTGGTGTGTACTTATGTGAGGAGGCCACACAGCACCCACAGATCAGCCAGCAGGAATTGAGAATACAGCTAAAATCCCTCCTGGGAGAGAGCTCCTGGCCCTCACTGGCCGTCACTGCACTGTCCCTGCACTACCCTCTGCCTGCTTACAGCTCTAGGCATTGGCAGACAGGGAAAGGGAAAGTAGCTACAGCTCTGCTGTCATCTGCTCCCTCAGATTCTTCTGAGGCCCCAGCATGCCATTGCCCACCTTTAGCCTGCACCTTGGGAGATGGAGATGGGCGATGCGGTGATGGACAGGCTGATGCTGGCCCATGGTTTCACCTCTTCCAGGGCAGACCCAATCTGGCACTTCTTTGTTTTATTTTGCACTGCTTAGGTCTTTTTGCTGGCACAAGAAGGCACAAAATCCACGTGGTTAAAGCTGATGAGGAATTACTGCACTTGGTAATGACGGGAGCCAGCTAGTTGGGTCAAGTAGTCTTTCTTGACCAGGGACACCTGGCAAGGCAGAGACAGGGTAGCCAAAAGAAAGCAGCAAGTCAGGCTTGTGAAGCACTGAAGACAAGTAATACCTTTCTTTTTGTAAAGCTTTACTAAAGCAGTTTCTTCCAGGCTGGCTGTGTCCACCTCAGAGCAGAGCAAAGGATATGCACAATACTGCATATTGTTTCATGCCTTAGTATTTTATGATATTGTGCAAATGAGTGCCAGTCCTTGCATCCTGACTGCACACAAAATAAAACCAGTCATGGTAATATACAGTTAGTTCCTGATGCATTTGTCCCCTATCCATTATGCTGTTTCCTCAGACAAAAATGTGACATGGAAAAAGGGACCAGTGACCTGAAGTACATAAAGCTGTATGGGAGAAAGCAGATACAGGATTGGATCCTAACATGAGGCTTAGAGATGTGTCGAGAACACTACAATGCTCTTGTGTCAGTATTTCCTTTTTTAAAGTTCAAGCAGCTGCAATGAAAACAGATTGTATGAAAGGAGTAGGCTGTGTCCTGATGAAGAATAAAACTTCTCTTCTGCCTCAGTGTCCTTTGAATGAAGTTTATACCATTGCTTGCAATTGCTCACAATGGGAAGGACGGCAGTAAAGTTAAAATTATGTGCCGTGTTTGTGCAATGTGTCATTGCTGCTTCGTGATTATATTTTGTGTACATTTCTCTCAGGTGATGGTAGGACTTCAATTATATAAATAACTGGTATCCTTAAGCTATAAAACATGTGTTGCTGGTAATTCTGCTTATCAGCAAAGGACAGTAATGATTTGATTTATTACTTTAACTCAAGTTAAAGCAATGCTGAAAGGTACTTAAAATGCTTGCCAAAGTTCCCTAAATTATGAATATCATAAGCCAAATCTTTTCAGTTACTGAGAGAAATAATTGGAAAATTAAAAGGTCAAATCATGGTATGAAAAACCACAAACGATTTTTTTTTCAGTTTCGTGTGTTTTGGTGAGTAGGTCATCCTTGATATTTGCTTATGAGCCATAAAACAGGAGTGGTTCTGTTTGGGGAGTAGTTCACTGTAGCCATTTTGAGAGTAGCTGGTGTATCTCAGGCTTCTTATATGTCAAAGCTTTAAAGATATCCAGTGGTGGCTGTGGTACTGGGAACATATGTTTCACTGCAGTTCTGAATATAGAGAAGGGAGAAGGATGGGTAGGAAGAAAAACACCCTCTGTTGTCAAAGAATATGGAATTATGTCTCTGTTTTTATATGTTTTGCCGTAATATGTTTAGATTGGTTAAGATCTTCTGTAAATTTTCTGCGGCATGACCTTAAAAGGAGTAGCTCGAAAAGAAAGAACCTTCTAAGGTGCAGTTATCTTCTATTGTTTCTCTTCAAAAGCTTAGGAATACAGTTCTTGCAAGAATGCCTGGATGGTACTGCGTTGGTTGTGATGGAAGGCTGTGAAATGGAATTTTTGGAGAACAGTGGAGGAGTTATTTCCACAGGAGAGTCTCAGCTGAGTGAAGTACTCCAGATTTCCCTATGATGATAAGCAGCAAATTCTGCTGGAATTTTTACTTCTCAGGAAGGAAGCCGAGTAGATTTGCTTGAAAGTGCCCTAAAATTTAGTTACTATTATATAGACCATGAACAGTGTCAAAATGCCAGCAATTCTGGTCACTGAGATAATACTGAGGGTAATGTATTCATTTTGAGGGTTAGTAAACTCTAGTTGTGAGCCATTGGGAGCGTGCCTGGGACAGTACGGTGATACAGTTAGAATACATGATGCAGAAACCTGTCAAATACAATCTGCAATGATCTCTGCATGTTTTGTATGTTATTTTTCCATTCGTTTTCCTGTCTCCCATCAGGGTTAGAGTTGATGAAGTTTATTTCTAGAGAGAAAAGGCAAAATGCACAGTCAGTGTCATCTTTCTGTCACTAAGTGTAGTCTTCAGTGATGGTTAGTCTCAGCTGTTAACTTCATTTAGGAACCAAATCAGCTGGTAGGATGGAAGGTATTGAAGTGAAGAACAGTAGAAGAGAGTAATATTATTTTTTTTAAGATGCTCTTTTACCTGGAGGAGCAGAGACCTAAATCCTTTGACTACTTCAGTGAAGCTTGAGGCATTGGGTTTCCTACTGATCTCTGTGTTTATCTGTAAGCTGAGCATGCTAATGAATCTGAAAGGACTAAGTCCTGGGAGCCTCCTTGGGCCAGCTAGTCGCTGTGTGTAAACACATGCCAGTGTGTAAAGCTGTATTGGATCTATTTTTATCAAAATGAGTCAGGGAACTTGTTTGAGATCAGAACATTCAATGATCAAACTTTGGTAGGTGAAAATGCAAAGGAATATACTGTTCTGCAAGACTGTACTTAGCAGCCTTTATGTTGCTATGATAGAGATATATCTTGTATATGATAACAGATAGAAGTAGATATATATTTCTTGTTCTATTTAAATGCATATGATGTAAGATTCAGAAGATCAAGAATAAGTGTTCAGCTTCTTCTACTGGTTTTTCTTTCAATGTAAAATTTGCCTCATCTAGAGAAATCTAAGAGTAAAGTACTAAAACAGAGAAAGTGTTATTGTGGTCTCCTCTGTCTCTCATAACAGTTTAATCAGTGCAGCAAGATTTTTTTAGTCCTTGTGTTTTTTCCTTGGGTTATTTTTTTCCCTTTTTTTGCCAGTGTTTCACTGGGCTTGTATCTGTCATTTTCTACCTGGAGAAATTGTCTCCAAAGCCCTTCCTAACATCATGTTTACAAAGGCTCCCTTGGAGGCACAAGAATGTTGGCAGCAGGAAAACAAGCCAGAAACACGGCTGTATCTGGAAACGTGCTGAACCTGAGAGTCTGCCAGCACACAAGCCCACTGGATTCATTGCTTAAGAAAGGAGAATCTTGAACAGGAACAAACATCTAAGGAATGGACTGGCACATTGTTGCAAGGGAAAGCACAAAGTCTCTTGGGTATAAATTCAGTGGATTTGTGTTCTTTAGTGCGGTACTGGCCTTGGTGGTTAAACTCTGTCCTCTTTTGCAAAGCTATTCTTTGAAGATTTTGGATGGAACATAACTGTGTCCCTATGAACTTCCTTTCCTGCTGCCATTTTTTTCATTAGGAATCTCTTCTTGTTTTTTAGCAACAAAGAAGCGAAGTGGGGGTTTTTTTTGTTCATTTCCTTGAGTGCTGTTACCTATGGCTGTAGTTTTGGGAGTGCAGCTGAGCTAACCAGGCCTGTGTGGGTGAGACAGAGCATTGAAGAATATAAATAGTCCCAATTGCACAAGCTTGAAGGGTTTTTAGCTTATGGGGTGTGTCTCTGTAGAGAAGAGCAGGTCCCCTGAGCTTTTTCAGATCAATTTTCTGCCTTGGTGCCAAAACTCCTTTCTGAAAGGACCTTTCCTGTTTTTCACCAGGAAAACGTGTGAAGTTGTTGCTAATATTTTTATCAATGAAGAGAGCAAAAAGATTCTGATGGAAGTGGAACACAGCAGGACTGAATATGGTTCTACAGACTGGAGAAATCTGTAGTGGTATTTTTGCCACAGACTCCTTCTGTCATTTTGGACAATTTGCATTTTGCATCTTTACCTTGTCTGCTTATTTAGGTAGTGAATTCCCCAGGCCATTAATATCTCATTGTAATGATGTATTAGAAAGGAAAAGTGTCTAATGTTGCTTATGTGGAAAAGTTTTTCAGAAACATTCATTTTTGACCCTGTTCTGCTCCCATGGGAAGTTAGTGGGAGCTTTACCTTTACCTAGATAGGAATTGGGCTCAAGAGGAATGAATTTTAAAATGTCACCTTTTGCCAGATAGAGTCCTGATGGTTCACCTTGTGCCTGGAAGACATCTTTGTGGTGATCTAATGGTATGATGGCATCCTTTTTATCACTCGTGAATTTATATCTGTTTCTACCCCACCCATCTAACTAGAACTCAGAGAAATATTCACTAGGTTACAAAAAATGTGGTTTTAAAGAAGTAATGCTTATTACATCCCTTCCCAAATAGTACTTGCATTAAGAATGCAACTTCTGTAAAAGCCAACTCTCCTGTCAGTTTTAAATGTTTTTCTACCAGTGGCAAAAAAATTTATTCAGTTAGTTGCAAAATCCAGTTATAACCTTTATTGATCTTTTGTTGCAAACTTATTTACAGCAGGTGGAAGTACAAGTGCAATATGTAGCAGTATGTGTCTTGTGTCTGGGTGGGTATGGTATGAGAGCAAACAGAATCCTTGGTATTCATGATTGTGTGTGTGTGTTTAAACATAGCAGAGATGAACAGGAAAAAGTATGTGTTTCTTTGGAAACTCTAATTTCTTCACACCACTTAAGACAAAAATGAGGTGGAACAGGATACTTTTTTGGGGTGTGTGTGATAATCTCGTTTCTGATAGAGTTTTGACAGCATTGCACAATTATCAGTTACACCTATGCAAAGCCTTTTCCAGTTGGCAGCTGTGGTTGTAATTTATAATAATGATGACTTCTTGGTGTTTTTGACTTGCACTGGACTGACCCCTCTGGCAAGTGAAGTTTGAGTCTATTTAAGCAGCACGAGCAGCACAGGCAGAAGGAAGGAGGCCCCTCTCCAGGTGTCCATGACACCACGTGTACCCACCTTGACCTGGAATAGGAAGCCCTGCAGCTTTGGTTTGCACACCCGCTCAGGTCCTGGTCAGCCATGCCAGTTATTTTTATGGACAAGCTGCCAGGGAGAACTATGGCACCAGACCGATGTCAGAGATCAGCTGTCAGAGCCGCACTGTAGTCCTCTGCTCAGAGAACAATGCTGCTACATGAGGCAGTCCTAAACCACTTGCTGGGATTTGATATCCTTTTTCCATGTTGTGGGATCATTTTCTTTTAGAGGAAAATATAGGATAAACACACTTGAAGGGAAGTGCAAGACGTTTATTTTCAGTGTGTTGCCAGCAGTAATACAAGCTTTATCCATTTGTCTTGACAAAGTGCAGTCTCTCATGAGCTTAGTGTGTTCTAAGAACATATTGTGCTGCACAAGGTATTAAAGGTTTCCATGGAAATATCAAAATGCAAAAGATGTTTGCTACTTTTAAAAAAGTTTTCTTAATGACTTCTGCCTGTGAAACTCTGGGTTGTTAATTTGCAAGTGTGCGCTGTGAATAACTGTTTGCTATATTCAACCAGATTCTCATTTAGTAGAGCTCTGCTCGTGTTTGTGGAGTTCAGCCAAGCTCCTCCTTTTTGTTTTTCGTTAATCTGTGCTAAAAGCATCCTTTGCTGTGGCCTGCTCTGGGGCTGTCAGCCAGTGTCCTGCTGTGCTATTTCATCCACTACTTGAATTAGGTATTGATCCACAAAACAGTGTTATGTGGTGTAAGTGTCCTCAGCTCCTTGACTCAGCCACTGTCATATGGACTGGTGTTAAGATCACGGAAAGCCCCAGGGTAGACTCAGAAGTGCTGATTCGAATCTTGCCATGCACCTCACGGCAAGGCTGGTATCTGCAGAATTCATCCCTTGTTTCCCCACGTTCCTTTGCTTTTACTTTCCTGTACGTGGCAAACACTTCCCTGTAACTTAATTTCTGAACAGTGGTAGGATGATGTGGGATGGTGACTGTGGGGGTGGGTAAACAGACTCAGGTCCCAGGACCAACATCCAAGGTGAGCAAGCTCTCTGCACTTTGCCAGGTGAGTCTTCAAATAATGTAGTCATTTGAACTAAAAAACAATTCAGTAACCTTTAACTTGTGCTAGAACTGAAGCATCCTGGTGATACTTTGATCCCTGTTGCCCACAGGGATCTGTTAATCATGTGGCCAAAGATATTAAACTATAACTTAGTTCAGTTAGACTCTTGTTATTTTATGATCCTGCAGCGTGCATGAAGATCCTGACCTGGCTAATGGCTTCTCTGCAAAACACTGATTCACATTTCACTTGTGGGTGGTATTAAGGATCCCTGAAAATGAGGCCTTATAACATCTGGCTAAATTTATTATTCAGGTATGGTCTTGCATATTATAAGACCTGTCTCTTACTCAGTCTATCTTATGTCATGATGCTTTATCGTCTAATTTTTGCAGAAGTGTCTCTAATCAGAAGTTGGCGCAGGCTGTGTGATGGGTAGATCTCTGCTGACGGCAGGAGGGAGGGCAATCAAGTGGATTACAGATTGCACAGTAACAGCAGTTGATAATGCACCCGTCGTAAAACTGACCAGCTGTTTGCATCAGCAGTGACATAACAACACCTCATGGAGATAAAGTGTGGGAACAAACAGTCCACTGCCGTGGAAAGCACTGGAGGGAATGGGGAGTGATTACTGCTGGTTTTAATCTGTGGGGCAGTCCAAGTGAACATGGTGACAAAGCAGTTAATTTTGCCTGGGAAGCTACCAAAATAATGAACCCAGCAGGAGCAGCCTGGCCTTGCTGTACAGATGTTTCATAGGCCATGTGATAAAGAAGCTGCTGGACTGCTCAAGGCAGGGACGATGCTTTGTCAGAAAAAATGAATCCTGTGTCTGCTTTTAGAAGGTTCTTTAGCAGAGACTCCTTTCTGAGACATGTTTAACTTCACAAGACAGAGCTAGCAGGAAATACATTAACAGGCAGGAAAAAATGCTCCTCAGGCTAACTCTTTACTATTTTTACCCAGTGATGAGTTCCAGAAAATGCTTAGGAAAAATTAACTTTGTCAAACTCAAGGAGCCCAGAGTAGAGTGGTTTGCCTCAAAGAATGATACAAGCTTAAAACAGGCCTGTTCGTAGCCACAGTTAAAAGCAATGCTCCGTGGTAACTGTGGTGTTCATGATTTTAAAAAGTATGAAAGTGGAGGCCAAAGGTTAATGATGGATTCAAGTTCCATCATTATTATTCCATCCTTTCCAAGGAAAAGACGGTGGATTAGAATCTACTCCCAGAATTTTGCATTACCCACTGTCCAAAACACTGTCTGTGTGGAAATGTATTGATATTGTGGTTTTCAGCTTGCGTGAGATTCTGGGTTTTTAGCAGCTTTTCAGTCAGCTGTGCTTCTCAAGCCATGGGAGGATCTTAAGCACAGGGAGGTGAAAAAAAATAAAAAGAAACAGCTATGGAGAAAGGAGAACCACCTGAAAAGGGATCTTCGAAGATGGGAGCTGAACTTCAAAAAATGGGGAAACAAGGAAAAAAGAAGAGGAAGGGAGAGAGTAATCTGAGCACCAGGTAAAGAAAAGGATCTTACTACTGCTATAAGTAGCATAAATCTTGTAACATGATGTTCTTTATTCAAATTCATACAACACAGTAGTGCTTTTTAAGCTCCTTTTTGGGTTCGTTCAAAGAAGTATTTCTTAGGTAAATGAAACTATAATTGACATTATCTCCTTTAAAATGTCAAACCAGCAAGAAGGAATTTAACACTGCAGTTCCCATTTTACTGAAAGATACACCCTGCATGAAAATAAACAGTCCAGATTTCTCAGATCTTCAGAAAACCTGCCACATACTTCAACACAGATTAATCTTCATTTTGATCTCAAATATCTTGAAGCAATTTTTTACCTC
The DNA here is from genome assembly GCF_003031625.1 of Empidonax traillii. Lineage (NCBI taxonomy): Eukaryota > Metazoa > Chordata > Aves > Passeriformes > Tyrannidae > Empidonax > Empidonax traillii. Next base: position 963,858 of record NW_020955354.1, read on the forward strand.
TGCAGAAACAAAACAAATCCTATTTTGGTGGCATACAGAGTTGGCTGGAACATTTAAACTATCTGAGTAAGTTCTCTGGAAGAATAAATATATTTTCAGTATACGTTGCTGGCTGTATGGAGTTGCATCATCTATGTAGGGAGAACTAACAGTGTTCTTTTGGGAGTGAATTTTTTTTAGACACCTAAACAAACCTGTAAGTCACAAGTTCTAAAAATTCCAAGAAATAAATTTTTTCCAGAAAAATTTATTGTAGCCTCACTCCTTTTGCAGCTTGGTCAGTTTTCTGTATCTTGGAGTAGGTTGGCTTGTTGTATTCAGCTATTAGGAGTCTTGCAGCTGCTTGTCACTTTGGAATGAGCATGCAAACCTAACCACCTTGAAAAAGTCCCACAGATGAAACTTCTTATGGTTTCTCATGAGTCTGACTTTTTAAAAGGATCCTTCAAAATGCTATCGTTTTTTGATTGATCCACGTTGCCAAGGTCAGACTTCATCAATCAATTTTTGAACGCTTAACAAACCCCATTATCTTGCTTGTAAATGTCAGTTGCTCTCTCCAGTGGCGTTTGTAATTTTTGGAGATGAAAGCTGTGGTCTTCATATGGTGTAGAAAATGTTGTTTGATATCTTGGAGAAATTTGTTTGACTTTGAACAAGTTGCTGCTCTAGTAATCTAATTAGCTACATCTATGCCAGAGTGAGCAAAAAGCAGTGATTATATGTTGCATGTATTTATCCTTTTAACTAGAGAATTGAAATTGTTTGATAGTCAGGGAAAACGTGCATTTGAAGTTTTAATAAATGAATATTTGTTTGACTAGATAAGAAAAAGTAAAGTTAAAAATAATTTCTTGCATTTAGAAAAGATACAACAGTATTTGAAGTAGATTCTGAGATTGGTTCCTAATCCAAATGAAACCACTAATACCAACCTCATTACTTTCAAGCCTTTCAGCTGGTCAAGATAGCAAAGCTTCATAGACAGTCTATGAATCTAAAATTACTCAGGGATGATAACAGCTTTGGACAGGTAAACTTATTGAGCATATGGAAGCCTTGGGAAGGGCTCACTGGGGTAGAAACTATTGCTACTGTGCTTGAAGGATGATTTCTAAACACATGCTGTTGTCACTTGAGTGCCTTAAGACCCCAACTGAAATCTAGGCTCTGAATCTCCACTGTCAGCAACAAATCAGGTTTAAATTTAGAGAGAAGCTGTGTATGTTCTGTCATTTTTACATGTGAAATAGAGAGAGTAAGACCAGCAGAGTGAGGTGTTTTCCTTGGAGGTGTAGGCAGAGCTGATCTTCAATACCAGATGTTCAGTACCCAGTCCAGTGCCTTTTTTGTAGTGAGACTCTTTAATCTAGTGGTGCTTGTGAGGTCCAGAGCCACCTCAGTCCTAGTACACCTCTGAAGACTTTGCTAGTCTACTCCTCCTTTGTCAGACCTGCTTCTCACCAACACAGGAGAGTAGGGCTGCTGTTTGAAGGGTTTGCTTGTGTTTCTCTCTGTGAGACAGCAGCTGCTGTTTTAACAAAAACCTTGGTGACTGTGAAATGCATCCAGGTTTTGTGGATGGAATGCCAGTTCTAGGTGCCTGTCTCCATTTAGCTATACCTTTTTTTGTTTTTTTCTTACTTTGCTGGAGGTGCAACCAGAACTTGCAGGTTCTGGTGACAGCTAGTTTTTGACTTGGAAACCTGCTGATTTCAGGCTCTCCAAATTCTGTATTGAATAAGAATGAGAATTGAACATCTGCCTGCCTCAGGAGACATAGGATTTGCTGGGACTGCTCTTATTTTTAACCACATTAGCAATAAATTTAATTGAGTGTATAGCCCAGAAAGGCTATGGTTGTATACATGCAGCTTGCATATGTGTTGTCAGCTTTGCATAGACAGGTATGACCATACTGCCCAATGCACAGTTATAAGTTCTGAACTGTATCTTCGTGTTGTTCTTCACGTGGCAGACTGACTGAGTCTGAGCACTCTGCGTGGTGTTTGTAAGTGCCGTTTTGTTGGCTCTTTCAGATGAAATCCTTGCCCTTTGACACTGCTCCAATCTCAAACTGCTACCAAGAGCAGTAAGTGCTCTGGTTCCATGTGTGGCTGCAGCAGGATCCCTGCAGAATAAAAGCATTAGAGAGCAGTGATTTCAAAGGCAGGGCTGATGTGATTAGACATCTACAGCCCATAATGCAGTAGGGACTCTGGGCAGTGCTGTGGCCTATAGGACATCCCCACACAATTACCATAATTCCAAAAGGCCTAAAGATTGAAGCAGCCAAACGAGCACAGGCAGGAATGCCAACAGGTGACACTAAGTCTCTTTAGTTTGTCCTGTCCTTAGGCTCTGAATTCTGAACTGCTCTTCTTTATGGATGTAGAATGAAATCTTGTCCTTATTTCATTCCCAGAATAATGCATAATGCCCCAAAATAACATCCATTTATTTCCAAAACTGTAGGATAAACCTTTTCTGTGGTATGATACCAGCTAGAATACATCATTAAAAAGTTCATCCTGTGCACAGCAAAGGCAGGGGTTCATCTCATGTCAGCAGCTTTAAAGTGATGTAACTTATTACTATTTAATTAACTAAGTTTTTAAGTGCATGTGAGAAATTAAGATTTTTTTTCTCTGACACAGGGGTTTTTTTTTTACCCCTTAAGAGCTGGGGTATTATTCATGTGATAAGCTGTAACACATCTATAATGAGAAAGATGAATATAGAACAGTTCTTTAGTTTTCTTTAAGAGCAGATACTGTAGATCTGTGTTAATTTAGACTGAAAAATGAGTTTTGAGCTCTATACAGAGAACAATGTAATCAGTCTTGTGCCTTTTTCAAAGGCAGCAGCGTACAGGATCCAGCTATTCTGTGTCCATAGCTATATTTTTTCCTTCTCAGGTGTGGCATCCCCTGGAAAAGCCTCTATATTCAGTGCACATGTTGCTTCTTGAAAAGACCATACCAGTTTTTAATGAAAACTGTCTTTTCATGTGCAACCAGTGATCACATTTGGTATCAGGGACAGGTTGAAAGCCGCACACCCTATAAAACTTCAAATCTAAACAATGGGTTGGGAATTTCAGAAGGCTCAGGAATGCATTTTCCTCATGAGAGCCTGTGACACTGCTGGTCAGTAGTAAAGGGTAGAGACCCACAGCTAATCTCGACAAGGCGGGGTTTTTTTCTTCATGCTCTGTGAGCAATTTGAATGCTGTTCCTTTTTCCTCTTCAAAAATTGTTTTTATTAGCATTTCCAAAATATACATTATAGGAGACTGTAAACATAATGGGATAGCAATCTAGCTGTGATTTGATACAAACTAAAATTACCATCGTCAGCAATAAGCAGAGACACCATAAAAGGGAAACGAAACAGTGCTGCATATTTGTGTAGGGGCAAGGTCAAACCTGAGACACATCCCAGCCTCTCTGCTGAGGAGGAGGAGGTGATTGAAAGGGTGAGGGATTTCATCAGGCTCCAGTAAATGTTGGGAGGCAAATAAAAATGGCAAATCGGGAGCATAACACAGGTGGGATGAACAGCTGATGTGTTGTGACAGGAAAAGTAAATTGCTTGATTTATGAAGGGCACAGCGTGGCTTAACTACAGGGGAAAGGCCTGTGGGAAGCAGAAAAAATTTGACAGGGTCATCTTTGTTTTTTCCATTCCCTGACTGCCCGGGCAGCCCTTCTGGTGCTTCTTTGTAGGGCAGGATGTGTGCAGTGTGCTCCGCGGATGGACAGTACCTTGGGCTAACACCCGATGGCACCACCTGAACCCACAGCCTGGGAAGAGCTGGAGCTCATGGACAGCACTGCTCTGCCCACACAATTCACCTGCCTGGAGACAAGGGATTGCATCCCCAGGGAAAGCACAGCTGCAACCCCTGAAGCTCTCCAGAGCTGTAAGTCAGAGGCCCTCAGGCTGGACTGCACACGCTGCTAGCTGGGTGCAAACAGCTTAAAGGCAACATGCAGGATTTGTCCCACCCTTGTGCTGTGCCATCTTTGGCACAGAGGGTGTGGAGAGCATCTATGTGGGCTCTGCACCCAGCTGCGTGAGGGAAGATGGGGGTGCCCACCACCACTGCTATCCCTACAGGAGTTTCTCCTGTGACACCTGGGAAAGGCCTGGTGACAAAGTGGTGAAAGTGGCTGTGGATGGTGATACTTCCCATTGCAACGAGCAGATTCTAAGAGTTGATGCCAAAGTTTTGTGAAACTTGAACTAAGGTTTAAAGAAATCTGCTGTGGTATGGGAAGGGGGAGATATTTTCCTTCATCTTGTTCTTTTCTGTAAAACCACAGCAAGTTTTTCTGCAAGAAGCTGACACAAGTAATTTCTGTAAAATAAAGTACTTTGCAAAAGTAACATTTTATATCATATTCTGAAATGGGCATTGCACTTTAAAGCTATGCCTCATTCCAGAATAAAGGCTTTCTGTAGATAAACCTTCTGAGGGAGAATAACCCTAGAAATACTGAGATTGAAATAAGCAAAAAAGACAGAAAGGCAAGCTGGGGACTCGAAGCAGACTGAGAGAGTAGTCCCTGGCACTGGAAGCCTAGTGCTCGGTGGGCCATATTCTAGCATTTATGCTGAAACTCGTTTGCATTACAAAGTCTCTTAAGTGTTTTGTAACCCAATGATGGGAGAGAACCATAACAATCAATAATGCAGTTTTGTCTCAGTCTGCGATAGGTAGCTCATCTTCAACTGCAATTTCACCTTTATGTGAAGGTGTGTGCTCATGTCTTGCTCGCTGGAGGCCTTGTGGGCACATTTCACAGAATCACAGAATGGGTGAAGTTGGCAGGGACCACAGTGGGTCACTTGGTTCAACCTCCCTACTGAGGCAGGGTCATCCCAGAGCACATGGCACAGACAGTCCAGATAGTTGTTGAATATATGTGGGAGACTCCTCACCCTCTCTGGGCAATCTGTTCCAGTGCATGGTCACCCACACAGTAAAGAAGTTCTTATATTCAGGTGGAACTCCCTGGGCATCACTTTCTGCCCTCTGTGTCTTGTCATATTGTCTTATTTCTACTTCTGTCTCTTGAATTTGCCCTCACTGTTTATTTACTTGACAGTCTTGGAACAGTGGATTTAAGGTCTTCTTTTTCAGAATACGGGGTAAGAAAAATAGTGAGAGAAGTGTAGGTAAAATGGAATTTAAGGGATGTTTTCAGGTCATCTGTTTATGGCTGATTGATTGCCACTGCTCTTGAGAAATAGGACTACCTGAAGGCATTTTTTACTTATGGGCAACCTCATCACTGCTTAGTTTGTGGCTTTATTTTACTGCACCTGTCATGCACCCGCCCACACCTCCTCCCACATGCAATCACAGATACAAACTGATTCTGTTACAGAGACCCAGATTGCATTGCAAACAAATAGGCTAAAATTACTGTTCAGCATGGTGCAAATAATTTGTAGCTACAGTGCAGTGGTCTATCATTTCAAGTTACTGCAACGTGTGTGTTGCTGGAGGGGATTTTAATTGGGGAGCACTTAGGCACACCTTTGCTGCCAGCTGGGCCTGGATTCTGGATGCCTGATCTGATGGCCTTTTAGCATCACAGAGTGTGAGAGGACAGAATGGTACCCAGGCAGCTACACCCACATCAGTGTAATTCACCTTTTACAGGAAGAACCCCATTGTCAGACTCTGTAAATATTGTTTCTTTCCCGAAGTGGAGAGTTAGAGCTGCTGGGAAGCAGGTTGGAAAATGCATGGCAGCCGGTCTGGTTTTATGTATGGTGTGCTCAGATGGTTGTGGGTGGGAGGATTAAACCCAAAGATGCATTACAGAGAAATTAGAGACTGGGATTTCCACTCACACAGATGTCCCACGTTCCTGATGGGTTTCCAAGGTCAACAGATTTACTTAACACATTTTCCCAAGACCTAGAAGGAATTATGTGTTGAAAATGTGTTTGCTGTCAGCTGCAAGGTCGAACTGGCCTAGGGAAAGCTCTAAAACTGCCATTGCTTGTGATGGACAATGGGGTGGGGTTTTTTAGAGCTGTCAGTATCTTACATTAATTTGTTCTATCACATGCAATGCCAACAAAAGATAAAAAGTACAACTTTGAGGTTTTTGTTAAATGTATCGATATTCAGGGGTCTGGAGAAGATAATTGTTGATTCAGGTTTTTTCTTTGATTTGTTTTCCAGGTTAAATATGGTTCTGTGGTTGACTACTATGCTATAGTAATAATTTATTAACTATACTGACAGTGAAGACAGGTGATTGATGCTGCCAACTTCTGTTGGATGTCTTGTAGAGATCTGCAAAAGACTTGTGTTGTTGATGGCTTGCTAATAGGAATAGATTTTCTTTAGACACTATAAAACTTCTAATTAGCTTGTAAATAGATCACTACATTTTGAATAAGGGAAGTCTTAAATATTTAAACCAGATTTTATTTCTGGCAATTACTCAGACTCTAAAGATAAATTCCCTTTTGTTAAATCACAATGAGGGCCTATTGTTGCTAGTCTTTGTGTAAATATGTACTCACCTGTAGTCAGAGAAAGATGGTCAGGGGAGAACCTCACATTGTCAGTCATCTCTTTGTAGAATTAATTCTCTTTTTTGTTGCTTTTTTTTCTTTTTAATCGTGGAACTTTCATTGAAGTCAATAAAAGTTAGTTTTAGAGTTGCTTTGTCAGAAATGCAGACTAGTTGTTTTCACCAGGATATACCAAGTGTTTCTGCAAGTAGAAAACAGCCACTTCCCCCTCACATCTTTCCCACAAAGAAATATAAAATTTGAAAAGGTTTGATGTTTGGGTTTTTGTTGTTCGTTTTTTGGGTGTTTTTTTTTTTTTTTTTTTGAGGTCAATGTCTAGCAGCATGAATGCAGTGAGTGGAATTTGTTGTTGTGAAAGATCTTTTTCCTTGTAAACTGCTTCACCAGGTGCAGCCATTGTCCTGTGGAGTGATCCAGTCTCTCCATAGTCTCCGTCATTTTTCTGTTACATCTGTGAAAGTACCTGACAACTATTCCACCACTAGTTTAGCAATTTATTTAAAAAAATGCATCCTTTGCTCTATCCTGTGTGGGCTAAGCTATTTTAACTGAGCAGTGCCTTTGCAAAATTTTGCACATTCACAGCTCAGCACTTCTGACTCTCGTAGGTAACACTGTCACAGGCTTGCATGTCTAAACAGATGCCTAATTTTTCAGTGGAGTAAATACTGACTCGATCTCTGTTTCAGACAGCTCTTGCTTACTCTAATGCAGAATAATGTAGGGTTAATATTGCTTGTTTGATTTGAGAATGAAGCAGTTGTTCAAGTTGGGGTGAGTAATTCATTTTTCAGAGTTCTTCTAAAGGGTAGATGTTAATATTGTGAAGCTGCAGCTGATGTTACTAAAGCCATTCATGTTAAGAGAACAAATTGCCATTTGGCATGCTGAAAAATTAACCCAATTTACAGCATGGGTGAAGATGAACTCTCTCTGGTGAAAGCTATATTTAAACCACCAATGAGATAATTACATCTTGGCCTTCCAATGCATCTTATGTAGCACAGATGTGACTGCTTTTTCTTCATAAATGAATACACATCTAAAAACTTTTAAAATAGTTGTACTTGTTTTTCTAGATTTTGTGCATCTTTATTGGGAAAGTTTGGAATATAAAAAATAAACAATGTCAAACACACATGCATAACGCATCAGCTAAGGATTAAGCCGCAAGATAGACAAAGCCAAGCCAGTGGATGCTGTTTGTCCATGAACAAAACTTTGGGAGAATTAGTGCAAGTCCCTTTTCCAAGCAGGATGAATATCTGTTGTGGGTGCAGCTGCTTATGAACACAGTTAGTGACTGTACAAGTTAATCTAAAGGGAAGTCTTGTTTTTTCATTTGTATTATTTTACTTGGATGAGACAGGCAGTTGCACAGGCAAACCAGGGTCACTTCTGTGTGATGATAAAAATAAGGCCTATGATATTTGTGTCTTGTTCAACATAATTTTAAACGTGGAGTTTTTTACTTTATCTGTTTATATCAGCGGCAGGACCTCACAGCAATTGCTACTCCTGCAGTTGAGCTGTGCTTTCCTGAGCAAACAAATCATCCACCAAAACAATGTCTTTGTGTTTCTAATAGAACTGGAACAAACACATCTCTTTTGTTCCCTTGTTTGTGCATGATCTGTGTAGAAGATGACAGTGCAGAGCAGGGAATGGCTTTCATCTGCTAAAATCCCTTCACCCACCAGGCTACAGGAAGATCCTGGAAGCCCCAACCAGCCTGTGTACCCTTTTGGCCTCCCTGCTGCCCTGCCTTTCTCTGATTTGGGGGAAACAGCAGCCCAGGTTTGATGTCTTGTGCCAGGTTAGAGCCATGGGAAGGAAGTTGAACCTCGTGTCATGGTGTCACCACACCAGATCTGCCCAGCTCAGCATCCCCAAGGGAACTGGTATTTGTTTACTGTAATGAGTTTTTCTGTCACCTTTCTTTCCTCAACTGTTTGGTCTCACAGCTGCTCTTCCATGGGTGTTGGTAAACTTAGTGGCTCCCAAAGGAGTTATAATGCTTATTCAGTTACAGAATTCGAGCATGCTAAATAAACAGATTATCTTCCCATGCAGAGAACAGCCCTGTTGGCTTAAGCAACCTGAATTGCAAGGAAAAAAAAAAAAGTGCTCTGTTCTTATAATAGTATCCCATCCTCCCTTCAATGTGTCAGTCAAAGAGCACTTTCTGCACTCTTCATACCTGCAGATGTGTATTGTTTTGTCAGCATTTGCAAGTGGTATTTGTGAAAAGGATTTTGTGGCATGTCACGTATTTACAATTACAAAATGTCACACATCTAAGGCCTCCTGAGAGAGCTTGGTGTAGCTGTGATGCATTAAGATACTCTTGATCTCCACATGGTGCGACTACACAGTAGCTCTTACATCACACGTACCTAATTAAATGCTGATTTGTTTTCTTTGTAAGTAGGCAGGTAAAATTAAACAGAAACTGTCAATGATCTTCTTGAGCTTAAAAATATGATTAAAATGCAGCTTTGGAGATGGAGCTGTTGAACTCATCCACAAATGTGCTCATGTTTGTCTAAGAAGAACAGCATGAGAGGAGATGTAAATTGAATTTTTGGTTTTGTTTTGAAGTGGTGTCTTTAAATTGGCCTGGATCTTAAAAAGAAATCTGGATATCTGAAGCTAATAATAATAATAAAGCAATCACTTTATGAACTTCAGCAAAAAGAAACAAAAACAATATCTTTGGGTGTGATTTTTGATTATTTGGTTGCAACTTTTTCAAAAAAAGAGAAGTCTGATTCATGCAGCTCCATGCATAAGTGAATGGTTGAATGTCCAGGGAGGTTGTCTCTCAAACTGAAAAGCAGAGGAGGCTGGTTTTGGAAAAAGTGTTGTTCTCTAAGTTTTTTTATTAAAGAGGGAACAAACACAATGGCAAAGCTGCATGAGAGAAGTCACACCACAAGTTGGTGACAGAACTGAACATGTTGTGCATCTGAGTGTCTTGATCGCTGCTCCCTCAGCTCTGCAGAAGAGGGAAACACCTCTCTGTGGCTGACAGACTGAGCAGAATTCATCTTCATGCCTATGCCAGGCTTTAGTAGAAGGGTTGTGTTAAGGCTCATTCCTCATGCTCTGGTAACACCCCTGCCTCCTCTCAGCCAGGGTTCATGGACAGTCATTGCTGCAAAGCTGAATTTTGTAGTGGTGTTGACTGGTTACGGGCTGTCAGTGCTAGTCATTGTTTGCAGGTTAGGGAGAGAATGGTTATCTATATGGTGTTAGGTGTCTCCATTAAATATAATATTGACTTCAATTATGGGAAAATGAGATTTCCAAGGCTCCAAATGCTAATTCTGAGACTTGCCATTCAGTGAGATGTTGGTGAAGATTTGCACTGTGGGGAGTGCTTTGCAGTTCTTGGCTGTCTATCTGTGGGAAATACCAGATCCTTGAAGCTTCAAGCAGATGGTCCACCCAAGCATGGGAACTGATCTAATAAATAGGGGTAAATATATTTATAGTGGAGTGAGTTGCTGGATAGATTTGGTGGCTGGATACCAGAACTCTTCTTTGACCTTGTGAGTGCCACTTTAACTACCGTGTGCCCATAAAGTAGGAAAAATTGCTCTGTGCCCATAAAATGAGTATCTCACAAGGCTCATTAATGTTGGTAAAGTGCTCTGAGGCCCAGACATAAAAGGGGTCATAGACTATTGGTGCTAAATCTGACATTTATTTATTGATAATGTAACTTCCCTCAATTATTGCATTCCTGTCTTACTGTCTAGGATCGGACTGTTTCTTGCTTAATAATTGGTGCGTTTGTAGGTCTGGAGATAAATAGGTCCTCAGCTATATATAACTACAATAAGTGATACTAAACAATCATTTTCTGTAAGGATTTCCTGAAATTGTTTTTTTTTTTTTAATTTGAATTGTCCATGCACTTCATTGCAATTTGGTGGGAAAAGTTTTGAAAAGAGTTTCACTGTGATGAATAACTGGAAGCATAGGCCATCTCTTGTCCCTCATCAGTTGGCCTAATCAAATGTGTGATGTACAGTCCGAAATGAACTGGATTCAGCTTGCCATGGATAACCTCTCCAAGCATTTCCAAGCTTCCAGGTAAACCATGCTTGTTACAAATAGGACTTGTGTATTTAAAGCAGAAGGTTGTATGGATTCAAATACTTCACTGGTTCTTTCTGTAATACCTCATGGTCAGAGGACAGCTGCTGCTCCTATATGCTATAAATTTTCCCTAGTGGTCTAGAGATTCAAAAAATTATTCACATTTTTATGGTGATGGTCAGTTGAGAAAGTTTCAGGCTGCTTTGCAAGAACGAGGTTGGAATGTGTAAAAAGGCCTATGAAGCTTCATTTCCTTAGCTAACATCCCTTGATTTCCTTTGGAGAAGCTATGGTTGTGGTGTCCTTAGACTGAAGTCAGATGGTTGAAACATAAACCACTTTCCTGGAGCTTTTCCCCTCACTTTTTGCATAGTTCTGTCTCTGTTGTACTTGTATATCACAGCCAGTAGTAGCAAGAATTCAGTAGTTCAAAGTGCTGCTTATTTTCCATGTCTGTCTTCATCAGCTCTGTCAGGCCTCTACATGTATCGTTCCCAGCTTCAGGGGGTAGCCAGGGACTCAGGATCTGAAGGTTGATGTATGTCAGTGGTACCAAAACAAGCAAAGTCCCCCAAACCCACAAACCACAAACACTGCAGTAATTTATGTAACAGGATGGTGGGCTCTGGCAGCTTCCATCCGTGGCCAGGAGATGATATGCTTCCCTCCCTCCCCTTTGGAGGAGAAAAGCACCAGGTTTGTGTTGTCCACAGCTGAGCCACAGAGAGGCTGAAATGACTCCCATGAAAGGAAGTATTGGGCAAAGCAAGAAATCAAGCCCAGCTATTCCAAAGATCAGATTGGAGTCAACTGATGTGTTTCTGATCATTTGCTTGGACTACAAAGCAACAGCTCAACCATTGTTTTGCTTGAGCTTGGGAACTTTGCACCATGACCTTTTCTTTGCTTTAGCATCGTGTTTTCAGTATTTTCATGAGTAAAGTAATCAGTGATGCTGGCTTACAGATGCTGTAAAATATTTTGCAGTGCATGTACCTAATGTTTCACAACCTCAGCCTACAGAGGAATTAGGTCTTACATATTAGACTCTCAGTTATCCCTTGTATGCAACTTTGGTAAGAACAGCCCCTGAGAACGAGCTCTACACCATTAACAGGCTGAGTATGGACATGTACTTCCTACCTGTAGAAAAACTGCGCATACTGTTGTGTCTGAGTATCATCTTCTTCTGGAGTTGTGACCGCCCAGGCACTCCTCTTTGCATCCAAAGTCTGCAGGTGGTGATGGAGGGGTGTGTGCCATCATCCCTTCACAGACCTTACACAGATCTTATACTCCAGGTAGAAGAACCAGAGAAGGTGGAGTCGGGGTTAGGCTGCCCCTCTTACATGCAGTGGCTCTCACAGCCACAGTGGAGCTGAACTCATCTCTAAGTAGGAAACAAGGTAGTAGGAAACATTTCCATGTTTCTACTAGAACTTGTCACTTCACAGAGATGAGAACAAGATGTGGAGTGGACAAAGGAGAGTTATTCTGTCGCATAATATTGAGGGGACTCACCTGGCCCAAGGGAACACAGGATCCTTGTCCCTTTTTTCAGGATTTTCAGTTTTCAGTTAAAATTTCATATCTAGCATTTGCTTGTCATCCTCACTCTCACTGGAGGCAACATGTTGATTACACACACCAAAATCATTCCTTTCCCACCACCAAACACTGTGCTGTGTGTTGTGGGATCTCACAGTTATTTTAGAGTGCTGAGCTGCACTTTGCTGTGCGGCATTCTAGGACGGGGAGTGAAGATGAATACCCTATGCTGTTAAAGCTGTAGGGTGGTGGGATGACATCAGTGAGAAGTGAACACCTGGAATGTTCCTTAGTCAGGAGGATCTGCTTTAGGACTCCTCTGACATCTTTGCCAGTAAAGATGTTACCTAAGATGTAGGTGTGTTCACTGTAGCATCTGTTTCCCCCTTACCTTCATCTCCGTTATTTTGCTGAGACCACATTTATATTGTGAGAACTTTCAGTGTTAACATTGGTCAAGATCAATGTTAAGTTCAACTGCCTCATGTATTACAGCTTATTTTAGGGACTTGCTTTAGAAGCCAACCGTGTTAATTCTTTTGAATGTGAATCTTGAATTTAAGAGCTCTGCTTTCATGGTGATGTAACATTTTCTATTGTTTAACATTTTTCTTTGTATGTATTTTCCCCCCACAAATGTTTTGTGGAATACACAAGAACAGAGCCCTCTCTGTCCTATTTTGGGAGAAGCGGCTGAGAGAACTGGAGTGGACACTTTTCAAAAACTGAAAACTCAAAGTTGTAAAAAGTTTAGCGCAAATTGCTCTCACTTCAAATCTGTCCACCTACCTGAATCTCATCTTCCCTGTTCTTTTGAAAATGCAGAGGAGGAACAAATCTCTGATGAAATTGCTTCATCTTGTTCCTTAACCACCTGAATAACTCAATATGCTAAAACTATGCGAGGGAAACATTAAAGCAGAAACAGAAGAAGAACTCAAGAAGTTGACAGTGATTTGTGTTGCCTTATGCATATGCATTTCTTCATAGCCCTTGAATTATTGATTAGCTATTATTTCAGTAATTGATTTTTCTGCAAATTTGCACTGCCCTCATAGAAACCTGCAAGAATGAAAATGTTCGTTTGTACTGTTGAAACGATCCAGTGTGTCTTTAATGGCTTTTATGAGGTGATCCTGCCCTTTTATGGTGCCGCTGATCTATGGAAATTCAGTGCAGTTGATTTAGTTTATACTGCTACATGTGAGAGAAGATGGGGCCTTTCATTGCTTTGATGCATTTCTTTTCCTCCAAGCAATAACTGTTGTGCATTTAGCAAGATATATTTCCTGTGTGTTTAAACGGGGAAGGATTACTGGAGTGCTGTATAAAGCCTTTGTCATGGACGTGAAATTTCGTGCAGCAGTAGGTTCAGCTGAGTGGCTTTTAAGTCATGTAGCAGTTCCCAGATAAAAGACAATCCAAAAGTATGAAGTATAGGCAATCACATTACTTTAAATAATTTCTGTTTGTAATATTTCTGGTAATTTCTGTTATAGGGGAGGAATTAAATTAGGATAATAATAAGTGTCAAATTATCAAAGACAAATTAGTCTGGTTCAGAAGAGCATCAAAACAGTTATACTGGGCCAGAGAAAAGACCTTCTCTGAGTCAGACCAGAGCTCAGTCCTTTACTCTCTTTTTCCAAAGCATCTGCTTCTGGCTGGTGTAGAGCAGCAGCAGGAGCAGTATTCCTTCCCAGCTTCTGGCAGCTGGCCTTTGGCTACTGCTTGAGCCAGAGGTTCTATCTGCATCATTGTATTTAATAGCCCATGATGGACCTTTCTTCCATGTATTTCGCTAATTGCTTTTCTTTTAATGCAATTATGCTTTTAGTTTTCATAACATCTTGTGGCAATAAGCTCTGCAACTGAATTATGTAGCGTATCATAAAAAAACTAAAATTGACCCCTCTTGCTTTAAGCAAACTGTCCAACCATTTCATTTGCTGCTCCCTATTTCTGGCATCATGAGAACAATTGTTCCTGCTCACTATCTCTGTGCTATTCTTGATACCAGACCATAATCATGTCCTTTTCCACAGTGTTCTCTCTTGCAGGCTGCAAAGTCCTCATGTGGATAATTTTGTCCTGTAAAGAAACTCTTTTGAATTTCTGTTATTTATGTCTTCCTTCTCCCTGTCTTTTTCTCATTATGCCAAATCCGTTTCAGAACTATGTGCAGTATTGAAGATATGAGCAAAATTCAGTTTGTATGCAGAGGGATGATGTTCCTGTTTCTTTTGTAGTCATCTCTGACATTGTTTTCCTTTACCATCTCTAAGCATTCAAGTTGGTGCTTTCAGAGAGCTCCACGTTGATGTTTCAAGGTCTCTCTCGTGAGTAATAATGGGTAATTTAGATCACATAACTGTGTAGGCACAAGTTCTATGGGTTTTATCACGTATAGCCCGTTGCATTTACTGCCCCTGTATTTCCCAGTATCCCAAAGCAGCTTCCTTCCTTTCTGCTGTCTGTGGTGTTTATCTTTGCATCATGGGTAGAACTGAACAAATTACATACGTGAAGATTTTTGATTTTGCCTCAGTTGTTACCTGCTTCAATTGAATTGCAATTTCTTTGAATTCAGGTTTCACCGCTGCTGTACAAAGCAACACCAGCTTTTGAGGGGGAAATGAGCCATTTACTCAAGCAAAGGACCATCCTGATGTGCGTAGGCTTTTCCTGGTACCCAGGCTAGCTCTGGACTTCTTACGTAGCCCTGCACTGTGCTAGCACGTCTGTACCTGTACAGAGAGGAAAGCTTCTGTCTCTCAGGAACACTTTTTTCACTTTTCTCTCTGAGTGATAAAGATTGCAATTAACAGTACATTTAAAAAAATAAATAAAACAAAGGTAACGTGGCATACGTAGGGCCATAGTATGGCCATATAAATTCATTAAAGAAACAGATGAAAGGTGGATAAAGGCTTCTTCATGCTGTCCCTCACAAAGGCAAGGCAGGAAATGCCACCTGAGCAGGAAAAGCAGGGTGTAAGCAGAACAAAGGGTGCAGCAAAGGGACCCTTCTTTCCTCCAGCTCCTTCCTTGCCTCCTGGTTCACAGGCACAACTCTGCTCAAGGTCTGCTTTGTTCTTCATACCCTTTCTCTCTCCTGTTTCTGTATCTCTGTTAAACCAATGCAAAACTAAATACAAAGGTGAAAATCCATTTTACTGGCCTTTGAAGTACTGAAAGCACAGTATTTCTGGAAATGGAAAACTTGTGTGCTGTGACTGACTGATGGAAAAAATAAAGCTGGATAGCTTGGTAAAAAATCCAAATAATCTATTTTCTCTGAAGCTCTGGCTTTCCAAGTAGTAAAGCAGTAACCAAATTTGGTTCCTCAGAGGCTTGCATGGTCATTAGGTATTTAGTATTGAGTAAATATTAGCTTTCATGGTCTGGTGGATTTGTGGTACTGTGTGTGATTACCATATTTTATTAAGAGGTATCTTTAAACATCTGTGTGATAAATAACTGCAGCGTTATGTCAACTTGTATCTGTCATGTGAGTTCAGACACAAGCAGAAAGGCAGTCTTTCTTCCATGGCAAATGGATGTTTCTGATGTTTTTTGTTTCTCCAGAGAAACAAGCAGACTTTTGTGCTCCACAGCTCTGTGGTTATTGTCCTTTTGCTGCTTTACACTAAGGGATGGAAGTGGAAGGAGTGTCTTTAAAATTATTGTTGCTATTATTTTTTTTTTTTTTGCCTGCTCCCATTATTATCCAGAAATAAAGGTTATGACTTCTTGGGTAGGAGTAGAGGGTAAAAGAGAGCCGTTAAATGCTACTGATACGAGGTGACAGCGACTGCAGCTGGGCTTGCTCAGGAACCAAAACTAAAACTAAGGAATGTATAACTAGGTCTGAGACAAACCACAAAAGAAAGCAGGGAAAAAGTCAGTTAATAAATACAGTAGATGAAATGTCTGGTAGAGAGCCTTCCCTTTTACCTAACCCTTGTCATTCCCAGAGCATCCACTGAAGATAAATTTAGGATCTCTGGATCTATTCATTGTATGATTTTTGTGTGTGTGAAAGTTGATATTGGGGAAAAATGGGAGTGCTTCCATTTCCAGGTTTTGGATTGCTGAAGGAGGAAAGGAGGGGCATGGGTAGGCATAACTGCACATGAGAAGCAAAACAGTTTGCTGAACCCAAGAGTCTTTCAATAGCATATGAGCCAGCTGATCCCTTGTGGATATAGCTTGTATTGATCTCATTAATGGACCTCTAACAATGAAACTTCCCAGCTGCACATGGCTTACAGACGAGTGGAGAACACACAAAAGAGATTTACCTTGTTGACTGTATTCCATTATACTCTAATGTGTTACTATATATAAACATAGATGGATTTTTTTTTTTTTTTAAATCCTGTAACCCTTGAACAACTGAACTGAGCTTGACAAACTAGTAGAGGAAATTTGTCTAGGAATGCTCTAGTTAGATTACTTCTGAATCACTAAAACTTAACAATAGAGATGAGAAACTTTTAAAGTCTACATTTATAAGGAAAGTCACAGCTAACTTGTATTTCAGTCTGATAAATTTTCAGCATACTGTTTCAGAAACATAATAATGAGAAATGGAAAAGCATATGTTGAGAACATCTGCAAGGAAAAAAAAATCTTCATTTTGTACTTCAACAAGTCTATATATAGGAATGAGTCATTTCACCCTCCTCTGAAAAGGAATGTGGCCACTTATTAGAAACATATTGCACCACTGTGGGACAGTTCAGGGCAGGTAACAATATAAATGTACCCCAGGCCACAACTACAAATTGCTGTCAAAGATGGGTCCTCTTGTGCTGTGCCTGCACTGATAAGGAAAGTTTGCCCTCTGCCAGCAGAGCATTAGCTGAAAAATTCTGCAGAGGTTTCCTTTCCGTTGCCCTGCAAGATCAAAAGCTTCCCAATCTAAAGCTCAGAGTAGATATGCATTTCTTAAAACAAAAAACAAAAGATGAAAGAAATTCTTCATCTATTGTTGACTGCTTTGTCTCTAATTGCTAATTTTTAATTTTGCATGCTTTACTGAATGTCACATATTTCCTCTGAGTCAAAATAAATTAGAAACTAGAGAAAAATGTTACTATTGCAAAAAGTAAGGTCAAATATGCACCTGGTTGTGCTCATGGAAGAACTGAGTATGCTTTAGTAGCTGTGCTTTTCCGGTCCAGAGTAGATTCACAACTCTTAATAATTTTCCGCAGATTAGGAATAAGAAGTACTGATAGCATCAGAGAGGATATGCTCTCTTGAATTCCACATGGGAGAAGGTCCTTAAGAGAGGCTCTAGAAAATCCTTCAGCTCTGAAGGAGGCTGTATGGGATCCAAAGATGATTAGCTGCTGCTCTGGGTCCTCCCACTCACACATGTTCCTGTGTATATTGTGATTCAGCACATAGAGAAGCATCACCAGGGCAGCACTGTTGGGCACCGAGGTGAAAGTTAATAGGATGAAATGCGACTGCGTTATGGTGTGAAAGCGAGCGACGGTTGGTTACTTCAATCCCAGACGCGGATTTGTAAGGAAGATTTCTGCCCAAGTGAATTATGTGAAATTATTCACAAAGCTGACAGTTATTAGTAGCAGACCTAATTGGAACATCATGGCAGGATTGAAAATTTTTGCAAAAGAGGCTGAGTGGTTTTGTCAGTTGTGTGTATGCCAGCAAAATGCTGACAGTTTGGGGATCCAAGACTGCATATGCTTAAACAGCAAATGAAGCCCTGCTTTTGTGGCTGTATTTCTGTGAACAATTTGTGAACGCCTGGAGCTTCACCCTGTGTTACTTCTGAGGATTTTCTAGTAAATTAGTAAATTTATGTACTACTAGAAACAAATCAGCATTGTGCCTTGTGTGTAGTTCTGTCTGGACTGCAGATGAGCAGTGCTGGTGGTTGGGGTTCATTGGGGTCCTGGGGGTCTCCTCTTAACTTTTTAATGCCAAGAGTGGACATGTGTGAGGAGGAGCTGACCTTGCTGAGGGGGGCTGTGGAGGACCAGGCAAAGTGAAACTGGAGAGCCCCTCTGTGCCTTCTGGATCATGGGGTACTGATGGGCTTTGTTCTGAAATTCACTTTTAAGAAGAGAATGTGGGTTATTTGTATTGAGGGGAAAAAAACTCATCCGTGACTGTTTGGTGAGAACATTAGGGTTTTGGGGTCTGAAGGAATGTCTTTTAAAGAGTTGAGTTTACTGAAAATTAGGCTTTGGCACTTACCCCAGGTGAGACATGGGGTAAGGGAAGGAGATGGTGGGCAGTGGGATTTAGGGTCCTGCTCGGCACCTCAGGACTTCTCTGCTCACAGTTCAATTCACATAACCAGAGCATTTGAGGCAGGAAATGCATTAGAATGATGGAAAAGGCCCCAGTCCCAGACAGCCTGTAACCAGCCCCTGTGTTCATGAGATAAAAAACCCGGTGCAGAGAGGTCCCTGTGTCACCTCACTATCCCCCCCCGTTACCTGATGGCAGGAGGCTAAAGTGGTGGCCATAACCCAGGAACACAAACCTAACTTCTGAGCACTGGAGGAACATGGTGCTGTCCTTGCTCTTAACCTCTTCCCATGACATCTGCTAGAAAGCAAAGTATTTTTCCCAGGGATGTGAGATGGTCACATGAAAGCCCTGTTTGCTGCTCAACTTCTAGCGGAGCCAGCATAAACCTCCTTTGCATGTTCCTGGAAAGGCAAAAGCAAAGTTGTCATTTGCTGTGTCGCCTGTGGCTCCCTTGGCACTGGGAGAGTTTGTCCCTGTCAGTTGACGTGCAGATGTGTCCCCAAAACGCTGTGGTGACACAGAAGCAGGATAAGGTTATGAGGTGTGACCACGGTTATCTCTGGAGACTCTCAGCAGCCGACACCGAGCTTTGCAAAGCTGCTTTGGTACAAGCTCTTTCTCCACAAGTAACATTGCCTTGCTCTGTGTGAGGGACATGGGACTTGTCAGCCAGGTGTTACCCGGGGAAGCGCTCTGCTGGCATGAGGATGAGTGGTGTGGCTTCTGGGAGAGGGGGCAGCAGAAGGAAGCCAAGTTCGTAGGAGGTGTTTTTTTAACTGTCAGTTTCAGAAACTTTCAGCAGCTATTTCCCACCAAATTCTCTCCAAATTGCAAAGACCTGGCAATTGTTTGAAGGCCATCTGTGAGCAGTGCTGCTAGTGAAATCCACTTTTTCAAACTTTAGCAAACACTCCACTAATGCATTGCCATGAATGGTGTGAGCCATAGAGGAATGTCTGTTCTTTAGCAGAAATGGTTTTTTTGCACAAATAAGCAATGCCTCATGAGTGAAATGCATCACTGAAAATATCTTCATCTAGATTTTGGTTGTAGCCTCCCTTCTAATTTTTTTTTTTCCTGGTCTTGGGCAACGTAAAGAAAGCTTTCAGAAACAATAATTGATTTTGGAAACAAAGAGCAAAATGATTGTTACCACAGAATCTTTAATACTAGTGAGCATCTGCATCTGCCAGTGGTGTGGCTTGAAGGTTAAGTTATGGCACTCAAAGCTGACAGATTTGGGGAAACGATGTTGAATCCTTCACTGGGGATGCTTTTTTATATGCATCTGGAAAACAGGATTTATACTGAGCTAAACTTTTTAGGACTTCTCTGATATTCGATGTGTGTAGACTGCTTGGAAGTCATTTGATGACAGATAGCATTTATGAAAGTTTTGTTAGAAATTCAGCTTTTTCAGAGACACTGATTAATAATAGAGTAAATTTGGCTTTAAGTCTCCTAGTACTCTAATGTCAACCATGGTGATGCTGATATGATGCACATACAATGTGCTGCCTCTTGATGGAAAGGTGAACTAATTTTACAACAGCAAACTTTCTAGAGTAACTGTTCAGAGCTGGCCTCAGAGTGTGAACTCACCTCTTGGTAGGCACTTCTTCCAGATAATATTATACTACAAATAAAGTAAGGGTATGGTTGGGTAGGAGCCACTGAACTGACCTTGTAGGATTTTGGTTCTTTCCTTTGACAGGTATTCAGTTTGCTGCTTGGATTGATGTAATGTTGCTTTGTAAGGTATATGCTTATAATTCCCATTTTTCCTTTTAGCCCAACCACACACTGGAGAGCTTCCTCAGGAAGCTTTGCTGAGCGTTTGTGTTTCAGGACAACTGTAGGAATTGCAGAGCTGCTATGGCGATGGAAGCACACGGAGCATCTGTTATGTTTGTAATAGCTGTAAAACAGTATAGTAAAAACCCAGGGATGCAACTTAAGTGATCCAAAATAAGATACAGATCTCAAGTCAGCCTCTAATTCGGTTTTTCTTTCAGTTTCACAATAGGAGTAGTCAGAAGAAAAGGAACATAAAGCAGGTTTACTCATAGCTTGATGTTCTATCTGCATACAAACCAAACGTGTTAAACTTGGCACACAGACTGTATTCACCACACTGGGTTGTAGCTTCATACAAGAGTATTTACAATACATAGTTAGCACTACATTACATTTACCAAAGCCTCAGTCATCTGAAATATGTTCTTCTTTCCACACTAGCAATCTTGAAGTTAAATTTCCCCAAATATTTTTCTTTCTACGCCTTATTAATTCCATGAGCTGCAAACTAGCTATTGGAGGGCTACTTTCAACTGCTCACTCAAAAATACCTTTGTACCAGCCTTGCAATCCTGCAGCACTGCTTGCTGAGCCAGTTTTGCTGTATCACTAGATTGTGTTTCTCCAACATTTTAATGTGTATAACTACTATAAATGTTATAGCAGATGACTTCCCTCCCATATTAGAGGTTTTTTTAGCTATAATTAGAAATGTTTGCTAGATCTGGGCAGAGGAAAGATGATCCCTGACTCCTACAAGTCGTGCAGGCTGGAGCTGGTGGTGTAAGCAGTGCTGTTCTTTACTCAGGAGGAGCCTTGCTTTTTGAAGGTAATTTTACTGTAATAGTATAAGGGACAATGTCTGACATAGATGCACCTCTTCCTATTACAGGAACCTGCCCCTGCAAAAACACTTGTAGTTTTTTATTACAAAAAAAAGCAGGAGAAAAATCTGTTTTCAACGGAGTGACATTATTGTCTTGGAAAGGGAAAAAAAGGTTCCCTTCAGAGTTGATCCACCAAAGAGTATGTCAGTAAATTTTGTTGTCCAGCAGATAATAATAAGCAGCACATCTCTTTCAAGATAGCTTTTCTCGTTTCATCACATCACCCACCTCTTCTGGGAATGCCATACTGTTAAAAGCTGAAAGGGCATTAGCTTTTCAGCAACATGCCTACTAAATTTTAAGAGTGGAATATAAATATAGGCCCTTCTCTCCCAGTACCACTCCAGGTTGATTCCTGAAGCCCTTGGGAATCATAGAAGAGTAATGTAGCCCTGGAAGGGACTTCAAGAAACTACACAGCTTCATTGTTCACGGCTCCTTTTCCTTTTTCTGTGGCACAACTGAATATCCCAAAGCATTCCTGAGAGCTGTTTTTTTATTCGTAAGCATTTTTAGTGAAGGCAGTTCAACAAGTATTCCTGGGACCTGTTCCCATCCCTAACTGTCCATATTTAGGGAAATATTCCCTAGAGTCTGACCTAAATAAGCCTCCTCTTCTGCAAATAGAGCCAACTTCTTGTCCTTTACTCTGTAAATGTGATGAACAATTAATTGCTGTCTGCTTTAAATATCACTAACATATATTAAGAGTTACTGCACTCCTCTCACATTCCTTTTTCCCAAACTAATCCAGATCTTTAACCCTCTGCTTCTAGTAATTATTCCCCAGTGCCTTCATTTTCTAGAGAGAATTGCAACATTTTACTTTCCAGCTTTGCTGAGTGTTTAATGTTAATGGGAGATTCTTCAAGATGATTGGCAGTGGTTCACAGGTTTGTGTTTTTCTGATTTAATTCAGTACTGGATTTCACCAGAACTGTGGGCTTGACTACATTTATCTTGTCTTACATTTTTTTAGCTGCTTCTTTTCCTTATTCTAGTATGTGGTTTTGAATGGTTTTTAGAATGGTGTGAAGTTTCTGGTCATGGCTAACCTCTTTTTGTAAAGACATGGATCAATGAAAACGTGGATTACTTTAGTCTCTCTATTTTTTTCTCCTTCCTCATGATATATTTATAGAATATTCTCTTTACATCTTTCATGCCCCTCCATACTTGTATTATTCTTGTGATGTAGGTTCTGATTTTATCACAGGAGAGCTTTGCTTTGCATTAACTGTGAGCCACAAAAAGTGTTTCTGTGTTGGATTTTCAAAAGTTCTGATCTTGAGCAGCTTGTCTTGTCTACTTGTCTAAGACCTTCTTGTCTACTGTCGTGCTTCCATCCTGCTTCCACCCTATCCCTCTGGCAGCTTTTCATTGTTTTCCTGCTGAAGTTTCTGTTCCAGGGGCCCAACCAACTGGTTCCCTCAATTTGCACAAGCCTTTTAAAGTCCATTATCCTCATTCTGTTGCTTTTATTGTTTGCCCCCACACTCAGAGGATAACAGCAGTATCAGCCACCTTTCCCCTCTGAACCCTCAGAAGGTTCTTCCCTGTAAATCAGAACTACATCAGAAACAACCCTCTCTGTTGTAATTTCCTGCAGGCTTGAAACCAGAGTAAGTCCCACTGTAAGTGAGCCTCCTTTGATTGTCAAGAGTTTGAGATTCATATTAATTAAATGGAGATACTTAAAACTGCAGATGCCTAAAATCTTAGTGCAATCTTGGCAGTACTTCTGGGTGCTCATCTCCCCAGTGATGGGCAGTAACAGGTACCAGTAGGGCAGTTCACCTCATTAGAGGAAGAAATTTTGCTGGAGGTGGGATGGTCCAAGGGCAGGAAGAGAGGAAGTGAAGAACGACAGTTAGCATGTCTGAAACCTGCTTTTTCTGCTATGTCAGTTGAATAAAACATACTACCTCAATTTACAAAGCCTTGCTTCGTCATAGAAGATGGGCTTCATCCCACCTCAGTATCAGCCTGTATCGTTGCTTCTGAGTAGGTGGGGAGGAGAGGATGGCATCAATGTGCCCACTGACTCCGTAGTGTAGCCCTGCAACACCTGAGAAAAAAAAATCCTAATGGACATCATAACCTATTCCATTTGAGGAATTGTTTTAAGTAAAATAGCTGTTGGTACAAACCACCGGAGTGAAAATCTAGACAAAGCAACTTCTGCCGCTGTCCAGACTAGGAAAGTGGTCAGTGTTTGCCAACTGCTTTAGCTAAATTGTTTACCTAAAGTAGGTACTAAGTGGTGTTTAAAACATAGGCTAACACCTTTCCTGAACGTGCCTCATCTGGTTTGTTTAGACAAGACTGGCCAATATCTCCTTTCATTGTGAAGGATTACTCACAACCCAGAAAAACAGTTTGTCATGAATTTCTCCTAGATTTGAGCGTAGAGACACAAACCTCAGCCCCAGGAACTGGTGGACGGTTCTTACAATTACCCTCTTAGTCTTCCTTGCCAGTTGTGTGGGTTTTGCTTAAGTACAAATTGTGGTTTTTCGCTGCTGGTCTGCCTGCACCTTGATCTTATTTCAGAGTCCTTCACTGTACATTTGACCTGTTGAAGAACCTTTTCAGAGGGAGCTTAAATGTTTAGACATCTGACAGCAGGCTCAGAAAATTTTCAGGCAAACCAGCTTCTTCATTATGTTTTATATAGCTTTGAACAAAGTTTACTGTTTGCTGAAAGGTTGGTTGCTTTTTTATTTTACTCCATGGGCTGGACCACAGGAAAAATGCAATATGGGATGTCGAAACAGTGCAGGAACACAGGCAGACCCAACAGGCACATGGAGAGACGTGTCCCAAAACAGCACACTTTAATGCCCCCCTGAAAGTGTGGAGCTTTTCAGAATTGGTCAAGGGATTAATAATTTTTTTCGGGGTTGAAAACAGAGAGAGAGAACTGACTTAAAAACAATCAGGAGTGAGAGGGGTGATTATTTAGTAGTATTTCCTCCTTACTTTTTTAAGGTTTCCACTTTTTTTGGTGTGAGAGCCTGGTGATATTTGTGCATAAGGATTTGGCTTATTCCCAATCCTGTTTCCCACCAGCCTAATTATCTAGTTCCATGTCTTTCCAAATTGTGCAGAAGCAACTTACTCTCTTTTAGAACAACAGTAATTTACTCACGTTCTCTTTAACTCTGAAAAATGGACAGTGCAACCTTGGCTGCTCACTTGAGACTTTCCTCCTGTACAATTCCTTTATGTCATATATCTTTAGTTAAGAATCTTTTTTTTTTTTTTTTTTTAAATCACGTAGTAACTTCTGTAAAACTGTCTTATTTTGTAAGTTGTATCATATTCCAGAACCTTTTACTAAACATTTGTCAAGTACTGGACAGTTGGATGTTATCAGGCAGTGTAGGCTGGGTGAGGGGCAGATGCCTTCCTGCAGCTTGGTGCTGAAGCCTTTCATGTGGAGCAAACCTGAAACCCAAAGATGAAATTGTGTTGAAGCTGTAAAGCGTTGCTTCTGTTGTGTCCTGATGATCCAAGAACTTGTCTGCAATGCAGACAAGTGTTTTGTTCCTGGTTTTTCTGGTGACCCGCTGTGTCCCTGCAAGCAACTCTTCCCTCATACTCCCCCAAAACGAGGTGGAAGGGAAAACGTGAGCAGAGTGAAGCGCTCACAAGCCTTACTTTGGAAAGGCACCAAATAAAGAGTGACTTATTTGCAGTGATGTTTCTTTCCATGTCACCATCAGAATTTGACTGAAATGTTCTCAGTGTGTGTAATGAAACACCCACCACTTTTTAGTGAACTCTTGCAGGACTTAAGCTTTTAGTTGACAACAGAAATGTAAATTTTAGGAGGAACAGGGGAAGTGAGAATGTTGTTTCCCAGGCCTCTGCCTTCCCAGCGTACGTGGATGTGTTTGTGCGTTGCTGATGAGAACATTTTAATGATTTGCTGGACATCCCAAGTCGTGCCAAGTCCAAATGCCTCTCTAATTTTTCCCTGCAGCTGCCTCAGTGGGATTATGCCTTCTCTTCATCCATTTTTCAGCAATTGTATTGTGCAAGAGCATGTAAATATCTGTGCAGAGAGGGCAGCACAAACTGCACACATGGCACTGTTTAGGCAACTCAGACAGATGGTGTGAGTTGTAGTTACAATGAAAACAATTCCTTCAACATGGGTGGGGGAACGTTTCATGTCTCTTTGGCTGTGTGAAGCTCTAGCAGGGTCTGGGCCTGGGTGCGGAGTAATCCCTCAGCTCAGAGCTCTTGCTGGCAGAAAATTGCTTCATGCCACTCCAAGGAGCTTGAGTCCTATAGTATTTCCCACTTCAGCAAAGATGCAGAATGAAGGGGTAATGCTGGTTCAGCTGCTTTTCATTTTGATCCTTTCCTATTGTTTGGCTTCCAAGAAGCATTTTTTTTACCATTCCCCAAAAGAAAACATGAAACAATGGTGGGATTGGTTTATCGGGGCTTCACAGCCTCTGTTAGAGATTGTGTTTCATAGGTTTACACCTGAAAAAAAAGAACCGAGGGGTGCAGTTCAGTTTGATATGTCTATGAATTTGTTGTTTTATTCCGATTTATTCCGAAATTCTTCTACTGTCTGTTCATGCCATAGCTTTCATGGTTGGATGTACAAGTTCTTCATCCACGTCACAAAAACTTGAACCAAGGCCTTTAAAATGGTCAACTGTCACTTCTTGCCTGTCACTGACCTTTCCTGCCACTTTCTCTTTGCCTACATCTACACTGCTGCAAAACACTGCCCACAGTGCCAGACACATCCTCTGTATTCTCATTCCTGCATGTGCAGGCAAGGTCGTTGGAGAAAATAGAAGAGTAACCAAGAACCCCTTTGGAATTAAGAACTGGCAGCAAAGCCTATCAAATCAGGCTCTCCGCTGCAGTGGAAAGAGTGTGATCCATCTATCCATCCATCCATCCGTCCATCCCTGCCTGCCTCACTCCCTTGCACTGGTTCATTACTCACCATTTGGCTGCATTCCTTTTAAAATGGGGACTTGACAATGTGGAAAAAAACTGGGGTGAGAGGAAGGCAGAGAAGGCGCCCGCAGAGCAGCAACCGCACTAAATCTGTGCTCAGCCATTCCCTTGATGACTGTCCTCGCCATTCCTCCCCCTCTGGCTGGGTGCCTTCGCTGCAAACGCTGCTCTGCAGACGCTCCCCCCACACTCCTCCAGCTCGCAGCATCCCTCCTCTCCTTCCTGTGTTGGCCATGCAGGAGCACCATTTCCCTGTCCTCCCAGCTGCCTTTCTGCTGGAGCTCCCGGATGACTCCTATGCAGAAATATGCGTGACAGACAAGACCTTGCTCGGTCTAGCAGCTGTTGCTATGGAAGGATGTGACATTTAGTGCTAGTACAAAGGGTCAATTAGATAAGAGCCCTAAGGATAATTTCTGTAATGTGGGGTTCAGTGATTTGGAGTGGGGGAGACAGCGGTAAGAATTATGCAGCTGCAAGTAATCTGGGTTGTTTTGGTTTTTTTTAACCTTTCCTCAGAGAGCTCACAGTTTCAAGCAGACAGATGTTACCACCTTCAGATATTAAAGACATGCTTAATCTCTATGGAGACATTTGCTTCACCTAATGAAATGAGCTGCAGCAATCAATTTTATTCTGCACCTATTGATCATGTCTGTTTTAGGGATACAAATACAAGACAACCTTAATTAAGAGGATCTATCTCTTCCTTTAGCAGTGCTTTTCAGCAGGAAGCTTTCACATCTTATGTTGTGCTTTTTGATAGAAAATCTCTCTTCTGTTAGAACCAGAATTAAATTGAAATCAGAAGCTTGTACTTCCCTTGTATATCCCCTGCCCTGATTTTAAAGGAACAAAACAGTCTGTATTTTTCAAGTGCCTAATTCAATTTTTTCAGATTTATTGTACCACAGGAGTTAGAAAATCAGTAATTTTAGCTTATGGGTGCACTGTTTATTTATTTACATTTTTAAGATCGTGAATGTGGAGGACATCTGTCTTTTCTAAATGGAATGGCTTCACTGTAAATAAAAACCATAGGATTATTTTTTCTTTAGCATTTATGCTTGAGGATATTCTCCTCGGTTTCTTTCCCTCTCTTCCTGGCCGTATTCCACATACAATACATGCTGTTTTCCAAATAGTTTGTCTTTAGCATAGCCTTCAAAGGGAGGAGATCCAGGCAATCACACGGGTGCCATGGGTGTTGTGGAGGGGAGTCTAACACAACAGTTGCCCATGTATTAAATGAGATACTGGTACCACCGATGTAGAACATGCTCCTTTCATGTCTGAACTCTAAACGTAACTTAACATACTGTGGTGCAGTTTCTGAGAGAGTTGGTACTGGATATAGATTCTAGAAAGCGTTTGCAGGCAAATCTATGAAGTGTTTGTGGCTGGTGTGTGTGGCAGCGATGCAGGGTGAGGAGCTGGCTTGTTCAGCCCACGCTGTGAGCAGCACCTCGCTTTCTGCAAGAAAAGGGAAAAGATGGTGATGTGTGATGGCTTCGTGCTCTGCATCATTTCCCTGCCAAAGCAAAGCACTCCTGAGTGGAGAAATGTTTTCTTTGTTCACAAGACAGCTGTGGAAAACATACACAGGAATTATATTTAAGGAAATATTTGCTTTTGTGAGGGCAGAAACATAAAAATAGTTAAGCAGTGGCATTAGATTGCTCGTGGTAGCTAATCATAGTAGTGTAGCTCAGTATCGAGCAATGAATGTACCAAACTCCGTATCAGCAGGGAGCGATTGTAGAGAGCGTTGCCAGCAGCGCTCAGTGTGTGCCGTGTTTCTCACCATCTCAAAGCACGTGTCATCCTCCACAGGGGCGAGGATTATTCCACTGCATAGCATGATAAACTCGGGCTCAGCAAAGTGATGATGAACATACAGCAAAACTGGGAGGACTGCGAGAGGAACCTTGCCCTTCCTCCCCTGCACCTCCAAGGTGCATTTCACGGTCTTGTCTGGGAGCTCAGCACTAGTGGGGCTTTCTGCTCAGCATAGAAACCTCTGGCACACGATACAGAGTATCAGTAGGGTTAATCTGTCCTGACTTTGTTAGAGATGCTGAAGCTGCAGCAGTTGCTCTGTGCCTTAAAGTCTCTTGCATGCAATAAGGCTCTGTGTGGGTGGTGTTAATCCCAGAGCGGCTTTGTACGAGCAGCGCTTTCACCCGAGTTCTCTTGGTTGAAAACTCCTCTTCTTTGTGGCTCAGCCCCCCAGGATGATGTCCCGCCCGCTGTGGGGAGAACATTAAGTCTCATCCTGAAATTTGCATAGCATCTTCTACTCTTCCAGAGTTTTGCTGCAGGTACTTCTCAGGTCAGGGTCAAAAAGATTTTTTCAACATCTGAACTCAAGTTAGCCAAAGTAGTTTCCTTTTATGGCAAAGCTATGTATGGCAGCTGGGGGGAAATGGGAGTTCAGCAAGTTGCTCTAAACATAGGGAATAATTTGATTCTTCAGTCTTTTAAACCCCACCTTGTGTAAAGCTGATAGTTCTGTTTTTAGAGAATAGTGCTTCGAATGAGTGTATGTAGAAAGCATCTACTCAAAGCAGTAATTCAAGTGTTTTTACTTAACTGACTCTGAGAACTTCTTTGTGAACAATGATGTACTTTAAGCTCATCTTTATTTAGATAAAGTTCAATAAAATAAGCTATTTCAATCTATTGATATTTTCCTCCTCCTTTCTAGGATATAAATTTGACTTCATTTGACTTTCTTAGACATTTTTTGCCCCTATAAGGAAGTTCAACATCTCCCAGCAGTGTGCTTTGCTTTGTTTTAGTTCTCTGCTGGGTCTCTGAGTGAAGTTTGATGTTCTTTAGATGCTGCTCAAGAATTCAACCCACTAGTTTGTTTATTTGTAGGAAAACAGTTGTTGCTGGACATCTGTTGCTTTTGGTATTTCATGCTGGAGTTAATATTGTTGCACTGCTCAGCCTAAATTAGTAATAAATACAGTTTGACTTACGTGACTTTGAGAGATGGGACTTATCCAGGGCCTTACTGAGAGCAGTGTAACATTATATGAAGATCTGCATTGGATTTCTAAGTCCTGCGATGATGGATATTGTGCAGCCAGCATGAAACCACTGCACTTCAGAGCTCTAATCTTTCTTATCGTTATTTTTCTACTCAGACACTTGCTTCTCACCAAAAAAAAAAAAACCCCAAACTTTAATGATTCATCCATTTAAAGATTGAGCCAGCCCCTGTTGGTTCAATTTAGCCTGCACAGATTGAAGGCTCGCAAAGTAAATCCCATTCTGTTGGTCTTGGACAGACGGACTGCAGAGAAACGAGCTCTCTGGGATGATTAGCTGGAGGGAAGGGGACTCTTCAGGGCTTTTTTAATGAAGTGAGAGCTCTTTTAGGGGCCTGCTGGTAAGACTGGAGCACCTTGTGCTTTTCTGTCTCCTTCCTGTCTTCCAGCTCGTCATTGCAATACGAGTAAATCAAACAAAAAAAAGCACCATGATTCATACACAAAGGCTTTAGAGGGATGTATTTTACAGCTGAAGACAATGTTTTATATCCTTTGAGATACTGATGCTCGAATAGTTTCCTGTCTAGTTTTCTGTTTGAAAGCTTGTCAGTCATACTGGTACTTAATGACCTTTCAAAGGCCAGTTACCATCTACAGGACTTTGTGGGGTGTTTTTCTTGTCCCAAGTAGCTTTTTTCCAACCTTGAAAGTGGGTAGGGTCTCTTTCTCTTCAGATTCATTTAAATATGAGAACAGTTTATTCCATAACAGATTGAAAAACGGGAGTCCTGGCACTTGTGGAATAGGCAAGGTATACTTATTCAAAAATAGAATAATGGGAGAGATTAGACCTGGTTAAATTCCAGGTTGCATTAAACCTACCTAAATTTCCACTGGAATTGCCCTCATAATTCCTCCTCTCTGCTGTCCTGTGTGTGGTTGAGCTGCCTTAGCCTTTTCCAGCAGGTTCATCCAATGGCACCAAGTTGAGTGTGTGTGATTGCATTTCAGAAGCTGCAATTCCTGTATGGGTATCTCTGTTAAAGCCTGTGGGATAAAGGCGCTCTGCTGTTGTGAAATGTTTTCTTGGGTTTATTACTGCAGCGATAACATCTTGCACTGCTTTTTCAGTGGCAGTATTGCACCCAAGAGGGCAACAGTTCGTGAGTTAGGAGTGTTACAAATTAACACTACTTTTGCCTTTCTCTTTAAAGTAAGGAAGGAGTATCCCTTTTTAATAAACAGATGAATTTGAGGCAGAATTAAAATTCCTTTTGAAATACAGTCAGAAAAGCTATTGCAGTGAGGGTTTAGGAACTTAACCCAGAAGGAAGTTTGTCATTGTTCATTCAGCAGGATGGAAAACCTCTTTTTAAATTAATGAGGGTAGTTAAAATGATGTTCACCGGTACACAGCCTTAGGTATCCAGGGCTTACTGCTAATTCCAGCAAGGCAACATTTGCTTGTTACATTGAGGCAGCAGGCTTGGATTTCAAAGACCCTTTTCATCTCAAAGTGTTGGAATGTGCTGTATGGTAGAAATGGGGGGGAAAGACTTTTTCCCCTTACACAGAATCTTTTTGCAGTTCACTTGCATTACACAGCACAAGTCAATTTGAAATTCATGGAAAGAGTGTGTTTTGAAAGCAGCTGAGTATCCCACATTGAAATAAGTGGTGAGGGTTTAATAATTTTGAGGTTGGTGGCCAAACATGTTATAACACCACTTACTATGCAGTCACAAAGTGGAAGGGGCTAAGTCATTTGACATGTGAACTCTGCTTACAATGGCGATGTTATTACAGCTTCAGCTTCTTAAGTTTCTGTTTAATGATTAAATAATATGAGTAACATTTGACTATTGTAATGTTGCATTGATTTTAAACCACAGGTTTACTCAAACAGTAATGATTCAGCTTTCTTTTCGAGGAAACTTAGCAGAAAGACTTTCTTCTTTGAAGAAAAATACAAGTAAGCGGGCATTTTCAGGGCATCTCCATGGCACTGTTTCTGAAAACAAAGCGTAGGAAGCAGCATATGGCATTACATCTGCAGAGTGTTTGACAGTAACCAGTCCTGGGTACTTCAGAGGTCAATTTTCAGAAGAAAGCAGTTAATCTGCCCAAGGAAGTTGCTCCTCTTAAAGCCAGTGGCTCTGAGGTTAACATAAACTCTGAAGTGTTTGACACTAACTCTTCACCACTTGCCCTCACTTTTTAAACCATTTCTGCACGTGTCTTTGGACAGCTGTCCGGATGGGTCCAATTTTTCCTTGAACCTTGATCAGGCTTGGGTTCATTAGAATCATTAATATTTTACAATTGTGTAAGCTTTGCTAAGGACCTGGTAAACTTTTGAATAACCCGTTGGATGTGATTTATGAAAGAGAGTAGAGGATTCTGATATTCATTCTGCTGGTATTTTGTGACAGCACATACTTCTGTCAATCACTTTCTTATTTCAAGTATTTCTTATTTCCGGTCTTCTGTGTCATTTGTTTCTAAATCACAGCAAGTTCTTCTGGTTTTTTTTTTAATGGAGAGAGTACTTTGGCACAGTCTTCTGCATGAGAATGAACAACTGATTTATACAAGTCTTTCCTACAACTTTATGGAAAGAGAACACTTATCATTTGGAAGGTAGATGGGTTTCCTTGTCCACAGCTCTGTCCTTAAACCCTGCTGATAAAAAATTCTCATTTTAGATGTTCAGTGATTAAGTATGAAGATCTCAGTGAGGCAGAGTCCCATCAGAACCCAAATTACAAGACTGAGATTGCTTTAAGCAGATAAATGACTTCTGGCCTATCAAGGCTTCCTTGTCTGAAGAGATTACATTGTAGCAGTGAACAAAAGCAGTGTTATTAATGATGTGGTTAAGGAGATGAGCAAGTTTTTCACTATAATGTGAAACTGGCACATGAAAATCAGCCTGAACATTTAAACTAGTAGTCATTCTTGTTTTGCATGTGTCTTATTGTTTCACATCTGTCATGTTTCTGTCATTGACTTTGTAGTAACTCCATAATACAAGCACATTGTCACCAATAAAGCAGATGGAATAAAATTCCTCTTATATAATGTAATTAAGAAAATAAGCACATGGAGGGAGAAGCTAGTACGCTGCTCTCTCTTGTCAAGCAGGAACCCATCATCCATGCCAACCTCTGTTGGCAAAGCATGAGAGTGCTTTTTCTCTTCTTCAGCAAGAGATTGTTCTGCTTGGTTTTTCTTTTGATTTTGTTTTAAAAAGCCTTATATAGATGCTGATGTTCATAATTACTGTTGTCTCACTGAAATGGGTGAGAGTTTTGGCCTCTTTGGGAACACTGCTGAATCCCCTAGTTATACAAGCAAGAGTTCATTTTCCTCTTAATTAGAAAATAAGTGTTTCTAATAAATAAAATAATTTGAGTATTTACTCAGTGTTTCATTTTCCTAGCATAAGCCAACAGAGATGTATAATACTGAGACATGCTAGTTGACACACCATATTTATTAAGAAACTGTGCCATTTAAAAAGTCATGCTTGGAAGACAATAATTTAAAAAGCAAGATAGAAGGCTTAAGTATCTGCTCGTGTCATTTTTGGCCTGTCTAAATTATTATGTAACATCTCTGGAGTTCAAGATTTCCCAGCTTCCCTAGGCAATCTGTTTCACTGCTTAATTATCTTCACATTTAGAAAGTTGTGTTTGTTACATTAAAAAAAAGAAAAAAAAGAAAAAAAAAAGAGAGAGAAGAAGGCTAATGATCATAATTTTTTTTTTTTCTTTTGCAGTTAAGTTCTTGTCCTGGCTAACAGTGACATGAAGAACAGATAATTTTCCTTTATATTATCATGTCACTCTTGCTTCCCTTTCCTAAATCAAGCAACTGCAGTACTTCCTAGAGGATGTGTTTTCAATCCCTGTAATCATCCTTGCTGTTCTCATGTTGGAGTAGAATAACAGCATTGCTGTGTGTGTCATGCAGACCATGTTCCTGTTTATTTAGCAGTACCGCAGGTTCTGTTGGTTTTTTTTTTTTTAGTGTTTGACTTCATTTTGTTTTATGTGATGAAACATATGTCAACTGCATCATGTGCTTAAAAAAGAGGTGGAGATACTGGAATGGAGTATATAAAGGGGGAATGAATATTTTTGCAATTTAAATGCCATTTCTGACATTCCACTTTTGCTGTAGTTCCTATAGGATGCATCAGTAAATATTCACCTCCTCTTATTTCACAGAATCACAGACTGGGTAAGGTTGGAAGGGACAGCTGGAGGTCATCTAGTCCAATCCCCTTGCTCAAGCAGAGTTCCCTGGAGCAGATGACTCTGAGTGGTGTCCAGACAGCTTTTAGAAATCGCCAGGGAAGGAGGTTCCTAGTGATAGTTGCTTGTGACCACTGAGATAAATCAAAGAAACTGCTCATAACTTTGCAAATGGCCGATTTATCTTGAAAAAGTCTTTAAGCTAAATACAAGGCTTAACAGGTCTTATTCAAAGTAAATCAGGTGAGGTTGGAAGTAAAGCAGAAACAATGGAGAAATAAAGAGCTGGAATAGAGGAAAGCTAGTATAAGTTGTAGCAACTATGTTGTTTACCATGTATGCTGTGTTTTATTAGTTCTGAGTGGATTCATTTTAATAATTACAAATTACTGTCTCACAGGATATTGTAGTATTGTGGTTTTCTTTATTCTTAATGAGGTGAAGTGATTCTTTCAGCAATGATCTCTGAATCGTGTTCAGCACAAATCTGCATCTTGATTTTGTTGAGCATCAGAACATTTTTGCAATGTCATTAATATTATGGCATCTCAGTATTTCTCATGTTTTTGAGATGTGTTAAACTGGAATATATAAACCCAGAAGGCACCACAGCCTAAGTTGATTGACTTGGCAAGAATTATAAAAATTTAAAGAGGGCATGACTGTAAGACTGCCTATCAATGCTACCACTGAAGATGTGAGGAAACTTCATTTCCGTATTTCCGACAGCTTGCATCTCTCTATTTGTGGACATCTGACATCCAGCAAATTCCAGTCCACAGCTAATTTAAGCAACCATTATTGTTTTACAGAAAGCTGCAAACTGTTGGTTTCTCTGTGGTATGCTACTGTCCAAGCAGGAGATGTGGAAGACCTTACAGTTTGCTTCTGTTGAATGCTGGGGTGTTAGTTGAAGGAACTGGAATTAACCTTCATGGGGAAGGCAACCAAACCAATTGTGAAAGTGGAGATTCCAAATGGGAGGGTTTGAAGGAGGCCTGTGACATGGCTTTGTAGTTCGTTCTGTCCTTATGTGGGAGGCAGCAAGGAGCAGAACAAGAGAAAGTAGAAAAATGTTTGTCTGGAAAGTACAATAAATAATGAGATGAGGCAGTAGATGGGTTGAGGGTGGATAAGACAGGCTGATGCAGGTAGGACAGGGGAAGTCTATCATGGCAGAGATGTTGACGGCTTTTATGTGTGTGGTTGTGGTGAGTGTGACCATTTTGCTCCATTAGTAGTAAGTGCAGCTGGACAATCCTAAGTAGTCCTTTGGCCATCAGAAAGCCCAAATTCCAATTGTTGAACCTGACATGGAGATGAAGCTCCCAGCAGGCAGCTTGGCTGCATCGAGGGAACTCTTAACAGCAGTATTTTCAAACACACCCAAGCATGTTTTGTCTCTGTTGACCCTGCAACCTACAGTGCCAATGAATTCAGTGCCTGAGCTGACTGGTCACAGTCAGGTTGAGTGTCCCGACTGATGACCTCTATGGTTTATCATTAGTGCAACCTGAAAAACGTACTGTAGCTTAGAGTTAATAACACTTACATGGCTTTGAACTGTGTCGTGCCAGACATATTGTCTTGAACCCGCAGTAAGTCAAGTCTCTTTGCACTGTCGTGTGGTCGTGTGAACTTGTCCACTGCCTCACAGAGGTCCCAGAAGATGAATGCACAACTTAAGGGTTCTATGCACAGCCGTAACTAGAATAAAACCCCCATAATTTTTTATTTGATGGCAGATCTAAAGGAGGTGAAGGACTGCTTGAAAGCTGTGAACTCTCTTGGGAGAGTTTGGCAGCATTGTTAGTCTAATGCAATCTTGGACCTATGGGACACATGCTGTCTTCAGGTAAACCAACATTAGGGTTGCCTCTACAAAGGGAATTTGCATGACTAGCACTGTTCTTTCACACTTAATCATCTTCTTTTGTGACTTCCTAAGTGTTTTCACTCTGAAAGGTGTCACACCCCCTACACTTCAGTTTCAGGTAGAACAACTGCATAGAAAATTAGATTAGGAATAAAATTGAGAAATAAATGAGAAAGTTCAGAGTAATAAAGTTTTTGCTTATTACCTTAATAATATTTGCAAACAGTGCTTTATGTTAGAGCTCACTGACAATTTACCATAATGCAAATGCTAAAAAATGCAAGAGAAGGAAAGCATAGATAGCTATAAATGCATAATTTTAAAAATTATTGTAGACTTCAAATTTTCCATAAGGTTATTTCTTTACAATTTTGTTTCTTTCTTTTTCTATAAGAATTCCCTCAGAATAAAACTACTTTGGTGCCTCTAATGTAATGTTCTTTTCCTAGTGAAAAAATCTGCAAATTGAAGTTCACATTGATAAGCATGTAGACCTTATGATCTGAACTAGAAACAACTGTAGAAGGTTTTCTCTTCTCTCCTTCACAGTGCATTTTAGACCACAGGCAACATGGAGAGGATTGAAATAGAACAGGTTATATAGATGTAATAGATTAATTATTAATTATATATTAGAATTTGAACAGAATTGGGCATATGTCCAAGCTTCATGGAATTGCTTAGTTTCAGAGTTATGGCCAAATTATGATCTATACTGTGTACTGGTAAAACAATCAAAAAAAAGGGTGTTCAGATCATCTTTCATCTGAGACCAAAATGCTTATCAAGATCTGAACCTCACAAAGAACAGCTGCAGGACTGAAGGCTGTCGTGGTCTCTTAGAAGCTGTAAAGCTCTGGGATGTGTGTGTGCAGAACACACTGCGGTTTAGAGCCAGGCTCAGAAGCCAAAGTAATGTGTCATACTCTCATTTGAAAGGAAAAGGCTTTTAGAACCCAGCAATCCAGTGTAGTATGAAAAATGTTACCACTTAAGCAGCAAAGCAGAAGCAGACGGGGACCCACTGTCCTTATTGTTGTACCCAGCTCTGAAATGAAAAGCTTCAGAGTATAAATGAAGATTTATTGTAGAAAAAAATAAATCTAGTGATATATGTGAATTTAAAAGAGATGAGAGAAATAACCTGCTAGAAAAGTTGTCTCATCCCCAGGAGGAATAGCAGCTGTTCTATGGATTGCAGTGAGAATTTTAAGAAGCTTTTATCCCTACTGCTATCTAGGGAAGGGGCATGAGCCAAAGAAGTGACCAGGAGATGGCTGGGCACAAATAGTGCTGACCCACTCAAAGCCAACACTTGGGAATTGAGAGGATTAAAGGAGTATTGTAAACTTCTCACATTGTCTTGAAATGACACGTTGGAAAATGTGGGTTCCCTGGCAGAGGAGAGAAGGGAAGATTGCTCTGTAACTTATCCTGGGTTTGTGTTCCCAGGTCAGCCGAATGCCTCGGGTCACCATCTGACAGAATTGTTGTGGGAAGTTCAGCATGATTTATTTTTCAGTGAAGAAATACTGCTCTGTATTTTAGCTCCTCACCAAACACGTGTCCCTTGTAGCACCCCACTTGTCACCAGCTCCACCCACAGGACGGCCTGTGTCATGGAATAGAAGAGTTCAAAGGCCTGTGCTTCCTTTATGCTTTAGGTATCTCCAGCTACTGTGAGACTGAGTGAAGTTTTCATCACCCTGCTGGCCCTGATGCCAAAGGGCACAAAGTTTCCTTAAATACTGGATTGCAAACATCATTGTTCTGTATTTCTCTGAAGCCAGTAACTGTATTGCACGTGGGGAGTCCCCTAGGACAGAACATGCTGGTAAAATTACTCACTAACGTTATTATCCTCTTCACTGAGTTGCTGCAATTTCAAATGGTAGGATTGCTTTGACCATCCTGCCAAGAAATAGGAAATAAAGGTTTAGGAATACTTACTTTTGTACCAAGTAAGTGTATGGTTGGGACTTCAGTTCAGTATTTCATATTGTGGTCAATGGATGCAATGCATATAATGGGGAAAAACTGATGAAGGGTAGGTGGTGTGACAGGGAACTTTAGAGGCTTTGAATATGACAGGGAACTTTAGAGGTTAATGAAGATTAAGGAAGACTAGGGCAAAATGAGATGAATGGACAGGATGGCACGTGAAATGCATTTTTGTCTCGAGCTAGGTACAGAACAAACAGTAACAGAACTGGTTTGTGTGTGTTGCGGGATTTTAAATTAACAGCCATTGTTTGTGCGTGGAAAAATATTATTGGGAACAAAAATATTTATTTCTACAGCTTTCACTGTGGGAAGCTGAACGAACATGTCTGCTCAGCGTGTCATGGTGATCTAACAGAACATATGTCAGAATTACAAGGAAGAGGAGAGCAAGTAATATTTACATTATTATTAGTAGACATTTTCTGTCATTGATCCCATTCTGCTACTGCTGCGTCCCATTGCAGACAACAGATGGGAACTGAACAAAATGATGCCTACCCAGGGTTTGGAACATTTCCACTGGGAGTTTCACCCTTTTTTCTTTATAGAGGAAAAAATTCTATGCTTCAGACCATAAATTGTGGCAGGTGAAGGAAGTTAGGGAGATGCTTCCTTCTGTGTGCACTTTATCACCTGATTTTACTCTGAAGAGTTTCTTGCACTTCTACTTTATCTGTTACCACCCATGATCAATTACTGGATAAT
Organism: Empidonax traillii; assembly: GCF_003031625.1. NCBI lineage: Eukaryota > Metazoa > Chordata > Aves > Passeriformes > Tyrannidae > Empidonax > Empidonax traillii. The sequence goes on from NW_020955354.1 coordinate 1,001,896, forward strand.
TACTGGATCAGTTACTTGATCTGTGATCAAATACTGGTCAGACTTGCATTGATTTTTGTGTTGATTATGTATGCTTCTATTACAGATTGTTTCATATCTCATAAAACAAAAAATTGACCTTGCTTTCATTGGTGATCAGTTCTATGTAGGCTTTAGCTCCCAATCTGGACCAACTTCAACACAAAGGTGCAAATTAAACAAGGAAAATTTAAAAATAGATGTTGTTCTGCATGTATTCTTGAAGCAAGAAAACTGACAAAGTTTACATTCGATGATGCCAAACCCTTTTGGCAATAAAGGCATGCTTATGTCATTGTAGATAAGACCCTAACAATTTTAGAGAGAGAAATTGGGAATAAGACCTATTCGTTCTCATGTTCTGAATTCATCTTAGTGTCAGATTTTTCTGATTTAAGGATTTTCGTGTGAACTCATAGAACTGAGAAAAGTTGTGTGGCAAAACTGAGAGTATGGATTATTTCCATAACAAGTTATCTATGGAAATAAGAACTGGCTCAAGAACTCTTCTGGTTCATTTTGTATTGTCCCATATTTTACTTGAGGAAAGCAGTAAAGAACTTTGACTTTTAAGTGTGTCAACCCTTTTGTTTGTGCAGTGCTTAATTCAAGATATGGATTACCTGAAACTCCCATGGACTGCAGGGTTCCAGCAGGAACAAAACTGCCCCGGATAACTTGACATGGAAAAATAAGATTAGGTACAAATAACATGGAGTTCCTTCCTGACGTTTGTTTGCAAACTTCACTTGCTAACTCGCACTGAAATCCATCCAAACTTGCATTGCATTGGACAAAGCAAAATCTCTCAGAAAAGATGTGTGGAAATCAGCTCCATTTTCCCCCTTCTGTAATAGAAAAAAATGATTCCTTGAAGGGAGATGAAACTTGGAGTCACTTAATGAGCTTGACCTGTTTGTAAAGATTCCTCCTGGCCCTTGAACATGAAGTTGCCCCTTCCTACATGCATTTTTCCTTGAGGAGTGTCAGTTAAAAAGGCATATCCAGTTTCCACTTTTATAGAAATATATTTCATCTTGCCATGACTCTTGGCCATCTACTTATATTTTTTTGTCCTTAGAAAGCAAGTTCTGTTCTTGCTGTTTTCCTACATAGGTAACCTTTTTTCCTCTTCTTAAACAAGAAGAGGAACTTCTCTCTTCTGATTCTTAAGGGCAGTCTGCCCTTTCTCTTTGGTCTTGATGTCTTCAATAGCCCATGAAAGTTTTAATTTCACGTGCCTTACTGCTTATTGTGAAGCTGCCAAATTTAATTAGGACAGCTCTCTCTTGTCTTTGATGCTCAACTTTTTTTAATCTTCATCCATGTATTATAAGTGTTTGATTCAAGCATTTGCTTCTACCTCTTTTCCAGTCTGCCTCAGTTCTAATCATTCATTAAGTTTTTGCTTCAGTTTTTGGGGATAGATTTTTGTGGAATAAATATTAACGATATTTTGACAGAGAGGCATATTGTATTTCTTGTGTAAACATGATTAGAATAATCTGTGACCTGTTTTAAACCAGTGTTTAAAGCTCAAGGATTGTAAATGAAAGTCAGTCATGGTGGTCTATTATATGTAAACATAATGGGATTTTGATTGATTTCCAAGATCAGTTGGATTATTTGATTGGAAAGGGTTGCTATGGGAAAAGGAAGGTGATAACAAAGGTAAGCAATTTCAGAGCATGGTGGCAATCACAAGTTCTCATCACACATGCAGTAAAATGTTCAAAAGGGTATTTTTAAATCTTACCTTAATCCTGCAATAGTGTAAACATTTGCTGGAGTTCTGCCTCGGTGGAGCGAGAAGCAATATTTGCTACAGAAAAAGGAGCAAGGGGCAGGGTCAAATCAGCTATTCCTTGGCACAGCACAGCCAAGCTGGCTGTCTGATGTGCCTCCCAGCCTACCAGTCCACTCTTGTTTTTTCTTTCAGATGAATGATCTCCAAGGCAGCCAGGTTTCTGTGATCTCTCAGCAGGGGATGTGTGGCATAATATGTGTGAGGTTTTATGCTTGCTTTGGAAAATGCTGGCTTCACATGCCTTCTCTCTCATTTTGGCCAAGTCCCTAGAATGGAAACGTGTCCAGTAAACATATAATTCCAGATATGCTGCCAAAATGCTCTCTGACTGCTTCAAGGTTTGTTAATGTGAATCAGTTTTTATTATTTCTTAGAACTGACCAAACAGAAGCAGAAAAAAAATGGATCTGAGCAATATTCAAAACCAGGAGGTGAACAGCCAGCCACTTGTAAGTGGCTACAGTGCAAGCACGCAGCTCGTACCCCTTTCTTTCCTAGCAATGATTCGATGCTTGTGGCAGAGCTGTGAATGATAAGATACCTCACCTGTTCCTGGCTCAGTGTTTCTGCCTCTTGGTTCAGTTCTGTGCTGGGTTACAGAAGGCGAGGCTCTGAAGTGTTACAAACTTTGACTTGCTTCATCACACTGTGTCATTTAACTATCCACCTAATGGAAGCAATCCTGTTCTTATTTTGCCTGTCTGAACATATTTGCAATGATAAAAATAGAGTAAGGAAAGAACAGCAGCTGCCAAGGCTGGGTTTAAGTTAAAGACCACCTAGGAATGGATTAAAGGTGAATAACTGTTTTGCCTCAGGACAATACTGCTGAACAGCAGGAGAGAGGGAGAAGGGGAGAAAAGGTGAAATGAACATAGCTAAAGAAGGGATGTGGAGAAGTGATGGTGCAATTGACACATCTACAGGTAAGCAAGGTTTAAGGATGCTGAAGGGGAGAGAGGGATGAAAATTAGTAAAGGAATTGTAAAATGAGCAAACAGTGGTACACTGAATTACCAGGAGTTTTAATGAATGCATCATTTTGGAGAAGATGCCATAGGTCTGACCAATAGCAAATTTCAAGGGATATTTGAAAAAGCAAATTCATCTTAGTGAACTTTCGGGATGCTCTCCTGGGTGATCTCAGTTGTGATGTCAATTGACAAACAGAAACCTTGGCCTTAAACTCTGTTTTACAGCTGTGCACTCTTTCTTTCTTAGAAGTAGGGTCTTATGAGTTGATAGGTCTTAAATCATGCGGGTTTAATTTCATCTCTGTACTTAGCCTTCATCAGTTGGAAATGACAGAAAAGGAGAAAGACCACGGTGCATGAGTCAGTCCGAGAATGACTAAGCTGCTGTAGTGATGCAGCTGTGGAAGACAAGTACAACCCTGGGATGCATTTGGTGAAGTGCTCCCAATCCAAGAGGGGATTAGTAGTTCTGTCGTAAAGTGCATGAGAACTTGTGGTGTTGGGAATACTGCTTCCAGGTCTGGTTAGCCAGGCTTGGGAATTAATTTCCTGAAATTAGACATGTGGAAGAAGAAGGGGTAGGTAAAGAAATGGAGAGTCTCTCTAACATAGGGAAATTAAGAGGAAGTAGCTTCTCTTTAATTAAAAAAACCTAACACTGAATATTTTAAAATATAGTTGCTTGCCCTGTTTTATGTATAAATGAGATGACTAAGAATGGAAGAAGGCTGAGTTAAACCAGAGGACACTATTCAAACCAAAAAACTGTGGCTGTGAGTAAATTCCAGGGAAAGATTATTGTTTCTATGCCTTCAAGTAACATTATTTTAGCGTAGCCTGTGCTGGTCCTTCCTCAAATATTTGCCCCTCAGCTAAAGTTCTTTGGTCCTTTATTCACAAACAGCAGTTTAGACCAAAATTGTCACTCAGTGGCACCCGACTGGCCAGCAGCTAGAATCTGAGGAATATTAGCTGAGATTATATAGAACAAACATTACAGTACATTTCCAGCTGCTTCCTATTTGTATGGATTCACTACACAAGCAAATTCATCATCTGTCAGCATCATGACAGTGTGCTTGCTCGCTCGTGTACTCAGCATATTTAGGACTACTGCAGGACTACTGACAATCTTTTCAATTAGTGTATACAACTACATTCAAGTCTAATTTAGAT
>NW_020955354.1:1006705-1208439 GCF_003031625.1 Empidonax traillii
TTTTTTTTTTTTTTTTTTTTTTTTTTTTTTTTTTTTTTTTTTTTTTTTTTTTTTTTTTTTTTTTTTTTTTTTTTTTTTTTTTTTTTTTTTCTTTTTTCCCCAGCTTTGTCTTTTGAGTGTTGCTTTAGGTCGAATTCTGTCATTTTACACCTGTCCAACCTTGAGAAAGGCCTCACTGGGGTTGTACAAGGACAAGCGTGGGTGGAACTCAGTGTTCAAAACCTTGTGTGGCTGTTGACAATGTGTGAGAAGGGAAGAGCCCGCTGCTTCCCAGACCCCAAATTAAGCCTGCAGGGCTGACAGCAAAGCAATTCTTGTAATGGTACATGGAGCTAATTTGTTATGAAATCAGAGAAGCAATAAATTCGGAAAAAACCCCTTTCCAAGCTTAGAGTAGTCTGGAAGGAAATTACACTCTGGGCTCCACACTGTGCTGCTTCTAACTTGCTGTTTTCCAGACTTGGCCAATAACAGAGTATGGTAGGTTCATCTCCTCACGTTTCCCCTTCCCCGATCCAAGGAAATGCACATTTCTCCACTACAGCTTTAAAGTAAGTGAGTTTTTGTGAAGATTTCCCCCCCAGGTTCTCAGGTGTGCCGTTCATTCACAATCCACTGGTCAGTGAGAAATTGCTGTGACGTTTGAAGAAGACAAGGCTCAGCTGGTCAGACCCTGACATTCCTTGTTCCTGCTGCTCAGGGTGTCCTGCTCAGTGCCAACTGTCAACTGACAGCAGTGGAAGAGCTCTCCGGCCTCAGCGGAGAGAAGGAGGCTACATCTGCAAGATTTTTGCAGGCAGATGTGAGGCTGGCTGGGCCAGCATTCACGTGGCTGCATTAACAGGGTCCTGAGCTGCATTTGGGAGGGGGCTGCTGCTGTCATTAGGGCACCCACGTGGTTTTCTGCCTGTCTGCATCATCAGTGGTATTTATTAGTTCTGCCTGTGAATACACTGTAGACCTACTCAACACACTCAATACTCTTTTCAGATGAAGGATAGTGAGGAAAATTTGAGAGTGGTGATCAGATTGGGTTCAGGGCAATGCAGGTTTTGGGTGTCTTCTGAATAGTAAGTACTTGAGTTTATAAGGCAGCTCCCATGCCAAATTTTTCTGTGCAGGCACCAGCCAGGAAGCCTTGGTCAAATGCAGGATTTCTGTGCTTTATTATTCATCAAGGCTTACAATTTTATTGGGCTCTATCATTGTTTCTGAATTCATGATCAGAAAGAAACAGAGGTCCTGCAGATAGTGTCGGCTATGGGAAATTGCAGTAGTGCTGAGATAACAGAGCTGGTACCAGAACGTCCTGCTCTCATGCTTTCCGACTTACTTATGTTAAAATAAACAAACACAACAAGAAACCTCTGGAAACACTGGCCTGGAAACCTTTAGGCATGCTTTCCTATTTTATGTTGGAAAGATTTAAAGAAAAAGGCATTGTCTGTTATTTTCACTGCCTTTTTTTTTTTTTTTTTTTACAAATTGCTTTAAAACAAAACACAAGCAAAACAGACCTTATTCATTATCATAGGAAAATATGTTTCTGGGGGACTCAAGGATGGCCTGGAAGGAAGGAATCATACTTCAGTTTGCTATTTGAAGGTAGCCTTCATGGCTTCATACTGTGACTGAACAATTTGGTTGGGCTTGGGGGTGGCAGAGTAGATTCAACAAGTTAAGGTCTTAGAGGTAGTTGATAGGAAACAACTGTCATTTTTGCTACTGCAAGGGGATTGATTTATTTTTTTGTAGAAATGAAGGGCATGCTCTGACCAGCTAATGGCACTAAGATAGACTTTGTCCCAGGGAAAGGACTGTGGAGTTAAATCATGAAGAGTAATTGTGCTGTGTCTGCTGTGCCTTGCACCAGCCTTTCTGTGCTGCCCCCGGCGGGCCACGCTGTTTGTAATAAATGGTTATTAATCTGTTCTCCCCAGGACCAGGACTGGAGCCACGTTGTGCTAGGTGCTGTGGAGCTGCACAGTAACAAACTGTAAACTGTTCTCTGAGAGGCCTGATTAAATAGGAGAAGAGATATGAAACAAAAATAATCCCCAACCAAGCTCTGGCACACGATGGTATTAAGTGAGTAGCTGTGGGTTGTACGGTAGGTCTGCTGCAGAGGCGGAACCTGGGCTGAAGTCTCCTGTGCTATCATTATGTGTTTAAAAAAAATAAACTCTTTATTATTTTATTCTCACTTAACTGCTCTAATTCATTCCATCAGGTCTTGTCCAGGGAATGGTGTAGATGCATTTGCAAGTGTGACTAGATTACAACCTTATCCCTGAAGGCTGTTTGCTCTCAATCCTCTACTACCCCTGTTACATTAACTGAAAGATTGCAAGATGCCTGGATATTGCACTGGCACAAATGGGAAGCATCCTTGAGTATGTTTTGTTTGAAGTTAGACTCTTGTGATTAGCATCTGCATTTATGCAAGATACTTTTATATGCAGACTTGTATTCATTCTGGCTTGACCTAAGAAATAGTTACTTGATCGTTTTAAATGGACGCTTTGAAGGCATGAGTCAGCTCAGCCATTTGTTCCTCAGCTTTTTTTCTCTCCCTGTTTTCCCATCTTTTTGATGGAGAATTGGAAAGGGAGGAGGTGCTTTTGTCTGGATTGATCCTTTTCTCCACAGACCCATCAATGACCAAGGAGTTTTGGTGTGGCTACATTGTTTTTAAGTGCATAAGGATAGGAAAGTCTGAAGAGTAACTTTTATGTTTTGGGAACACCAAAATAAATTAAAAGCTTGGGAATGCCTTGTTCCTGTGCAGCCTGTACCAGAACATCATCAGCATAAGAAAGGATCAAATCTTTCATCGAAGTGCATGGTAACCACAGAGCTTCCTCCCTTTTCTATTGCTATTTTCTTTCTATCCTGTTCCCTCTATTAGTTTTCTGTAGTTGAACACACGGACGTGCCAGTCATGCTTAGGCTGCAGTGCAGAGTCCTGACAACACAAGGACTTGTGCTCTGATTGATTTTCGAAGGTGGAAGGATTGGCAGTGTCGACACAGCACGGTGAGGTGGGTGCCTTGTTGCCCTTTGCCTTTAGTCTTCTAAAGTTACCAGCTCACCTGGACCCTGGCCTGTGGCTCCAGGTCAGGGAAGGGTTTCATGAGGCTAAATCAGGGATCACCACTCGGTGTCTGCAGCTGAATTCAGGGAGTCCCTGAGTCTTTGTGATGTGGGTGCAGAACTCAGTTTTGGTTGAAGTTGATGTGCTAAGCTGTGGTTTGAAGCCTTGTTGACTTTAGCCCAGGGAGCTGTGATGTATGCACATTGGAGAAGACTTGAAAAGAGCTTTCAGGCTTGTTTTCTCTAAGTGCTAAACTTGATTAAGACTGGTAGCACAAACTGTAATAAAAGAGGGGACAGGGACGTAAGAAATCCTTTGTGACAAGCCATGTAGTAGTAGGGCAAGATGGACCTCACTGGAGTGTATCAGAAGTATTTGTATAATTTATTAATAATTTATTGTTTCTTTTTTTTTTTTTTTTTGTTTTGTTTTGTTTTGTTTTTTAACTCATTTGAAGGTTGAGAATCAAAACAGAATTTGGGACCTCAAAACCTCTGCAACTGCAGGAGTTGGCACTTAATGGCAGCTTTGCCTCTAGTCGTGGCATCAAGTTACTTTTGAAGCCTTTGAAGTTAACAGGGCTGGAGGGAGAAAGTGTTGTGTTGCTTCTTTAAAAAGAAACATGCTTCAGTTATATTTGCAGCTGGGGTTTTAATGGCTGCGAATTAAAGCATGTTTTATTTGGCCTTTGTTTTTAGTGCACTTCTACCCCTTAGGGGCACTTGAAACCAAGGCACAGCTTGAGATGTAACTGGCTGCAGCACACTAACATAGCCATCGTGAGCCTCATCCTCTGCTTCTCTGCAGAGCTCACACTCAGGATCTGTGTCCCCCACCACACAAGTGTCCTGACCATCCTGGTTTACTCACCTGGGATCTCTTTGCATGCACCAGGTCTCTGCCCACACGGCAACGAGCAGATTCTGGCTGGCACTGTGGCTTGGAGTGCTCTGAAATAAACTCTGTGTTGGCCCTGGAGACCTTAATTTCTAATCATCTCCAATTAAATTACTATGAATCTGATAAAGGCAAAGAAGCTCAGTTTAAAATGGTGAAGATAGGCACTTAATGTGATTTAATGTATGTCTACATAGTTTATCTGCTTATCTGCACATCTGGCCTAAATACTTGTGCAAATCTGACCCATACCCTTTTCTTAACCATATTGGCATTGGAAGGAGAGAAGGTAGATTATGCAGTTAATATGTTACGTCTTGTTTCCCTGTTGATCCTGGAAGCATCAGCCATCCTGCATCCTGATGGTGCTGAGTAGAAGGAAAGGTGCTTGGAGGACAGTGATGGGGGTGGCAGAGCAAACTGCACTGTGCTGATGGTTGATGGGCACTCTGACATGAGAAAACGTAGTGATCATTCCAGGCATACGTTTGCTGGGCCCTGTGTGGTAGAATCTTTAGCAAACATCATCAAACTGGTGGCACAGGCACCAATAAATACTGAGCAGCACCTTTTTTTAGGCCTTGCCTTGTACTCCCTGCCTGATTATGAGTGGTACTACATTTTGTGATTAACAGGCCACATCAGGTGGCTCAGTCAACTCACCTGAGCAACAAGAAGATATGATACATTTTTTATTTATTTGTGTGATAGAAAGTCGTGTTTTGCAGAGATAACTTTTTAAAGTAGAGAAGGAGGGGAGATGAGATATCTGTCCTAGTAATAAAATTAGGAGCTTTTTGTTTGTTTGGCAAGTGAGTTACTAACACCCCAGCTCAGACTGACTTTCTGGAGGCCAGTTTCAGCATTTCTTGAAAAATTTAAAGAATTATACTATGTTTCCTGTGAATTTCAGTGAATATAAAGGTGGTCATTCTAATTCATCGTTCTTGGTTTATGAAGTTGTTGCTGTTTAGATCACAATGGCTTTGTTTCTCAGTATCTGAGGGTTTTGTAGCTTTCAAGTGTTTCCAGCCCTTCATGAGTTATGGACCTGGAATTACTTTCTCTTCTCAGAATTCATACAAGTATATGGCTAAGGCAAATTCTTTAACATTACTCACTTCAAGTGGCATAGCAAGAATACTTTGCTTGGTTCGTCCTGTACAACTGCTGTCTCAAAGGCTGGGGCAGAGAAGAAGATGGTGAATGCTTTTGTTAAAGTATTGGGGAAGCTGGTGCTTGAAAAATCTGTATGCAAATCCTGGCTTCGCTGCTGTTTTTTTCTGTGACCTTGAGCAAATTATTTGCTTGTTCTGTACGTATGAGACATGAGGGTACTATCTCATTCATGGTATAAAAATAGATCTTTAAGTACTTGAGGGGTCATGGAGGCAAGAAATGTCACCAACCAAAGGCATGCCATTTTATCACCACGCTTGTGCGTTGCTGTAAAGAAAAAATCTTGAAAGGAGAGGACTTTTCTCTATGTCTGCTAGTATTCCAACAGCCCACTTTCAGCACCACTATCTGAGTCTGCCGAGCTTCTGGCACTGGGTACCTGAGTGGGATGTTGCCCTTTGGGTGGCAGGGCTTAGCTTTGGTTTTGCTGGCTTTTGTAATTATCAGGACGCAGGTGGGAAAACTTGCAGCATTCATTTTTTCTGAATGTTACCATGCCTTCTGCACGTGCTTGGTCTCTGGAACATTTTTTCCCTGTCTAACAATTTTCCCTCCGAATAAGAGCAGTAGGGAGTAAAAGATTTCTGTTTTACAAGGTATTTCCCCTGCCTCCCCTTGTGTTCTGTGCCGAGGCTGACAGAGGCCTGCAGCGAATTCCCTGCAGCATCTGTGTTATTGCATACACATGCTTGTGACACTTTAATAGTAGCTGTCAAATAACATTAATGTATCGGTGCTACAAATAAATCAAGCAGGGCTACAAGCAAAGAAGTGAATGAGATAGGACAGTCTTGTCCATCACTATCAGACAAGGGCACCCTAAGTATTGTCTGCTCACTTCACTGGTGAATTTGTTGGCTGTGCTAAGTGGGGACACCTGGTCCATAGCCAGGAGCCCTCCTTTCTGTGAATATCCAAAGGGCTCAGTTTGTCAGTTATTCAGAATAAGGAGAGGAAGCCTTCTGAAATATCCTTCGAGACCCTCTATTCTTAAGTCCTGAGGATGGACCTTTTCTTTGTGGGTCCCAGCCTCGTGGTTTCTATCAGGTGATTCAGCATGATTGTTCTGCTAAACCCTGTGGCAGCAGAGGACATTGGTCAAAGACTGTGCAGGTTGCATTGAACGGGCTCTGATTGCCTGGCTCAGGTGGGTGGTCAGGTAGACCCTGAAGACTGAAATCCCTGGCTGCCCTCCTGGCCCTCTTTCTAGGAAGTCTGTAGCTAGTGGAGCTAGCCACCAGAAGAAACAACTGAGTGAGGGAAAAGCAGTTACACTGAAATTCCTCCCACAAAATTATAGCCCTTATCTGTCAGTGTGCTACCACTTAAGGATCTCTGTTCTGTGGCTCTCTTTATACTTTGGAGAAATTCATTAACTTGCTACTGCTTATAAAAGGCTCTTTATTTGATAGTGCAGATGTTTCCAAACTCAGGAATGCAAACTCTGCCTGGAATACTGTCCTCCTCCTACTGCTCGTGAAGATCCTGGAATTATCTCTTGCATTTTAACACTGTATTAGAAAATTGGCCAGCAGTAACTTGCTCTCACTGAGATGGCAATATAGTCAATGCAGTGCCTCTGCAGGCTCTGCAGACACACTGGGAGGAGAAGTCTGGCATTTCAGAGCTGGCATAATGTGGTAGGAAAATTACTGTGTTAGTCCTCCCTCCATAACACTTGTTGACATAGTTTTATTAGGCTGTGATGGACTACAGGGAAATATAGATCATAAACTTAATGTATACCAGACCTCTGCCTGGTTCCTGAAAAGCATTAAAAGTGTCACTTTGAGTGACTCTCTGGTTCAGATGAGTTCTTTGCAAGACTAAAACTCAGAAAGTTTCAAGGATTTTTTTTTTTTTAAAGAAAAAAAAAATCCAACTTCTTGCAGAAGCAGTTGCTTTTACTGTGTGAAGGTGGAAAATTATTTCTTGATGATCCAGCTGTAGAAAGAAGCATCACTACTTTATTTTTAATTTATACATGATTGTCGTTTTCTTAAAATTCTTTCTGTGACAAGTCCTTTGTAGTACCTTAAACTGGTGAAGGTTTTATTATGCTGAATTTGACAGGTTAATGATCGAGTAGGAAATCATTTAATGCTTGTTAGTGCGTTTTCTGATGATACAAAATTAACTCTATCCTTTCTCCAGCTAAAATCAGAAACTTAATCTAGAGTTTGGAGATGGGGCAGAGATTGTACCTGGTAAGTACCAAGAAGGCTGGCTGAGATCAGTGCTCCCTCCTCCCCTTGCATATTGCGTTTAGGGTAGTAAAAGGAACATTAACCATCATGCTGAAGAGTCAATACCAAAGTAATGGGATTTTGGAGGAATATTGTGTGGGTTATTGGAGCGATAGATAGGTCTAACGTAGAATTTCCTAAAGTATCATCTCTTTCTGAAGTCTTGGGATTGGAGTTTTGCCTGTCTAGCAGAGGTGATACATGGTGGTTTGGGTGCTGGTTTGTAAGACAGAGCCTGTCTGAAGCAGACTGCCACCCTTTTCTTGCTCAGTCATTAGTTTCCTTACTGGCACAACTATGAAAACTTGGTTTAAACGGGAACCTCTGTGATACGGGCAGTCTGTGACAGTGTGATGAGGGAAGTGGCATGGACAGCAATGGTGACATGCCATTAATAATAATATCAAAAAGCAGTAAAGCAGTAAAAGAAGAGCAAAGGCATTTGGTCTAGACTTCTGCTTATGATTTTGAGAGCAAAAGAACTCGCAGCCTGTTTCCAGTCCTTGTGCTCTGTGTATATATTTTAATAACTTATGTTTTTCCTGTTTGAACAGAGCAAAGCCTGGAGAACAAGCTGTTCTTCTGGAATCCTTTAGTTCATTTATTCCCAGTAGATTCCAGTGGGAAATAAAATCAACAGCCTCTCCTCTTCTGAACAGTGACCCTCACTGTGTTTGTTAATACCTCTCAGTGCCTGTCTCCATCGAAACTCAGGATATAATTGCTCAACCAGAGCATGCAGGGGAACAAGAACTACAATTTTCTGAGCTTTAAAAAAGTACATTAATTACATTTGATTTTTGGGTGCCCAAAGTAAATACTTTGCTGTAGGAGCAGCTCTTTTGTTCAAACTCATTTTAGAAATTTAACTTTTTATACAGATACTAAGTTTTAGCTCCTAAAAACACCTCATCAAAGCATCTTGATGAGCCGGTGACAGCTATACACCTGAAAAATCTCTGAGTGTGTGGGCACAAATGCCAAAAATTGATTTCCCTCTGGAGCCAGTAGAAAAAGGCAATTTTTTTAATATTCTGGTTGAATTTGCATTTGACTTCTCTATCACTTCATACTGCTTAAATGGATTAGTGACTGAGTCCTTCAGCATAGGATCTAGAGAATATTTCTAATGTGCATGCCTTGAAAATGCACAAAATGGTTTTAAATCAGGTGTTGAAGAGCAAGTAGAAATGGGTTCTGTAATGCACAAAGTGAGAAAGGGAAGCAATAGCCAAACAAAAGACAGGAAGGACTGAGTGACCAAAATAAATTTGGAAAGTGATCTGGTGTAATGAAATCTGGTGAGTAAAAGGTCTCCTGTAAGTGCTAAAATCCTGTTTGAATCTTAATTCTAGAGGTCTGGACTGCAGGTCCGCTTTTTGTATACTTTGCCAAATAGGGAAGACCTAGAATTATATTAGAGAACAGTGGGCAGAGAACAGTGTAGTTGAGGCCAACAAATCAAAACAGACTGTGGTGGAAGGGGGAATACATGGAAAAAAAGGTTATTTTCAGAAACATAATAGTTTCTTTAGCAGATAACCCCCCCTTTGAAAATTGTAAAAACTAGTGGGAATAGCTTCAACGATTAAATAAATTCTGTTCTGTGTGAATTAAGTACTTGTGGCTGTGTCACTGTTTTATGGGTCTTAGCACAAACAGATTGACTACATAAGGTAAAAGGTCAAGTCACAGCACAGTATAGGAGGAGCATTAGTTCCTTCATCAGTGGTGATCTCTGCACGTTGAGCAGGTGTCAATTGTAGTTGCTGAAAAATATTGTGGTCGTCCATGGTGTGTGTTAAGGACAGAGGGGAGGGTGGTAGTCTGAGCCCACTGTCCGCTTGCCTAAACCCTTTCTCGTGTGTCCCGCATTGTCCATCTCCTTGTGTGTCCTTTATCGGATATTCATAAGTTGGGTATGGTAAAAATTGAAAGAGTTTAGAGGGACCAAAGGTATTTATTTGCCTAGTTCTTGCTGGTGATGGATTATTGTATAAGGAACACTGGAGTACAGAAGTAGAAACCTTACATACTTAGGTGAGCAGAGACGTAGAGCGCCTGACTTTTTAATCATAAGATAGCACAAAGAAATGTGTGTTTTCTGTTTGATACAGCTGTTACAGGCAGAGCAGTTGACAAAGTAACACTTAGTGGATGAGATTTAACTGTAGCTGGGCTGAGTCAATTCTGCAGAGCTGGGGGAAGATTGAGATGCCGTGGCATAGGCTAATCATCTCCCCTGAGAGAATTGCACCTGCTGTTAATAAGATGGTTTTCAATGTCAGGGGTATTTGACTGCTTCCAGATGCTTTAGGAATCAGTGTGCTTGAGCACATTTTCCATCTGCATTCAGACCAAGGGCCATACATTTTCTCCCTGAAGTGGAAGCTGTTCCTGCCAGGTGCATCTTTTGTTCCTTTGCTGGAGCTGATGTTCAGCACTCAAAGTGAGGAGCAGAGCTGACAAGGCACGCTTGCAAAGAGGCACTTCATGACCAAGTTGTTTTACTGTTCACTGTCAGTTACATTAACTCCAACTCTAGTGGCTTTTAGATAGTATGTAGGACAGTGGACTTAGAACAATGTACACTTTAGGTCTGTCTTTTCTCTACCCTTCCCTTCACCCAGGAAATCACCCTGCTCACATTCCTTGGGTTAAAGAAAGGCATGGAAAGTAACCCAGCTTTGTTTTCCTGTTTCAATCTGCAATTCTCTTCCTTCTTGTGGATTCCAGCATTTTAATTCTTCTTGTTTGGAACTGATGTATGCATACTTTGATGATATCTAGCATCTGACCCATATGTAGTGGTAGGAAATAGTGGGGAAGGTAAATGTGCCCCTTGGAGTCCAAGTCCTGGATATTCACTTGTATCAAATACATATTAAAGGTCTAATAAAATACAGTGCTGATTTTCCAACTAGTTTCTCTTTCAAATGAGCACAGCTTGTTCTGAAGTAATTAAGCAACCATTTGTAAGATAGTTCTTTCTGATCTGTGCAGTGCTGATAATCAGAGATAGTAATTTTAAACTATAAAAGTGATATACTAAGGGCAAGTTGAATCTCTGAAGTTGGGCACTTACACTTGGAAATGTGACACGCCACCTACTGAGCCTTGTTTGAAGAGAGTAAAGACTTGCCTGTGAGCTGATGAATAATTTTCAGTATTTATGTGTTCACTGCATCCTCAGTTCACTTCTCTGGTTTGAGGCAGTCTCAGGACAAATACAGTGTTTAATACTTCCATTCTCTGACAGCAAGGGGTGGCAACAGAGACCATTTGGTTCTTTGCAGATCTGCCGGGTGAAGGGACTCTACGTGTAATTTGTTATTAAGCAGAAGATATTTTTGAGGCAGAAAAAACAGTGGGGAAAAAATTGTGGTTTGATTTCAGGTTCTGTAAGAAGGAAATACATAATCATTCCAGCAAGCCATTTGTGCTTCTCTGTCCATAACTTACCAGTCCTGGTCTTCTGTTCTGATCTCTTCTTCTCTATCTCCATTTCCATCTTCTGTCCTGCTTAGTTTGGGTTCTGCCTCTTCTGAGATTCCACTGCACTCTCCCTTTTCTCTCTCTCTTTTTTGTTCTTTGATGTATTTTCCAAAACTACAAAGACATCTTGAACTTTTCACCTGAATATGAATGCAACAAGCAAACTGGTAGATAATAACCATCTGGGAGATCGCTGCACAGGCTCTGGTAATAATGAAAGCATCAGACTAGCTTAGCAGTGATCGGTACTGTTTGTGATGCCTGGCGTTATGCCAACAGCTTAGCATCAGATTGCTGAAATAGTTGGTTTTCTTGCTTAATTTCTGCTACAAATTTTTGCAATAGTTTCTTAGAAAGGAATAGAGTTTGGAGGTTTTTTTGTTCACAAGCAGAGAAGATATGTCTGAGTCAGTGTAGTTTGTGTTTGATGTTCTCAAAGAGCAGTTAACTACTTTTAAAGACAGCCTTGTAGACCTCAGTGGATGAAAGAAGTCAGTGACAGAAATGACCCTGTGTTCTTAAGTCTGTATTCTCCTGACTTTGCATTGCATATCTGGAATTGTGACTTTCACCATCCTTTCACTTTTTCTTCTGTTTTACCAGCTCTGCAGCAGGATGTGCCAGTCATCACTGTCAAAGACCGCCTGCTTTACCTTTGAAGAGATACCTCATATTTGCTTAGGACTGATTACCAAAAAGCACAAAGAAGTTTGCAATGAAATAACATCTTGGAGTTATAATTAATCATTTTCTCTAGTTCTGTCTGTCTCGAGTTGATACAGTTAAACTGATAAGAAGAAAGGACTGGTTCAAATATCTTTATCCTATCAAAAGCGGCTTAGGAGCTCCCTATTAGACTTAGACTGACAAATGCTATCACCTTGCAGTAGCATGACAAAGAACCAGTCTATGATTTCAAGCCACAGTCATGGATCTTATCACATGCTGAAAGATTTTACACTATTTTATACCACTTGGTTTCTTTCAAATTATTGCTGTCTCTTGCTAAATTCTTTGTTTGTGTGGCTCTCTCTTCTCACACATGAAGGCAATAACTGGACCCATTTTTCAGTAGATAGCAAAACCTCTCTCAGCTATGTTTTTCCTCTTAAAGCAATTATTTATCCAGTTATCTTCTACATTTGAAGTACTTTTCATAACTCATTTTGTTTTGAGGCAGAAACTCATTTTGTTTTGAAGTGTACTAATAAATCTCCTCATAATATAAGGGCTGATTTGTGAAAGGCTTACTAGGCAAGGCCAAATGCACAGGAACTGAAATGGAAGTGAAAAATCCAGTACTGTGACTAAATATTTAAGGAGTAATGCAACAGATAATGGTGACAGGAAAGAAGATTGCAAGGTAATTTGTTTATTCTCAATATTGTCCACTCAAGGAAAAGCATCTCTTTGGATCCTACATATAATATAAGAAAAGCAATTACTGCAGTTCAGTGGCTTTTAAACTTCAACAGAATTGTGTTATCAGTTTTTGATTATGACAATTTTTTAAGAGGTAAGGGGGAAACTAACTGCATAGTCCATGAGGTCTTTTAAGTCCTGTCTTGTCATATTACAAAAAATTCTGAAAACAAGTGCTCTCTATTTTTTTCTGTGTGTCTTCCTCCGATGAGGTTACTTTAAATATTCGTAATTTATTGTTTTTCAGAGTTCAGTTGTGTGGTGTACAGTATCCTCTTGGGGAGGTTAGTATGATATTTGGTCTATTTTAAGTTCACCTCAGAAAACCTATTCAGCTGCATAATCTCAGTAATGATCTTTGGGAGAATAAAAGTACATGCTCAATTACAGGCTCAGAATTTTCCACTAGCAACAGAAATTTGGATTTAGTTTCTTTATATCCTTCCCAATTCTCGGCTGACCAAGCTTATTTCAATTGTCAGAGTTCAAAGACTCTTCCAAACTGTGCATCTGCAGCAAAGTGAGGTTGATTTGTTTGTTTCTGTTGAACAGTGCAATTTTTACAGTATTGTAATTCCAATACTTCAGTATATTCATCTTACACGTTTGACAGTGAGAAAAAACAGGTTTGAGATTCCAGTCAAAATATCCCTTGGCTATAGAATATCTTGATTCAAGAATCCATCTTCCTGCCATTCCATAATGCTTACAGAAATTAATGATGTGGTGTCATGGTATTGGACTTGGATAATGTTTTCAATACATAAGCCACCAAAGTTTACCTTGAAATGTTTTCCTTCAGATACTGCAAAGCAATTAAAACCGTGCCTTGTACATTAAGCTCCAAAGTAGTAGGAAGTAACCAAATTGTCGAAGCTGTTGGAACAGAATGAGGTTCATCTTGGCTAAGTTTAACAGTAGTCATTTGGATTGATCCTGGAATTGTGAGGCCGTGTGTCTGTGTGTGTGTGTTTGGGGGAAGGACAGAACTGGGGAGCTGAGAAGGAAGTCCAGGGTGGATAATAACAAAATTTACCATATAAGAAGGCAGAATGGAAGACACATGAGGAGTGCAGTAGTGCAAAGGAACAGAGAGGGGTTGTGTACAGTGGAACAAAGGTGGGCTAAGTTGTGTTGTGTAATTTGTATTATAAACGGAGCCGGTCGTAACCGCGGTCTTTGGGTTGTCTTACACTTGTGTTTATAAACAGTTCTGAAGAGTCTTTTAGAGCTTCTCTATAAAATCTTTATTACATTACTGTAGACCTTTGAAATTCAGTCTGATGAAGCTGAAGGCCAAGGAATGTGCCTTCAAGCTGATCATTGTGCTCAGTTAAAATTTGGTTGGGAATTTGCCTACTGAGTTTTTGTGCTGTTGAAACCAAATCTGTTCAGAGATCAGTATTCTCAGCTGCTCAAGCAGCCAGACCATGAGACACGATAACAAATCTCAGACTTGTATGCAACCACTGTCATGCAGAGGTAAGCCTAGTTTACTGTAAGAGCTGGCAAAACCACACATCAACCTTTAAAGGAGAGTATTCAGTTGTGATCCAGTCACACCCCTTATAGATTGACTTGTGTGTTACTGCTGGCTAACATACACAATCCCTGCTATCTGTTGTGAATGCTGCTCCTTCACCTCATCTGGTACAAGCCACTGCTTTAGTTCAACAGTTCAAACTTCGGTGGTGGTGCTTGGCAAGTTTTGTTTATTAAAAGTATATGTTGAGATAAGGATGTTAATAGGAAAGAGCAGAGTTTGTGGGCAAGCTGCACCGTCTTGATTTGAAATCCAGCAACAGAAGAAGAAAGGATGTCTTTAAATCAAAACCAAAATATCCATCTGTATTCCATTCTTTTTCCAATTTTACATTTCTTCCCACACAAACAAACAAAACCAGCCTAACTCACCACCTCCCAAAAACACACACTCTAAATGCTTGGGAAATAGCAATTTTTATATCTTACAGACCATATTTAGGGCACTCATTTCTGCCTGCTGAGCAATTGGAGAATGTTCTTTTTTTCCCAGATAAATAAGACTTCCATGTAACTACATAAATATTTTTGTTTTCCCAGTGACCTGGAGGTGACGCCTGGTTCTTAAAAATGACGATGGGAGATAAGGGGTGATGCCTGTATCTGAATCCAGAGCTTCCAGAAATATTCTCAGAAACACTAAGGGCGAGGGTTCACTGGGATGGGGGCAAGCAGAGGGGTGTTCATCTTCATGATTTTGCTTATTTAGCACAGACATTTTCTCTCATAGCCATTGGATGCAACCGCAGGTCTTGGGAACGTGCTTCGCTGTAAGTGTGTTTGCTGGCAGGAAAGGCAGAGCACCCCTTGACAGGAGGGTAGGCAGGAGAGGTAGTGGAGCCGTGGAGGGGACTGTAAAGAACTGGGATCCTGCAGGACAGGCTTCAGAGGTCTCTTCTCCTGAGGTCACATAGTTGGTGTGGCTGCCAGGCACAGCCCGTTCCAAAGGGAAAGTAAACAAAATCTTTCTCCCATCGTGGCTCAAATCAACTTATGTATTTGCTTGTTGAGTTAGTTGGTGTATACTAAATGGAGTTTCATGTGTGTTTCAGTGTAGTAGATTAATTTTAGGAGAGCCTGGTAGAAAACCTAAACATTTGTCTTCCTTCCCTCACATCTCTTCCATCTGGTAGGGAAGTAAGTAGGATATAAAAGATGAGTCAAGCACATTCTTCAACTTTTCTCCTCATTGATTACAGCTTTCTTTAGCATCAGTGGCACTGTGGAGATTCTGGATAACCAGACATCTTAATCCACCTTCTATTCAACTACAATGTTTTCTCTTAACACCTATTGTATCTTTTCATCTGAACAGCTTCTCCTGCTTTGGAGCACAGGAACAAGTTGGGACTGGCACAAAAACAACTCAGACTCAAATATGAATACAATCATTTGCAGAACAACCAATTTTGCTGAAATATCAGAGCTTTGCTTAGTCTTCTTAATTAAAGTAATTGTCTAAGTTGCCTAAGCTATCATACATCTGGGCAAATTTTGCAGAGTTGTCAAAATTATCTTGATGTATTTTGTTGTAAAGATGTTTACCCAACAATGGCTGTGAGTCATGCACAGAAAGTTTAGGAATTTAATCCACTTCCATGTCCTCAAAGAGATGTACCTAGTGTTTGAAGTCCTGGTTGAAGAGCTTTCGTTTCAGTAAGATTGTATTTGGTTGCTGAAGTCTTTGCCACAGAGGTACCTCTGTGGATCAGAAATAAACACACTTCCAGGGAGATGAATTCACTCATGGTACAAATGCATTTTCACTAGGGTCAGGTTAAGGGAGCTGGAGTGTTAAAAAGTTAAAAATACTGCACAGTATTGCTCATGAGATTTGTATCAATCCCAGTCCTCCAGCTCTTTCATGTTGTTTCTTCTGGAGGCTGCCACAGCAGATTTGTAACGGGACAAACTTGCACCTTGTGCTCAGCTCTCTGTGCTGAGGAGAAGCATCTGACTGCTGTTCCCTCTCTTAAGAAGGCACTGGATTTGAAGGAGGCAGCCTGGTTGCAAAGACTTAGGTGATAATTTAATTAATAAAGCAGAGATTGAATTGTTAACAGGGGGAAGGAAAGGGGAAATGCCCCTGTTTCAGTGGAAGAATTCTCCCTCTGAGTTGTTTCAGGGTCTCATCTTGCACCCAAGGACCATGGGGTGTTTCCCCTGGAGTGGCAGCTTCCCGTGTTAGCCATGGGCTGTCAGCTTGCTTCATGCAATTCACCATCAAGGATCCTCACATGAAAACCAGCACTGATTAGTAGCTCATAAAGTATGTTAAGTGTGAAGATAAACTTGATTGCCAGAGAGATTTGGTGACGATGGATGATGGACACAGGAGTCTCCTTCCCTGCTGTTTTACTGCTAGTGAGGGGCAGCACTTCCTCCTCACCAGGCTGTGCCACCATACAGAGGATGCTTTGCTGGGATCGTGATAATGTTCCAGGAAATTTTAGACCTAGAAATACTGCTTTTAGCTGATGTTACACCAAGATTTGGTTAGCACAGTACATTCTCCTCTTCTTAATCTTATCGGTCAGTTATGAAAGAAAATAAGATCGCACTGAAATCCCAGCAGAAAAATTAAGTAATGAAATAGTGATAGGAAAGTAGAATTTATCCATTTGATGTAGGATTTTTTCCTGTTGGAAGCTTTCTAAAAATACATCTATATCAGTAACGTTTTGTTCTTGAATAAAAACAGGATTTAAAAGTCTTCATTATTTAACTGTGTCTCATGGAAGCATTTAAATTTTGGGCACTGGCTTCAGGAGCACTACGCACATGTGTAAAGTGCACTTAGAGAAGCCTGTGGAAGGCAGTGGCTGTAACTGGTTTTATGATCTGCTCAGGATCCAGGTAGTGGTTGCTGTACAGCAGTGCCAGAACGGAGAGGGAAAGCACCATATAGCTACTTCAGAAAATTTGTTCTTAGACTCTGGTTTATTGATGTCATCTTCTGATGTTGCAGTTATCTCTCAATACTCACTAAAAGTACTTGTCACATTTAAAATTGAAACCTTCTTTACTGGCCGAACAGTGGAAGAAGACCATATGACTTTAACTGTTCAATTATCTTTCTGGCATCATCTACAAAGTTTTCACTATCTTAGTACTCTACTGCTTATAGCTCTGGGAAATGAAAGATGTTGTATATACAGCACAAATACATGAGTAATTTGATCTTGGAGCCAGCTGATGTTGTCTTTTGTTTTAATTTTCATTATGCCTTTGGCTGTGTAGCTGCTCCAATTTTTTTATTAGACAGTAGTATATAAAGAGGCAATAGAGGGTTAATTGCTGTTCAGGGAAAGTGTTTAAACAACAGCACCAGCCATACCTTCTAACAACAACAATTTCTCATAATGTTTGTGCTTTTTATCTTTAGAATTTATCCGTACTTCCAATTCGTGATTGCATGTACAGGTGCAGTAGAGCTTTTGTAGTCATCGTATTTTTGTTCTTACATTGTTTCAGTTAAGTATTCAAGATTTTATAATGATTTTTCAAGGTTAAAAAAGGAACTCTCAAAAATAAAGTTAATTCACACTCCGGAAATAAGGGATACTTGGTTTGTTGTTTGCTGCAGGTTGTTTTGCATGACTTTTGAATCTCCATGTATGGGCTTTATTTCTCATTGCGACAGTTTTACAGGCCCACAATAAAAACTTCAAACGTAATTGTTTTCAAAATGAGACCTCAGGAAAAAAATCAAAACAATATTTAAATGAAAAATAATTAGGAAAACAAAATACTGAGTAGTGCTGATGGAAACTACAGGGAATAGCCTAAAGCTGTGATCTCAGAGCAGAAATAAGGCTGAGTCTCTACAAGAGGAGTGGAGCAGCGCAGAGTAACTTGGCAAAACACAGAACCTGTGATTTTTATAATAAGCAGTGATTCTGCAAGGAATGTGGTCCACCATCCCCTGTCAGTAGCCAGCTTTGTTTGCTCTGGCAGAGGTAAGGAGCTAACAAAATTTATCTTGATGCTATTTCTCCTAAGCAAGTTGTTGTCTCTTAATTACATATTGAATAGCAGCTGGTGTTTGAAGAATTATCGAATAGAAACACAGCAGGGAGAAGTGTGGCAATATTGATGCAAGCTGATACTTTTTCTGCTTGTGGTGGTCTGGAGGCACTGCCCTGAACTGGCACATCCTGCTTCTTCCTCAGCCTGGCCTGAGGTGCCCAAAACATCAATTTTGTAACAATAATGTCAGGCCAAATTTAGCTCTCCATTTTGATTTTGTAATACCAGGTTTTCATAACTCCTTGAACACGTGGAACTAAACTGTTTCCATCTCTTTTTTCCCTTCAGTCACTAAGGGGAAAAATATTGAAAACAGTTTCCTGCGGGAGATTCAGCAAAAGCGTTGCAGTGCTGCTCTGTTTGTGCGATGAAATCAAAGCAGCTACAAACTGTCCGGTCTGTTTTGTTATCTGAGATTGAGTGATCTGTTATTTCAGTGGAAAAAAGGAGACACACTGGTTTTTGAAAACCCCTGGTAGTACATAGCTTTTCCTTAGGTACTGAATCACCTTTAAAGAACTCTGCCTTGGTAACCCCAGGAGAACAGCATTTGTCTGCCTCACACAGGTGATGTAAGAGTGAATGTGTTAGTTTATGAAATCCTCATATATGGCAATACTGCAGGCAGGTTTTATAGCTTATCTAGAGGCTATATGTATGTTAAATGGTCTTTTTAAAACTATTATTTTTCGAAATCAGAAAGAGTAGGAATCTTCTTACTCTAAATCTCTACCTAGGCAGGGGAAGGAAATCAACTACAAAAAAGACCATTCTATCTTTCCACTGCCTTGAACAGCTCTTCAAGCACAGATTGTCTGAAATAGCTGCCATAATATGTTTTTACTTTTCAGACCATGGAGCTCAGAGAATCAGTTTTTTAGTATCTACATCATCTCTTTCCTCCTGGGACTAAAGCTGGTTACCATAGCAAAATGGCAAGGAAGCTGCTAAGCAAGTAGTACCATTTGGCAAATAGGATATAAATTTATTTTATTAAGAGAGAGGACTGTGAAAAAAAAAAAAAGTTCTATTAGATTTTGTTTGTTTGTTTGTTTGTTTGCTTTATTGTGTTTTAAAATACCGCTGTAGAAAATGGTTGTGAACGTATATTGAAAATGCTCACTAACAAGGGTGGGTACAAATAGTAGGAACTTCAGTTTTAAATCTCTGCAGCTCTTTGATACTTTCACAGAAAAGTTACACAGTAACAGAGAAATTACACAGTAATTTCCCTCCTTACATTTCCTGGTGTTGCAAAGATACCACACAGTGAATTAAATGAGCTTTGGCTTAACAGAATACATACAGATAGCTGTCTCCTGCTACTTAAAAATTACATTGCAGTACAGCTTTAGTTCCCACTTGATGAAGCCTGGTCATCCAAGGCTGTCTTGGAAATCAGTCTGTGAAGTCCCTTGCGTTTGTGTAAAGTGACGTCAGTGAATGTGGAAAAGTTACTGCTTTGAGTTCCAAAAATATTATCACTGATGTCAAGTCTGATGATGTTTTTTGTACTCCCTGTTGATGATGTTGGGCACTGTACAGTGTGAATCACGTGCCTTGAGCAGCACGGCTCGGCTGTTTAAGGCATCAGCAGAGCAACAGTATTGTTGTGGGTAGACTCCAGTGGGGGATTTTTGGCACAATACCAATTTGTTGAGACAGACCAAGGAAGAGCTTGTGTTCAGGACTGAGGTGTTCCTCTTTACTGCTGGGTAAACTCTTGATATGTTGCCTGGCATCTAAACCAGCTGTCGTTGGTGCAAGACTTGAGTTACCATTTTGGGGAGTTTCTTTTGGGTTTGTGCTAGCGACTGTAAGTGAAGTCAAGTCTCAGAGTCTTGAGATTAAAGCAGAAAACTGTTTATTTCCCTTTCCAATGTGCTCAGGGTATTCACCTCAAGAGTTAGGATTCGGGTCTCTCATTTGACTGAAATATGCTGAGAGCTCATTCTGTGTGTGAAGGGAAGTCAGGATTGTTATCACCACTGGCCACACCCAGCCCTGCAACTTATACGATCGTTTGGTTTGCCTTGGTGAAGAAAGGACATACTTTGGCATGAATGCCACATGGTTCTCTTTGAAAATTCTTGAAAGTGTCATGACCTTATACATGATTACAGAATATCAGGGAAAAGCTTATTGCTGGTTTTTACTGAAGTTATAGACATGAACACAAATCTACCCATTCCAGTTCCATACAAAAGAAATGTTGTCAACTGTTCTGAAGGGAAACCCTTTAACAGGCATAGACCTACAGACAGAGAGATGCGTTTTCCTGCTTTGTATGCCCTGTCACATTTTCTTCTTACTGCACCTCTGAGTATGTCACATGGAGAGAATCTGGGTATGCAAAAGATGCTATTTAGCTTTAACCCCTTTGAGCACATATTAACCATATTTAACTTGTAGAAGTGCTGTTCACTGACTGAGAGTCTCAATCAGTGTATCCGTGGAGTGGGAATCGGAGTAACTCCTAGGAAAACCCTATTGTGACTCCCTTTTAAAGCTTCATTATAATAAGTACTGTTGGGGTTTTTTTCAATAGGGTATTTTTTTCAAAGTTTTTTTTTCCCAAGGGGGGATTTTTCATCTTTAAAAATTATCGCTATCAGCAAAAAATTATGATCAAATGCCATGGATGCAGCACTGGATTAGGGTAACTGGGCAGGATCTGGGTGGGGGTTGACTGGTGTCTCAGCAGCTTGGAGGGAGAGATGGAGGACCTTGGATCTGGCAGGATTCAGCTAGTCTCAGAAGGAGCTGAGTGAGAATATAATTGTAAAGGGAATGTGTGAGTTTAGGATTAGGATGTATTTTATGTCCATATGTATGACTTGCATCTTCAAAAGCCCCATCTCTGTGCAAACTGTGGCCTCTGGATGCAGGGAGGAGTCTGTAAGAGTTGAGAATAATATCCTCCTTGGAAACCAGTTATTTGCAAATACATAAAGCTGCCTTTGGTGATAATCACCTGTGGGTGTCTGTAACCTGCAGGTTATTGCACTGTATAAGTGTGGTACCCCAGTGTGGGAACTCACTGCAGGGACGTAACCCAAAATGCAGCACTTGGATTCAGGAGCTTGGGAAGTTGGAGTGTTGCCATCTACTGGCAGCCATCCATAGAGAGATGTCCCTCATCTGGCTGTAGTTTAAGGTGTTGTTTATTTTAAGCTGAAAGGTGGTGTTTTTCTGCCTAAATCCTGTTTCAAGTCAGAGTTGTTAATAAAAGAATTGTCGCTGTCCTTAGCATGTGGATGTAGTCCAAGAGTTAGAGTAATCCCAGCTGGACTTTTTGGAAAGGCTGTTGCTCTTGAGATGTGGGACCATGTTTGAGATGGGGGTGGCTTCCCTCTCCTGCACAGTGTTGGTTTGGGGAGTCCTGAGCACCTCCTGTGAGCTCATGACTTGAGGGGTGCTCTGCAGCTCTCCTGCCCTTCAGAGCCTGGCTCTGTATTTTCAGGGAATGGGCTGGTCTGGAAACTACTTTTTTTATTCTGCAAATAAAAAAGTAATAAAGGCAAAGGATATATTTGGACTCATTAGGGAATAGACCAAATATCTGTATTATTAAGAATCTTGCAGGTCTGACAGTCTTTCTCCCTAGAAGAGATGAGAAGTGCTTCAAATCTGCCCTCAAAGGGAGATCCAGTACAGCTTGTGTGGGTCTCAAAAAGTCGTACTGTGACTGACTTCTATCAAGGGAATTGTTTACATTATGCCATCAGAAGTGGTTTTGAAAGTTTTACTTCCACCAAATGCCACCAATAGGCATGATTTTTTTTTCCTTTTTATTAAAAAATAGTTGGAAAATAAAGGATTGCAACACAAGTTTTCAGCAAAAGTTATGTGACTATTTCCTTACTAAACATAACCCACATGGGAACAGAAGAGTGATGTAGCTTTTCCTTCTTGCTTGTCCAGCTGAAATATACTTCAGACTTAACACCTCTTCCTGCAATCATTTCACAGAAATGTAAAAAGCTTATTTTTTCATCTAGTACATAAAAATTTTGAGTTGGAACTAGATTAAAAAAACTGCTTCAGTTGCTCTTAAACCTTGTGAATATCAACACTTTACCTTCAGTATTTCAAGCACCATTTCAAAATAATGGTTTAGTGTACCTTTGATATGTTTTCGAGCCAGAGTTGTAGGCACATAGACATGGAAATACTCGTGTTCCTCTGTCAGATTTGTCAGCACGAGTCATAGCTAGCTTTTAGTGACAGACCAATGATGCGAATGATGCGTTTTTAGATAGATTTGTGTCACAGTAGTTCCAAGATAATGGATAACCAAAAGCAAGATTACAGAATTACCAGAGGAACTGTACTTTTTATCAGTGAAGTAATACACAGTGTTAAGAACATATGTTTGAGGCCATATATGGTAATTTTATGTTTTAAAGACTAGAGAGGTAAAATATACTGGAATTAAGAGCTTGAAATTTAAATGTGTGTTGGATTAAGGAGTCATGGAAGGGGCTGGGTTCTGGCTAGTGCTTTGTTACCAGTGGCAGTTTTCCAAAGTGTAACCAAGTATTTTTCCCCCCCCCTTTTTTTTTTTTTTTGTTGCAGCTGGTCTCCAATGTTCTCATCTTCTCCTGTACAAACATTGTAGGCGTGTGTACCCACTACCCAGCAGAGGTGTCCCAAAGACAGGCTTTCCAGGAGACCAGGGAATGCATACAAGCCAGGCTGCATTCTCAAAGGGAAAACCAGCAGCAGGTAAGAGCAACAATCGGAAATAAGAAATGAAGTTGTTGAAACAGAATTAGCATGCAAATTGTTCCCGTAGGATGGGATTTGCAGGCTTCTTGCTTCGTGAGTAATCCAAGCAAGAACGGGTTGATGGTAGAGGACAGGATTTTTAAAGGTTTGAAAGAGAGCTCAGGGGTGTAGTTCTTCCCCAATACCCTGATGGACTTTTGCAGAGTCATCAGCATATCCTGTGGGATGTGCTCAGCGGGTTAAAATTACGCAGTACACAGAGTGTCTGCACAGGTTTTTTGTACCTATCACTGGAGACGTGTTGAATGCAGATATAACACGCAGGCTTTGGACTGACCCTCTTTGGAAGGTCAAAGCATGGTGTGAATTGTCAACAAAGCCACTGCCAACAGGTAGCTGTGAGTCAGGTTTCAGAAGCAAAAGGTAAAAATTGGTCCACAGAACATACTGTTCCTTGATGGCTCCAAAGAGGGTCCTCTTCCTGTATTTCCCAAAGGTTCCTGTCTGGTTACACCCTTCTGTATACCTTATTGGCCTCAAATGAATTGTATTTGTTCAAAGAATAAGATTCCTCACCAACTTCATTGGTTTTTCACTGTAGAAAGACCTCTTGGTGTCAGCATACAGCTTAGTCATCAGGGGTACTGAATGTATCTGCTCCGCTAAATCATTTGTGGGTTCTCTTGCAGTGAATCTCTTGTGTCCTCAGAATTAGACAAAAAGATGTTTGGGGGCAGCTTAGCTATTCCCTTGCTAACACACATGGCTGCCCTGCAGTACGTCTCACAGTGGTCTGTTCGGTGCAGTTTAAAATTAATTATGGAACTGAGTTTCCACTCGTCCCTTGGGAGATATCTCAGAGCTTGGTTGTGGGTTTGGGGAGAGGTCAGGGGAATGAATCAGCTGGAGAGTCTTTGAATCTCTGTGGCAACGCAGCTTAATTTTCCTTCATGTCTCAGCCCATCTGCATCTATGGATTTGACTTTTGGCAGTGTTTCATGAGGTATCTCTGGCTGATATGCTTGCTATTCAATCCTTACTGTAAAATAATGTGTACACATGCTTTATTTTGATAGGTTTTGTATGAAAATTAGATTCACACTCAACTCCTTTTTCCTTTGCGACGAATGCAGTCTCAGAAAGATGAAACGAGCAGCCACTCCTCCTTCCACTCCTTGAAATGGAGGAAAGGATTAAGCCGAGAGAATACACCACTTATTGATTACAGCTCTGTCCTCCCTGCTGAGAGACTGCCTTAGCAGCATGGCTCAAATGTTTGGGCTCTTCTGGATTTAGGCGCTTCTGTCTCCAAAGCCCTGATAAATGCCCTCACTTAATGCCTTTTTCTTCTCCCCCTCCTGAGGAAGTACTATACCATACAAAAGAAAGCCAGGACATCAAAAAAACATGGGTCAAATCCAGTCACTGACAAGTGTTCTCCAGTTCTTCCAGCAGTAATTCCGGGTCCTGGCAGCTGGGGACTCCTGATGAGATTGTTTTGCTGCCACAGCCTGCACTGACACTGATCTCCAGGTTCAGTTCAGATGCATCCCTATGCATAATGCATTGAGATAATCGTGAGGTGACAGCAGACACAAATAAGGGCAGCTCAGCCCACACCTGGGAGAGCCATTCTCCAAACAGGGATGGAGGAAAACAGAACTGCACAGCCCAGCACTGTTCCAGTTGCTTGTCTCTTTCTGGAGGTGTGATGGTGCTCCTGTGTGCTGTGCTCTGTTAAAGGCAGTCAGATTTTCTCGGGCAAATGAATGTGTGTTTTCCTTTATCAAGAGTCCACCAGCACCTGAAATTAGCCAGAAAGTAAATAAAAAATCCAGAATTGTCCAATGCAGAAGAGAGATGACTTTCATTACTAAGGTAACTTAGGGCACAGCCATAACGAGAATCACTGTTGCTTGCCCAGAGTTCTTCACAATCTGGAGTGAGCAAATATTTAGCATTTGGGAAAGAGATGTGTTATTGGGACTGCAAAGCCTTATTTTTAGCATTGCTTGTCTTTCGTCTTGGAAAATTCTCCTTTTTTTTTATCTCCACATCACTTGTAAAAAGTAACTATTACTAAACCTGAATTCAAATGGATAGTCTTAAAATACTAAATAACTGCAGTGATTTGAGGTCATCTTGGGAGAGTATGACATAAACAGTTAGAATTCCTATGTAGTGCAGGGTTATTGCAGGGATCTGTGTGCCCATGTACACATACATATGTGTACGTATGTAAAGAGTAGGTCTGTGTTGTACCCTTTCATCTGTGCCTGTTCTAGAGACTACTGCTCCCTGGGATGCATATGTTTAATGTATAATTCAGTAGAACTGTACTTGCATGTTGTTTTGAAGTGAGAGCTATATATGAATTTGCTCTTGCTTTTTTATCAGGTCAGAATGCTCCCTTGTTAAACTTATAAAACAACAGTCCTAGTCACCTCACTGTTGCATTATAAATGATTTTACAGGAGAGCTGCAGGATTTTCTAGTCATTGTATCAAAATGAAAACTGTACTCTAGTGGAGACTTTAATTTCTGTGCTTCATTTGAAATAAAACAGGGATTTTGTTGTTTTGAGGGTCTTTTAACAAGGTTTGTGCTTTACAAATGCACTTGTTACAGCCTTCTCCTGTTAGCTTCAGAGGTTATTTTTGGTGATTGTGATGCTCCAAACAAACAGAATGAAGATAATGCCCAGCTCTGTAACGTGGCTCAGCTTCCTAATTAGTCACTGCATGAAGGGATGTTGTGCTACATGCATTTGTTTCACCTGATAAGCCTATCTTATTCCCTCATTATTAGTTCAGAGAGGTGTTAGTTCAGCTCCTGATCTCAAGTGTCTTGAAAATACCGGCATTTAATCTGGCAAGTGCCTACGGTGTCAGGAAGAAGGGGGGTGGGGGCTCTCAAGTAAAAGTTACTCAGAAATGAATGTGAAAATCTTGTGGGGTACTAGTAACAGGCACTCCTGAACATGTCCCCATTCTGAGAGCAACTGAACCCTCCGTGCTCGTGCGCTTACAAGGAACGTTTCAAACCTGTGGGTGCTCCTGAACCTCCCATAAAGCTCCGAGTTATTTAGAGGGTGTGTAAAATCACACAGCTTTCACACATTTGAGGATGCCTATTAGAATATGCAAATGAGAGCAGCGTATACACAATTTACTCTCGAAAGCATACAAATGTGTTGTGCTTTTCTGCTCAAGGAGTGTGCTAATAGCTGACAGAAGCCTAAGGACATGTGCATGATTCATGATCTTCTTTAGAAAAAAAACTGGGTATGTAAGTGATAGCTGCTGCAGTATGTTAGAGAAGGTGAGAGTAGTTTGAAAAACAAGTATCTTCTCAGGACTGCTGCAGTTTTGAGCAGAGATAGAAATCCCTCCACACATCTTCTGTGTTATTACTTTGTCTTCAGAGACTGGAGGCAAGAATCCATCTCTTTAAGGTACACACTGAAGAGGAAAAATAAGGAAATACTGGGCAGTGCTGCAGACTATAAAATGTCTCAGTGCATGCTGAGCACATTTTCAATGAATTCATCTTCCTCTGGTTTCCCCAGAGTTCCTCTCTCTCCTTAGTGGAAGAACTTTCAGATAAAACTAGGAATCAGAAACCAGAAATGTGCCTACAACTGTAGTGTGGGCAAGTGGTTTGGTGATATGAGTAATTAGGACAGGATTGCTGACCCCTCTGAGTCAGGGCTGCGTTTAAGCCCTGCTGCTCCCTGTGCTGTTGAGAATTAATGAGCTGTTAGATAAGGTTAGGGACCTTCCTTTGCTCCACATTCTGTCCGTGTCTTCAGGAGCGAAGGCCCTTTTCTTCTCTCTGTTCACTGCAGGTAAAGAAAAATAATGACAAAAATGGCTCAAATTTCTGGGATTCGTCAGCTATTCCAGAGCACTGCCTGCAGGTTGGACCACAGTGGAGCTGATCCCAAAGGAGGTGCTCCCCACCTCCTTAAGCCATAGCAAAAAACTTCTTTTGAACCGCAAGGGGTGTGACTGAGAATAGAATGAAGCTCTTGGCAGAATTCTCAGGTGTGATTCCTGAAATACACAATTGCATCCCTGGGGCACAAATTGCCTGCAGGTTTAAATTCTGTAACTTCTGCATGAAATTGGCAACAATTTAGAATAATAATAAGCACTTGCTTTTGTGTGAGTTCTTAGGAAAATCACCAAAGTCATCATTTTGTCATGTGATTAATTTTGTAAACTATATGGAACAGTTTGCAAAATAATGCTATAGAAGTCACACTAAAGCTATTATCAATAAATAAAAGTGCCAAGTGAGGGGCACAACTTGTTGATGACAAGGCTGGTTATTGAAAATACTCTCATAGGTGAGTGGGTGGGTTTACAGGTCTTGATGCAATTGGGCACTGATAGTAGTTTTAAGCATAGAAGTATAATAATGCTTTGTAGAGTCGGGCTAACTCTTCATGATAGTTTTATCAGGGCATTCCTTCGGCTTTTTAGCTGCTAAGAGCAGGTTTGTGCCTGCTGGGGGAATGTGCTTAGATGATTAGATAAGCAAGGAAGGAATTTTAAATGGTGCCCAAGGGTGTTGGGGTATCATTCCTCTGTTAGGTAAAGAACTTGGTGGTGGTGTGCAGAGGCTGTGTGGGAGGTCAGACAGTACCATTTATCACAGTCCTTCCAAGAATGGTGCACAGACACTTTTTGAGTTGCATGGTTCCTTCACTTGCAAGAACTGGCAACCACGAATCGTAAGCTCAGTGCATCTGGAATGAAAAATAATAATTTTTCTTCTAAGATCATTGAATTCTTATTGCAGGGTTGGGACAGAATTGCGCATGACTGGTTAGGGGATCATCTGCTGGGTTTATGGAGACCATTTTGCTTGGTTGTTCTCATCTCCCACCAAACTGATGACTCACTTCTCCCCAGTAAGGAACAAAGTGTGTTTGTTAACTGGGCAGCAGGTGTTTTAATTGGTTCATCTGTCTGACTCCACAGGAGCGTCTCCTGCTCTCTGTACTTCCTCGACATGTTGCCATGGAGATGAAAGCTGACATTAATGCCAAACAGGAAGACATGATGTTTCATAAGATCTACATCCAGAAGCATGACAATGTCAGGTAAGAACAGCAGCCCATCTCCCATCCATGGGGCAGGAGGGACCCTCCCAGTGCTTGGCACTTAACACCCAGGGACAAAAATGATAGTGCCACATAATCCAAAATAAGTGTAAAGACTCTCAAGTGTCACTAGTTGACTTCTGAATGTTTCTTTATAGGATGGTAGGAGGATTGCCACATTCCTGCAATATCTTCTTTTGGAAAGCAGCTTTAACTGATTTCTTTTGTTAAGTTTTCCTTTCCTTTCTGTTTTTCTGGAGTGAATGTCGGTGGTTTTGAGAAGGTGATATGTCTGGGTTCAGTTATTTTTTGACTGTTACAGGCATGCTTCTGATAACACCTGATGGAATTCAAGTCGAAGATTGTGAGCACTTTCCACAGGGTGGATTGTGGATCACAGCTGAGGTTAGGATCTTTTGCAGTGGTTTCTGCCAGTTTGGAATTACAAGCAGAGGGTCAATTAGTGAGAGCCTTTGGCAGCTTCTCAGTCACCTGGTGATGTGTTGCTCCTTGGTCTACCTGGATGAGAAGGACAGTGTGATGTCCAGTCTCTGGCAAGCCATGCAAAATCAAACCCAGTCCGTGTTGCTGGGGTAGTCCAGCCCTGTGAGCTTCTGAATCTCAGCTGTTCCCACTGTCCACTTTTGCAGGGAAGAGGCAATAAAATAGTATTTTAGTGCCTTGATAGCTTTATAGGCTGCAGTTACAAAGTTTAACTTAATCTTGATGAATTTTTCCTCTGCTGTTGTACCTGATCTCTTTGGGGATCACTTATGTCTCAGCTAAACCAGGTCCTGGAACTGTGTAACAGCTCTGTCAGTCTATAAATACCTCTATGGAGACATGGAAACTGGGGACAGAGAGCTTCCCTTCTTCCCTTCTCCATCTCCCCTTCCAACAAGAGTTTTTCCTGTAAATTCCTTGTGTAACCCTTCTCTCTTACACAGCTTTAGTGTGTTGGTGAATTGTATTTTCTGATACTTGGTGCTCAAGAAATAAAAGGGGTTTTCTTATCTCTCTAACATACTGCACCCTCCAATAGTTGATGTGGAGAAATCCTCATGAAATTCTGATGCATTTGAAGACATTGGCTCAGGATTGAGAATGGCAGGGAGAGGTAATGTACAAGCAGAAAATTGAGAGTTGCTCACTGTTGAATGTAGACTCATAGAGAAATCACTGAAATCAGGGCAAGTCTGTGTGCTTTGGGTTTTTTTTGCTCGTGACTCAGTAAAGAGATAAAGATCCACAACAAAAACATTATCAGAAATCAAGAACAATAATGGTTCAGTGATGAAAAATAAAGAATATATATGATGATGAAGGGGAGGGGAACAGGCCATGCCGTGTGCCCTCAGCAGACTACGTTCTACAGTCGATTATGTTTTGTGTCTTCACATTTGTTTTTTCCTAAATAACACTGAGCTTGTCCAAGAAGGTGTGTAAATTTCTTCAGATAGATAAATTTCTTGTGAATTACTTTTTTCCAGTACTCAAAGGTCAACTTGACATTCAAACTGCATGTGATTCATCAGATATGGCACGAGACTAGTCATGATATGAGACTATGGTATTATAGTCTTTCACATCAGTTTCCATATGTCCTTTGGCAGGTCTGAAAGTTGTTCAGGACGGTCAAATTTTAGCAAAGGTGATCAACTCTTTAGGATTATACTGATTTAAAATTTTAATTATATGACTCACAAAAACTGCATAAACAATAACGAACTAATTTTACAAATGAAAAATGTTAAAGGGAGGGGGGAATCTGATGGAACAATTGTGATTGGAAAACATAGCCCAAAGGTAATGGCTGGTATGGAGACACGGAAATCTCAAAAGATGCAACAGAAAGTGGCACGTGGTCTAAAGTATGGAAAGAGAAAAGAGTTTGCAGTGATTTTCAGTGACGGCTGTGAAGTAATGTGGAAGGTGAAACACATGTACATAAATGGGTATATGGACCTTGGATTGTCCTGATAGGTAGTTAAATGCAAACATTTAATTTTGACATCAGGTATATTTATTCAATAATATAAACATTTATGTAATAGATTCACTTCGGTGGCCTAAAAGTAATTTTAACTTTGTTCCTCACGGTAATGAATGTTTAGGAATCAGGTCCCTGCAGGTGCTGACTATCTCCAGTGCAAAGGGATGCTAAGGTTTCAAAAGACCTTGCAAGGGGAAACGACTTAAATGATATCTTCCTCAAAGTCTGGGCTTTGCTGCCTGGTGCCTGTGAGGTCCAAAATCAAGGCCCACTGAAATCATGGAAAAGGCTGGAAAAGTGAGATAAGAAGCAGGAATAAAATAGTATGTGCTGAGAGCAAATATAAAGTAACTTAGGAACATCTCATCTTCATGTACTTTAGGGAAATGAATAACTAAGTAAGAATACTGAAAAAAGGAAACATGATTTGGAACAAATGACTCATTTCACACTAGGAGTTCAACATGGAGCCTTTGCTCTTGCCTGGGTGCACTGAAACCGCCTCTGGTGGGAATGACTGCGGATGATTTTGAAGCATTTACATGCACACAGAAACACACTGGAGGGAGGAGGTAGCATCTCAATGATGATTGATTAATGACCTGGCTGAATAAAAGCAAACATGCTCTTTACTTTGCGCGGGGAAAATGCTCAAGGGGAGGCTTTTGAGATGAGAACGCTCCAAGCAATTTTGTTTTGTGTTCGTCACTACTCAAAAATGTCGTAAGATCTCAGTTTTTATGAGCTAAAGGTTATTGTGTCAAGGCAATTGAGAAGTATGTGAAATCGGTGCAAGGGTGCTGTGCCCAGCCATTGAATCTGGCTTCCTGTTGATGATTTATCAGCAGGAGCATTTCCTCTGCAGTTCGTAGGAGTGGGAAGGTCTGCACAGAGGTGTGGGTTTTCCTTCTCCTTCTGCTGTATTCAGCAGTTCTTTTTTCTCACTCTCCCAGGTTACTTATAATTACTTTCATTGTAAATGAAAGTATATTGGATGGGAATTTTCATTAGCTATTGAGTTAAAAGTTTGATTGCTGTTGTAATGCCTGGAACCTGAGACCTTAATTTTTACTGGATGTTCAGGGTGAGTTTGCTCACCAAATTCACAGTTAAATAGATATAATGAGCCTCACTGATACTGGAAGTTTCCATCCAGCTGGGTTTATCTTGGGTCATTTGAACTTGGAAGGCACAGGAGCAGATCCTCCTGCACTTGGCCTGGTTTGACATTTTGTATGGGAGAAGTGGTTTACTAAATTCTGCTTCAGATAAGATTAAATATTTTAATTTTCAGGGATGATTGGGTCTGGGCTTTTGGGACCACCTCTAATTTTAATTAAAAAACAAACCCAAACCACTCTACCGTCCGAAACCATTGTTCTAAAATTATGTGAAGTTAATGTGTGTGGGCTTTTTTTTTTTTTTTTTTTTCAGTTTTAAAATGAAGTGTCTTTAACTGTCCCGTTCTGCTGTGATGTGCTTTGTTTTAGATACTGGGTCACATGCTGCTTTTTTTTTTTTGAGGTCTTCCTCAAGTACCAGTAGTAAGTCTGTAAAACACAGCCATGATCCTTTAATGAGGGGCAGTTCTGCCATGGTATTGCTTGCTGTGTTACACTTCTCTTAGAGGGAAGGCTATCTCTGTTCGGGGAAAGATTTTTTTATGCAAAATACTGTGAGTGTTTTTGACCTGAATGGGTAAAAGCAAATCTTTTTTAAGCCTTATCAGGACTTCCTGGGAATGAGTTCATAATCTCCTGCTTATTGTTATGGAAAGTTAAGTTCAGAGACTAATTTATCCACAGTGAAAATATAATTTCCTGTCATTTTTGGCAGTAAAATTTGCTTCAGGATTATGTTCTTCTGAAGAATTTAGGGTGGTGATGAAACTAAGATGAAGATGTTTGGGGTTAATACACTCTTGATGCACACGAACAGAACCTTTTAACAGAGAAGGAAACCATTTCCTGTCCTGATTTATTGAATGAGAAATAACTTTGACAAATCCAGAACCTCAGAACGTGATTTGACCTTTCCCACATATGTGTTTGTGTTAAATATAAAGTCTATTGTCATAAGCAATCAGGAAAGGAGTTCCCAAGACTATGCAAGTAATTTTGGGTAAACAACAAGGTGAATTATGTAACTAAATTGGTTCATGTTATCATGAATGAGATTATGTTTGATAGACAAACCCTAGAATATGCATAGATAATATTGTTTATCTATCATGCTTCCCAGGCAAAATTTTAGATGTTTTACATTACTATTACTATTTATAGAGTCTCACTGCAGTGATAATGGCTTTAATGTTATCTAGGTTTGGCCAAATATAGTAATCTCTGTGCTATAAAAGGAGGCTTGAAGTCCTCTGTAAAGGGATAAAGGTTGGCTTTGTCATTGAAATTCCTTTGATGAACTGTTTCAAGAAGCTTATTTTAGGGCTGGCATCCAAGTGCAGTAAAAGTGACAGTTTCCTCTCCGCTTCACATAATTCTTATGAATCATGTACTCAGCAACATTAACCTGTTCTCAGAGTTTTTTAAATGTCTTGACAACTTGAACTAAACCATTTGCAGAAATGAAACAAACCATTTCCTTTGTAAATGAAAAACATTTGTATCTTGTCTTCTGATTTAATAACATTCTAACCCCCCAAAAATTCCTCCCTTAAAAATGACCGAATAGTTGCACTTTATCTGAGTGTCAGAATATTCAGACCAGCTGTGTGTCAACTTAACTTCTTCCCTTACAGGTGTGGTGATGCTTAATTAATTGCTTATGAAGTGCGTTAAATTCTTGGGTTGCAAGGTGCTGTGGAATTGTGAGCTATGACATTTGAGGAAAATTTCAACTAAGCAAACAGCTTTTTCCTCCCTCCTCCCACTGTCCTCGCACACAGAACATCCAGTCTTAGTGTTTCTTGGCGGTAAAGAACTTATCAATAGAAATAGTAGAAAAGAGCTGCACTCTGATTGCAGCGAGTAGGAGGGTTCCCAGGACGCAGCTGTAACTGGGCACGTTAGGGCTGTGGCTTCCCAAAGCAAGGTGCTGCTTAGTGGTATATTCATGTTTTGGGGGCTTGCTAACGGTGCCTCTTGAAATGCTAAATGGGTTTATAATGAGGCATATCCTACCGAGCCTGGGTCAGACAGCAGGTTGCCTTTGGAGGTGGTTATACCAATGGAGCACTTCTGCTCAGGAGCTCATCCAAACTCTGTTTCCATACCTTTTCATAGGAGGTTATTGAAGCTAAGCAGAAAACAGTTTAATTTTACCATCCTTAATAAATAAAACTATGATATGGCAGTACTTCTAACAGCTCTTCCATGGATATTTTCACTGAATTTACAGTCTCTTGTCTCAGCCAAAGCTTGTGTAGTTTTCATTCCTATGGAAGGCCTCTCATTGCCAGGAAGGGACAGGAACAGTAGCTTTTTTAACATTTACTGTATAATGCATCTGTCTTCTCATCTTTTCTTTTTTGTGGGGAGGCAGAATGAAAATTTGATGGTTTATGTTTGAAGATGAGGAGGAGCAGCATTAAGAAGGAGAAAGCTCAAGAGCTGGTTTTATCCATGTCTTGCTTCCTGGTGCTGCCAATCTGTGAGCTTTGATTTCCTCCCAGACTGTGTTCATGAGCTGGTTGGTTGTTTCTCAGAATGGAGTCTTGGAAAGACCTCTCCCTTCTTTTCTTTATTTGAGGCCCACAAGCAGTAGAAAGTTACTTTTGCAGGTAGGTGGGGGGAAACTGTGTAGGTTTTATGTGAGTTCAGAGGCCCCCAGCATGTAATTGCTGTAACTTCTGGTTGAAGCTGTAGGATGTGAAAAGTGAGTAGGAGGGAAATGAGCCTGCCCACACCTTTCCCCAAATGACAGCAGTGAGTTTTACCTATGTGGGAACTCTTCTGTTTCTGTCAAGAGCCAGCTCCTTGGAGCTTCACCTGCACCTTCTGGAGGTGAGTCTTTGCTTTTTAATGTTTTTTTCAAAAGTTAGCAGTAACTTTTAGGAAGCATGGAATTAGGTTTCACCCGTGGATGACAGTGAATTACTCTGCTCTTACCACCACTAACCACTTGATTCTTCCTAGCCAATTTGTTGTTTTCAAGAGGTAAAAACAGTGTCTTGGAGAACATCATTCAAGCTAAAAAAGTGTGTAAAGAAATTCACTTGTTTTGCAGCCATTGTTACACCTGGACTTCACATCAGAGCTGTGCAGTAAGGCTGGCCATTAATATTAAAGGAGTGTTTCAGCCCACAGTCACTACCTCTTAATAATACATTTGTCTTAGTGGTTCAGTCATGAAAACTTTTAAACCAAAGAATGCAGCAGGTTTATGTATTTTAGAAAATCTACCTCTGTGCATATGCACAGCAACCTTTTATAAGAATAAATACTTGTTTAAGTGTGATCTTCCTCTTTGAACTGGGAATATGTTGTGATCTTGGTCCTTACTGGGAGCCCCTGGTGTCTCCAGGGGCTTGAGCGAGCCTTGTACTCTCTGAAGAACAAAACAGATAAATAACTGACTGCAAGGCACCCCACTGGCTGCATTGCTTAAACATGTGTGTTGTAATAAAGATAATATCCCAAAAGTACAGCGTGCCAGGTGACTGCAGATCTGCAGCCACCAGCAAGCCATCAGCAATTAGGAAAGGCCTGTGATGTATAATTCACACCCTGCTATTCTGAGTTTACACAAGGGCCTGTGAGGTTCACAAGGTGATGGATTGAAGAGTGTTAGATGTTTTAATGATGAAATACTGTGAATAGTAATTTGGAGAGAATTATAAAGGTGCCTGCAGAAGTTTATGGAGCAGTATTTTAACTCATCAAGGTTATTTGAATTCCCTTTTTCCTTCAATAGTACTAAAAATAAATTAAATTTTAAAATGTACATCTAACTACTAATTGGCCTGATTAAAGCAAATGTATCAAATTTATAGGGGGGGAAAAAAGCACAAAATTATGTTTATTCAACTAATTCACCCCCAGTCCTCTGTATTCTGCAGTAACCTTGACAAGAAAAATTGAGTATTCTCCGAACAAAACTTTACTTTTGTGAAGAGTTACTTTTACAGACTTGCTTTCCTCCTTAACGACTTGGTTAAATTTCAGTTGATGAACTGCTTTGTCACGTAGTTAACATGCAAAATGGTTTTAAGAACATTGAGTTTATATAACCTTTGAAGAGGTTCTTGTCAAAATCATCCTACCTTTTTGCTTCCTCCTTAGGCGATAATGACTGAAAAGCAAAAATTAGTTAAACTTTTTATTCCGTAATGCACTGAACTTTGCAAAACTATTTGAAGCTGTCTTATAGAAGCTATAAAACAGAGGCACAGTTTTAGAATGGAGATGGATTAACTTCTCTTGTCTTATACTATATTTATATCCCTCAACAATTGCTGCTAATTTGTGCATCTGTTCTTACTGATGTATATATAATTTTGACACTGGATAAATAATGAATAAGAGACAAAAGCTGAAACCAATTAGTGGAGAAGAGCTCTCGAGTGGTCTGGCATCCTGTGACTCGAGTTAGTACATTGCTAACTTGAGTTTATGTCCTCCAGTAACTGAAAGTCATACTGTATGTTTTAACCTTCCTCTTTTTTATTAACTTTGCTTTATAGTAAGTGGTGAAAAACTTCAGGAGAAGCTGGTACTGACTGTGCAGACTGCATAATTCCATAAATGGTGTTTTTATA
This sequence comes from Empidonax traillii, assembly GCF_003031625.1. Classification (NCBI taxonomy): domain Eukaryota; kingdom Metazoa; phylum Chordata; class Aves; order Passeriformes; family Tyrannidae; genus Empidonax; species Empidonax traillii. The sequence continues at coordinate 1,042,157 of NW_020955354.1, forward strand.
ATAAACCAAGCTAAGAGTAGGTCACTTCAGAAACAGAGCTAACAGAAACGAGGAGCACCAGAGGACTGCACAAAAGAGCACAGGAGGCAAAAGACCAAAGAGATTAAATTAATTTCATTGCACGCACCCCATTAGCATGGCATTGCCCTTGGGGAAGGATAGAATAGCTCTTTTTAGAAAACAGGGATTTTTCTGTGTCCATTTGTGTTTCTGTTGCAAAGCCCAAGAAAGATGCACACAGTTTTAAATGGCAGAAATAAGGATTTATAAGACCGTTGAGATTCCGAGAACTTGGAAGTTTGCAAATCGTTTTCAGAGATTAGAAAGAAGCGTATGTGTGATACTATTTAAAAAGTAAACAGAATATAGGAATATAGGTATTATCTTCCCTGGCCAGCAGGGGTCTTTTTGATTGCTATTTATGTACTTGGCAAATATCTGAAGCCCTTAAAGGCACTGAGAAATTCTAAGGATGTTCTTGACCAGTAACCATGTCCCCATTTGAACCAACCTCCTAAATGAACCCCTTAAGTACATATGAGGATCAAAGCTTGCAATCAACTCCCTCAACTCCAGTTCTACAGAACTGACCCCCAAGACCAAACACCTGTTGCGGTGATCACTTGTAAAACTTGGATCTTTGTCATCAAAATATTCTCTCTTAGCCTTCTGTTGCAGAGATCTCCCCAGAAAGCAGCATACAGAAGGCTGGATGACCAGGGTTTTGTTTGGATGTCAGATCATCTGTAAATGCCTCTTTGTCCCCATCAGTAGTTTTGCAGAGCATCTGGAACCACAAACTTGCCCTCTCACATGAAGAGGAAGGTTGAATTCCCCAGTGGGGAATTTTTGCAGCAGAGGTACAGTAGTGACACTTTGATCCACCACTGTCAGCTCATTCTTTTGGGGTTTTTTGATTTTGGTGATTTGGGTAGGTTTTTTTAACTGTGAGCATGATTCTTTGCAGAGGCTGATAACACACTGGCTCGATTCCTGCTCACTTTGGAGAGATGCTTTGTAGTATCCTGGACCTTGAAGGAGCTGAGCAACCTATGTCCAGAGCTGATGGGATGTTAGTGGGGAGGGGAGGTAGGCAAAAAATACAATAGAGGCAGAAAAATTTTGGAAAGAAAGGAACAAATTTACCAATTGTTGGTAATGACCGGAGGAAAGGAGGAGGGAGAATGGAAACCAGATGGAAGCAGTTTTAGATAGTGGACATTTATGTGCCATAGCAGTTCTGGTGGAGAGTCTCCAGTCTCGGGAGCATGCACACCAATGCACTCCTGCTCTGTGCCTTGGCTGTTTCCAAAGAATGAGCTAATAAGAATCAATTTGTTGAACAAAACAAACAGAGCTTTGGCTTCTGCTCAGGGGAACTTGAGCAATTGCAGCTACAGATCAGTCTTCAACAAAAGCCAAGAGCTGATCCATAAAAGTATAATTACTCTGTTTCATTTGGAACCTTTTGTCCTGGATTGCATTCAAAACTATTGTAAGCCCCTTTGTGAGATCCATTTTCTTTCCAGGCAGGAGAAAAAAAGGTCTTTTGATTTAATAGTTCTACTTTGTTTCAATTAAAAAGGAGAAAAACTGGAAAAAACTCACATAGTCCTTGCCTTTCTTCCCTAACATGCTTCCCTTCTGCGGAACAGCGGCCTGCAGGTCACAGCTTAGGATGACAGCTCTCATGTAGAGAAAAAGTAGTGTTATGGAGTATAAATGCTAGGTGATATTCTGTTTTAAAGTCCAATATTCCTTGAAATTTTCATCTGCAAACTGAATAAATTTTGTTATTGAAATTGGAAGTGATTACAAATTTCTTGCCATGCCCAGAAACATTGAAATCGCAGATGTGGCTTACCTGCTGAGCTGCTTTTTCTTGCAAGTATGTAATGGTGGAAGGAGTAAATTGAAAATGGTATTTTGTCCGAAAAATTAAAAACTGAGATTGACAGTGATTTCTTTAACTTAACTGGGTAGTGAGACTGATTAGAGTTCAGAAATGCTTGGTTCCCCTTACAGAAAAATCCCAAAGACTAGATCTTGAAGGCTCTTGGACAGCTTGGACTGCTGAGGAATTGCAGCAAAGGAACTATCAGGGAGTGTGTGCAAACACGTGCTCTTTGTGCTGGGGACTTCTCATGAGTGCTGGCTGTATCTGCAGGGGGGTGAGCGCTGCATTTTGGCTGGGCTTCCATTCCAAAGGGGCATCTTTATGTTCCTCACTAAAATGAAAACCCAGCGAAATGAATTCATTCAGTTGACATTCCACATGGCAGAAATTCCAACACAGAGGTAAGTGAAGATCTGAAGAAACACAAGTGATGAGGCACACCGTGCTCATCCGACCCACGTGTTGGTGTAGGTTATCTGGATCTGGTTTTCCCATGTACCAGAGGGCGTCTGAGGCCACATCTCCTAGGAGAGGCCATAAACGAAGAAGGCATCCTCATTCTCTTTTGTTAACTGTTTCATTTTTTTATATAAAAGAATCGAACCCCGGAGCAGCGGCTTGAATCCCACTGTCCCATGTCACAGAGCGCACCATAATCAGCAGGGCAGAGCAGAGCACTTGCTGTCTTTGCCTCTAATTATCCTCAGTATTTTATATGTAATGAGCAGCTGCAGCATGAGGTCCTGAGGGCACCCCTGTTCCCAGTCCAAAATAGCCAATTGTCCAGTTCAGGGTGGATTCAGGCAGAGGAAAAATTAGATCCATGTTTTCTGGCACCTCGGGTGAAGGATCCTAAGGGACGGTTTCCTTGCTTGCATTCTCACTCCATTTACTTATACATAGCAGGCATTTGAAAAATAGTGAAAAATTGAGAATAAGAGTTTCTGTATGTATTTCTGTACCTTAAGGATGTGCCGGTCTGTTGTGACAGGATTTTATCTGTCAGGATAAAATATTTGGAAAGATCTGGCTACAGTCGTGTGGAAGGCAGCCCAGATGTGGTAGGGATGATCTTAAATGCAGGACACATACTGTTTCTTGTTGTAGCTGCTGACTTAGTCTGAGCCCTGTCTGTATTTCTTAATTCAAACAAACAACAACCAAAAAAAGAAATTAAATAACAGTCAAGTATTCCTGTAAGATGCTATCATGGGGCTCAAAGTGAAGTGAAAAATGTCCTACCCGGGTTTCTGACCTCAGTGGCCCTTGATTAACCACAGTATGTCCAAAGTAGCCAGGAGATGCAGAGGCCAGGCAGATCCTGGGGATGATTTGCTTTTGCCTTTGACTGCTGTTAACTTCTTTTCTGGTTCTGTTTATAAGGGTTCTGGTGACTGGCTGTTGTCAGCAGGATTTTTTTTTTCCGTTGCATAAGGACTGAGAAAACAGTATCTGTCTGACTCTTCCACAGTGAATGGCTTTCAAGTTAAGCCGTGGCTGCAGTTATTGTGCTCTAGCTGTGACACTATAAATAAAGTTATTAACAGCAATATGTAAATGGGTTTCTATTTTTGTTCCCTGTATTGTTTGCAAAATCTAGGGCAGTTATTCAGTAAGAATCATCTGCTGTTTAGCATTGAGCCTACCAGCATTTGATGCTGTGTGGGCTGTTACTTCTTTCTTTCTTTCTTTCTTTCCTTCTTTCTTTCCTTCTTTCTTTCCTTCTTTCTTCTTTCTTTCCTTCTTTCTTTCCTTCTTTCTTTCCTTCTTTCTTTCCTTCTTTCTTTCCTTCTTTCTTTCCTTCTTTCTTTCCTTCTTTCTTTCTTTCCTTCTTTCCTTCTCTTTCCTTCTTTCTTTCCTTCTTTCTTTCCTTCTTTCCTTCCTTCTTTCTTTCCTTCTTTCTTTCCTTCTTTCTTTCCTTCTTTCTTTCCTTCTTTCTTTCCTTCTTTCTTTCCTTCTTTCTTTCCTTCTTTCCTTCCTTCTTTCCTTCCTTCTTTCCTTCCTTCTTTCCTTCCCTCCTTTCTTCTTTTTCTTTCTCTCTCTCTCTCCCTCCCTTCCTTTCATCCTTCTTTCTTTCCTTCTTTCCTCCCTCCCTCCCTTTCTTCCTTTTTCTCTCTCCCTCTTTTCCTTCCTCCCTCCCTCCCTTCCTTCCTTTGATTTTGGAATCCAGCACTTTTGCAAGTTTGTTTATTGTATTATATAAGAAATAGAGTAGCTGTCCTAAGCATTTTCAGTCTTCCGGAGAGTGGCTTGGTACTCAAGAATAGAGTCATCTGAACTGTGTAACTTGGTATCTGAACTAGAGGAGCATTAAAGTAGCCATAAAAACACCAAATACCACAGCTGCCATTTGCCTTGGTGCACATCTTGCAAATTCCTGTTTATTCAAAGATCTTTAGGGTTTGTGTTTTGTTTTCGTGCTTGTTTCCTTCCAGTGCCCTCTCCAGTGCTCCAGACCTGCATGACAGCCTCGAGCCCTGTTCATGCTGGAAACCTGAATTACCACGTTAATTCAGACAGTTACAGCACATACCCCGAGGGAGAGAGCAGATGTGTTGTTTAAGAAACACTTTACTACATCCACGGCCACTCCTGTCTGGAAGAGCAAATTATTCTAATCCAAGGCATCTGTTAGAAACCTGAATGTGTCTGTGCCAGGGACAGGATCTGTGTGGCTTTAGCATGGATACTCTAAATGACATTTCACGAGGCGGTTTGTTCAAACTTCTCCCTTCTCTGCAAGTTAATTTAGCTCTGACTTCCCCAGATCCCCTACAAGAAAGTCCCATCCTGTTTGTACTGTGACTCATCAGCCACAATTTGATTGCCAGCTGTGTTAGCCTTCAGATGGGCATGTGTCCTCCCAGGCACTTAAATTCATTTTCATACAGCTTTGTGAAAGGCCACAGTAACATTGGGATGGTAGCAAGCTGTGTCTCCAGTTTCCCTCCTCTCTTGAAGTAGCAGATAGTTTTGTGGTATATACGACAGATGAACATACAGGAGTGTTTTGAAGTTGTGACACCCACTGTTCTGAACTGAGCTTATCCTTTCAAATGCCAGGCGCTATATTTTGAGGTTTTTTGTTTTTCATCTTCAAGCCAAAATTACTGCTACTGCAGTGGCATAGAAAGGAAGGAGAAATTAACTAGACTGGCTTTGCATAGATGTAGAAAGATCTCACGCAGTAGCTTTCCTCTTATTTTTATGGTCTGAGACACATTACCATATTTAAAGTGGTCTCCAGGGTGGCTTTCTATGCTATAGAAAAGATCTGGTCAGACTCTATTGATTTTATTGATATTAGTTCACTGGTAAACTAATAGCTATTTACAGGAACTACATTTGGAGATAATACTTTGCGAATATTGAGAGCAGCAAGCAAATGGCCTAGTGAAATATCATAATGCATTAACACAGAAATTAAATTTTTCCAGTGGAAAATGCAAGAGAAAAGCCATTTCTTTATACACAGATCTATTATTCTGGTGGTGGCAATTACAGTAATTCTCTTGAAATCAAGTTAAAATTATATGCCTGCTTCATTATGAGAAGAAACCACTGATTGCAAAAATCGGGGGAGATTTAGTGGAAATTGAGAGACTCACATCTGCAGCGGGCAGAGCTGCCTCACCATGATCCCTGCTCCAGCATCTCAGGAGGGTTTGTGTGGGTGTTTCCTGGACTTATGAGGCCATGATTCACATTCCTGCTTTGCCATGGTTTTCCCATGTGTCCATGAACACCTTTATTTATTTTCTTTATTTACCATACTGCTGTCTCTGGAAAAAATAGTGTGGTGTTGCTTTTGTAGCACCTATGACATTTTAACAATTGGTTAACGCCACTGCTTACTGCCTATGAAATCATGGACGTATGCAAAGTATTTGGAATATGGGATATGTTAGGGGCTGAGGAGATGCATAGAATTCCATATTCCCTGTTCAGGGATCATCTTTGCAAAGAAATTCTCACTCAGTGAGATTGCCTGTACCGCCTTCTAAGGAGGAATAGTTGTACTGCTGATATCGATTATACATAATTTAATTATATTTACAGTGTTTCTCCGTGGCAGCTGCAGTTTTCTGGGTCACCAAAGATAGATGTCAGCTCAAGTGCCACTGATCAATTGAGATGTGATGGTAGAATCACATCTTTAAAAGGAAACAAACCTCTTAGTGTTAAATTGTATTTCTCGTAAAGTTGGGAGAACTTTACTCATGAGTTGAGGGTATCTATTCATTACTAGTTCTTGTCAGGTAAGATATCAATGTTGTGTACAACAACCAGATGAGTTCAATTTTCTGCCAGATTTTTTCCTTTTTTGTTTTATTCTGAAATTGCAATCTATCTCCCTTCTCACTGAAAACATCATGTGCTTTATTATTAAATTTATTATCAGGTTTATTTATTAATTAATAACACATTGATCCCTCAGTTAATGATCTATACCGTTTTCTTTGCAAATAGTTGACCAGGAGTTATGTCTTCATTTTAAAGGTCTCCACTGATGTTGTGTTGGTGTTTGTCACAAAGGTGGCCATTATGAAGTGTGCATGGTTAAGTTTCTCTAAATGCTTTGGGTCCATTTCTCTTCACAGTTTCATTGGTGTAATTTTAGAAACACAACTGCTCAATTACATTTAAAAGTGTAGAAATGAGGAGGCAGTGAGTCAACTCGTTGACTGTTCCAAAAAGGGCAGGAGGACTCATGTTCCTATTCTTCAGCACTCACTTTTCCCACCAAATGGCCACTTGGTATTCTAGATCTAATAAGTTCACAAACACCCATGGCAGTGGTGTGTACAGAGCATCTCACCACTTGTCCATTCTCAGCTGATCCATGAAAGACTCTGTGTATTTTGCTACCTACTCACTTTAGGAATGGCACAGTTGTTCTTTATTTTTTTTAAATTATTACAGTTATACACTACTGTAATGCTTTCATTATGCAGTGACTTTCCAGAGGGAAAAACCCTGACATGACAAAGCAAATAAATCCCAAAAGGACAGGACACTGTGACAGCTGGTGGAAAGAGTGAAGAAGTAAGTTAGTTTGAAATGACTGCTGCATGCAGAATTACTGCAGCTTTTTGGTTAGGGAGTACAAAAGCGTTGTTGTTTGCTTAAATATCCATGATACCAGGGAAGAACAGACTGAAGGCAATTTTCACAGCTATGAAGAGCTCATTCTTTCTCCATCAAATACAAAGACCTGAGCAATATGTAACAGAAAGCATCACAAAACCAGAGTAGATGATTTAATCTCTATACCATGTGCCTGATCCAGGATATACATGTGAAACTGTTAACTGTGACAAAATTCGTTACTCTCTTGCCTTCTCTGACAACTGATTGATTGTTGGCATACAACCTATATGCAACAGGTTGTCTTTTGCTTTAATGCTCGAGTTTTTGGTTGTTTCTCTTTCCTACTGTGCTGCTTCAGTCACTTTTGCAAGCCTTTCTCTTGAATAGAAGGCAGGGAGGAATAGTGTCTTCCTGCCCTGACTAGGCTACAGCTGTGTTCATCCCTTCTTTCAGAATTCTCTTCGCTCTGTCTTTCTTCTTGTTGGTTTTTTACATCAGTGATTGCTCTAATCCCAGAAAACAGACTGCGAGAGTGCGCACAGGAAAAAGCATACCTGAAGTTTGAAAACCAGAAAATACATGGCTTTTCCTTTCTGTTTTATATGCAGTTATGGATTTCAGGCTGTCTTGTGGAACAAATGAATGTGAGATTTATTTTGGTGTGGACTGGATTCAGCTGCAGTTTGGACAGACCTGCCAGTTCTTTTGTGCTGGTCAGGCAGATCTGGGTGAGTTTGGTCTTGCTTGGAGCCACAGCCAAGACACATGGTCAGGGCCAGTAGTATCTGTGGGTCCTTCCTGCAAAAGGTCACGCTTATCCCTCAACTTTACCTTCTTCAAGTTTCTTGGAGATGGAATGGATCTGCTATCTTTTTCCCCTGTGTTTTTTTCCTCTGACCAGAACAATTTCAAAAAAATTCACATACCCATCGGTCCCTTCTTAGATGAAAAAGGTCCACAGTTCCTCCTTCTCAATAATACAAAATCTCATTTAGGATGCTTGAATTCCTTTTTTAGGCTTGACAGGCAGCAGCATCTAATTTGGCTGGCAATGATGGAGTAATAAAATTCCTTTTATCTCAAAGACATCTATAATGTGTTCCACCTATAGTTCGGCTGGTAGCCACTCCATATCTATCTTTATTTGGTTTTGCCTTCCTCAAATAGCATTTCTTCCCAAAGGGCTATTTATTACTCCTGTTTCCAGTGAAGAATCAATCTGGTTAAATTTAGCCTGCCAAAATAGGGAAAACTTTTGACTCAAAATGTTTAGAAGGAGAGGATAGCAAGTTTTTCACGTTTAAAATAAAAAAAGTGAGTACTGATGCTGCTTAGCTATAGCTAAGTTCCAGTAACTGGGGCTGCTACTCAAGCTTGTAAACTGCAAACCTAGGGAGGTCATGGAGGAAAAACTTTTCCCTGCATGACTGGTGCATTCTTCCCCTTCTGGCTGGCAATTTCAGGTTCTATATTTCTTCTCATTTCCTGTGTTGACAGTGAAGGACATACTGTGGGCATTGAGCTGAGGAGCTCTGACCATGAGGGAGATTACCGGTGCCATTTTTCTCAGCAGCTCATGAGCACCAGCAGGGCCAGACCCCCCTCCATGGGGCATTCCCAGGAGCACATTCCTAACACAGAGCTGCAGCCACAAATGCAGAGCATTTGTGGTGGAGATGTGCATCTCCCAGCTGAGCCCCCTGGGCAGTTCTAACCTCCAGTGACACTCACTTGAGAGCAAACATGGGAAAATGAAGTAAAGGCAGGGCTCTGCAGTTTATATCTTCGCAGTGAGCCGTGCTGTCGTCATGCAGTGGCTCTGGATGGCAGTCTGCACGTTGCCACGGGTGTCTTCAAGAGACCATCTGGTCTCCTGCTTCTTTGTGGGTTTTTGCTTTCACCAGATTCAGTTGGCATGGCCTTGCAGAGTGAACTTATCAAATATGGGATGTGGGTTTGGTTTACGTTTTTGGCAACTTTGGAAGAGCAACAGGAGGCTTTCTGCCTTTTGCTGTAAAGAAATAGGTGAAAAGGCTCACAGTTTTCTGGGGTTTTGGTTTTGTATGTATTTTGTGTTATTCTCTCTTTCGAATATTGCTTTGGTTATCACGGCATTTGTGTACATATGTGCCTTCTCACCCTCTTGAGCAAGTGGGAGCCGTCCGTTAAGATGGAGCACTGTCATGGTGCAGGGCAGAGTCCTGCCTCCCGAGGGGAAGCTGTGCCAGCTGATGTGTCCCACACAAGTACCAGGGCTCATTTGAAACAATTGGTAATTTCCAATACTAATTGGGTCTTCTCCAAAATGACCCTATAAGTTTAGGACAGAGAGTGTATCTTTTTTACCGTTGGATTTGGTTTTTTCCATGAACGTAGGAAAAGGAAGAATTTTAACCTCTGGTCTGTCTGATGTCCTGCTGTTCTGGAAAACATTTTTTGCATTGCTAAGGCTAAGTCCTTAGCCTGTCTCATAGACATCCCTAGGGAGAAGGCTGATGTGCTGTTGAGACCTGAGTTAGTCTAGAAGGGGTTTGCAGTCCTTGCTGGACCTGTCACTGGGCTGTCATATGTGTGGGCCACTTCACTCTCCCTGGGTGGGCTTTGCTGCCTACACTTGTTGCCTGATCACGGTCCTCAGCTTGCTTTGGTTTGTCCTTTTGTTGTGGCTGCTATCAAATTTGGGAGGAAAAGAGCATGGTGAGATGTTCTTAGTGTTTCTGGAGCTGAAATCCTATTTTGTGCATAGGGTGGGTAGAAGAGAGAGCAGACAGAGGACCTCTGTGCCAACCCATCCCTAAGTAGCTATAGTTAGGAAAGAGAGGCTGGGTATACCTCATGCTGTGTCTATTCTAGGAGCTTCTAAATAACCTTAATACTATGTTTATGCCACTAGAGCTGGAAAATAACTTCTGGGCTTACAGTGCTGGAAGGGAAATGGCTGTTAAATGGACATCCAGGTGTGAAAATTGACTCATTTACTGAGCTGCTCAAGAGATGCTCCCACCTTGGAGATACTCAGACATCTGAACATGGTCTTGGGTAGCCACCTCTAGGTGGCCCTGGTTGAGAAGAGGGTCGGACAAGATGAACTTCAGGAGTCCCTTCCAACCTCAACCATTCTGTGATTCCGTGAAAGCCTAGTTCAATGTTAAGAGCTCAACACAGCCTTCCAAGTGAGAGTTTTGTCATCTTCATCCCAGTCCATCCTTCTCCTTTGTTCTTCCTTGTTTGTAGTATGAGTTAATGACATGCAACACCAACAACAGTGGAATTTGTTGTAAAATAACAGCACCCTGAGACATTGTTCTCACCATTAGCCAGGTGAGTTCACTGACAAGGGCAGACTGTCTACAGCAACTGGTTTTCTTTTGTTACATCTTTGCTTGTGGATGCTTGTATCTAGTGAACCATGGTTACTTTATTATGACACATTAACTTTTTTATTCCCTTGTAGGTAGCACTCATTGTGGTAAAATATCATGGCTTTGATTCACATCCAGTCAGATGCACTTTGCAGTTATTATAAGTCATTAAACCTCACCAAGTCTGGGGTTTTGTTCTGTTTCCCATGCAGTGCCTGTGGTGTTTGGTTTCCAGCAACACATGGTGTTTATATTCATGACTGGCATTACCGTTGTGATGGTGATAGGGTTTGTGTTTCTTGCCTCGCTTGATTTATGTTGTGGCTGGCGTGCATGGCACGCACATGTCTTGAAATAGAACACGAATGGTTTTTTTGTTTTTACATTAGAAGCACAGATGATTTAATTTAGCATTTTGAATAATCCTGCATTTGCAGGGAAACCTGTGTCGTGTCCCTCCTTTGATAACTGTATTGGCTTCAGACATCAAGGGCTGCACTTCAAAATCAATCTCTGTAGATGTGTGTGTTTTTTAAATGTCTCATGTGGTTTCCTGCTTCCCACCCTGTCCTTAGCTCTTCCTACTCCTTATGTTCTTCTTTGCTTTCAGCTGGGATCTTTCCCCTTCCTGCACTCCTGCTAAGAAAATTCTCCTTTGCCATCTTTTGTCATTGAAAGGTCCTGTGATGCTTCTGTCTCAGGGTAGGTCAGTAGTGCAGTCACAGCAAGGATCACCTGATTAAAGGAGATAGTTTTAAATAGGACTTCACATGCAGTGGGATGGACCTGGACCTGTCCAGGTATTATCTTAACTGTTGTGTGAATGCATTACAGACCAAAAGATGGGAAAGCTGAGCTCAGCACGTTGGGAATTTTCTCCTTGTCTCTGCACCCCAGCCGTGCCTCCCTCCATTTCCCCTCAGTGTGCCTGTGCACCGGGTGAAACACTGTGCAGGGAGCATCCAGACACCCTGCTCATGGAGGGCTCCCAGGCCACCGAGCAGTGGTGGTTTTGGGAAGAGCCAGGCTCAGATAGAGGCTGAAATTCCAGTGGCAGCAGCAGCAGCCAGAGCTGCGTGTCCAACCTGCCCCTTGCTGCCCATCAGACATGGACTCGTGGAATCAGCGGGAGCCAGCAGCTATGGGATGTTCCATCCATGTATCTGCCTTTCCTGTTCCTCTGCCCAGGGCTCAGGTGAGAGCAGGCAGGTATCAACCTGGTCTGTAAGCAGAGGGGAGGATGGCAGGATCTGCCATCAGACTCCTTTTCATCTTTCTTCCCTATCAGTGTCGTGAGCCACTTAGGGCAACAGGCACAAAACTGAGCTTGCCTTCTACAGTGATGAAATCTTGAGCCAGTCCTTGCTGGAAATAAGAACTGAAATAGAAGCTTAGGAAAGTATTCACCTCTACCCTATAACACAATTTGTGGTACTTTTCAACCAAAATAAAGCAGAAAGAATTTAAAAAAAACTTATAAAATTAATGATAACTCCTCTTTTCTTCTCTGTCTTTCCCAGAAATAAACCATTTTCTGTATTTTTTGAGGTCATACCCTGGTTACTGCTGGACAAAACCCAATCAGATGGTAAATCTGAAGACAGTGATGGAGTGGAAAATATATCAAGAGCTCTGAAGCCATTACAACATTTTAATTACATGCTAAACTGGTTTTTCCACAAAGCAGTAGCCTTCCAGATGAAGGGACTAGGACTCAGGGCTGATAATAGTTGCTGATGTCCAAGCTGCAGATTATGTGGTCAATCCCTTCTAGTCAGCTTCAGCTAATAGTACTGCTAAACCACTGCCCGACTTATCTCATGATATTTTATAGCTATAATAATTATTTCATCTGACCTTTTGTTGACCACTGTCATCTACCGCACATTTTGGCACAAGGAAGGCCTGTTACTGGCATTGTGTTCCCACCAGCAAGGAAATCACATGCCCTCTGAAGACTGACAAATAGTTGGCCTGAGTTGTGGCCTTCATCACAATCATCCATCACCACTGTCCTTTAATAAAGTCTTTTCACTGCTAAGGATAGTCTGGCATGCAAGTGTGGAGTGAGGAGCTAAGGGTAGTGGGGAAGCTGTGCGTTTAAACTCTAAGGCTTCTGGTCTGGGTAAGATGCACTGACAGGATTGGGAGATGCTCCTGCAATCTCATTGTGTGAGTTGTGTGTATAAGGAGGTAGGTATTGCAGGCTTTTCTTGTAAACGAAAGTTCTGACTAAACACAGGACAAAGATCATGTGCTATTCCCTGATGGCTACTGTAAGAGAAATCTACTTTTCTTCTAGTTGCTTCTGGATTTTTGGGTATTTTACAGGGAGCAGGCTGAATTTAAGGCCTACAAGGGCTAATAACAAAAGGACAGAAGTGCTGTTGGGCAGCACCACATCCATGGGGCCCCATTCCTCCCTCGTGGGTCATAAGCAGGAGAGATAAACCTGGTTGTTCCTCTGCTGCTGGAGCTGCTGTGCTGGTGGGAGTGTGTGGAGAGAACAGATTAGGCAGGAGGAGTAAAATGTAATTTAGTACCTTTCAGAGCTCTTTGCTGAGAGGAGAGGACAGAGGCTTCAAGCTGGGTTCCTGTTTGCAAGGACTGTTTTCCCTGACCACTGTGTCCTGTTCTTTATCCAGTCTCCTGCCACAAATGTGTCTCTCCCCTGTCTGTCTTCAGTTCCCAGATCACTGCTCTGTCCTCTGCCATCTCCCACGCAGTCATTTCCATACCCTGATGAGGTTTTTCCTTCCCTGCAGCCCTTGTATCGCAGACAGTGCTGTCTGGCAGCTCAGTGGTGTGGCCGTTTGGTCGCAGAGCAGGTCACACACAGCTGTCTCTATGTAATATGCTCAGATGCTTCAAGAGGTTCATGTTACTTGATTAGCTGACATAAATCTGTGTGTAGAACAGCTCCATAGGTCTCTGCCGATTGTTTCATTTGTGTGGTTGAAAATATTGCTGCAATTTAACTCCTAGGAATGTCTATACATTTATCTATCATGATAGTAATGGGGAATGGAGGGAGCAACCTTCAGTCATTTATCCATGTTTATTAGGACATTATGCTAGCACTAATTTTCTGAATCAAGCATGAGGAGAAGGCTCAGGGCATCCCCGTGTAGTGTTTTCAGACACACCCACTGCTATCTGAACATCAGAGCAAGCAGCTGATCTTTATTCCTCCTATTCTAACACGTGGCTGTTACAACATACACACAAGCAAAGAGTGTGAACGTGTCCAAAAGTGAAAAATTTGCAGTTTACCCCATGTTGGAACATGCTTGCAACAAGGCACAATTTTGTCATTGCCACAGGAACTGGAGACATTTCCCATTTTAACGTTATGTATTAGCACGTACTTAAGTTGCTTAGTGAACAGTACAGACTCTTCTAAGATTTCAGCTGATTTGAAGTGTGTTTCTTTGGAAGGTTTATTTTTATTTGTAAATATGTGGAATCTTGATTTATTTTTGTGTATTTTCTCAAGTGTTTAAAAATGGCAAAGTATATTTTGATTCAGACATCCTTGCATTCCTGTCTTGGTTTTTTTCTTGTACATTTTAGCATCAGTCTGACTAACAAAGAAATATTTAATTCAATGTGTTTGGTTGATGATTTATTGGAGTTGAAATGCAGAAGGAAAATATGAAAAGCATGCCAGAATTGAAATGTGTTTCAGGATTTTTGCAAAAAATACTTGTGAAAATATTTTTGTTGGGTTTGCTTTCCGTCTGAAGGCATTGCAGGGAATTCCAACTGAAAACATACCTCTGCAATTTGCCTAAAACATGCTGGCGTTTTATTTTACAAAGAAGAAACCATTCCAAAGTGCTTGTTATTTAGACTTTTAATTCTCTTCCAAGTACAGCTTGATGCAATAATTAACTTCAAAGAACAAATCAACCACTGGCTAAATGTTCCAATATAAAAGTAGAACTTATGAATTTTCTATTTTAAAAAATGTGTATGCATACACATATTTTATCTTAAATCTATATAGATGCAGTCTGGTGCTTGTTTTACTGAATAGTTTTAAATTTGCCTTAATAACTGTGTTTGATTGCAAGTCAATGTTTTCCAAGTTGTAATTATCAATTAGACAGAATCTTCTTCCAGTTAAAAAAAAAAAAAAAAAAAAAAAAAAAAAAAAAAAAAACCACACCACAAAATCCTTGCAATACAACATTGAAATTGATTAATTGGAATCAAAGAGTCATTAATAGTGCTTGTGATTCAAATAACTATGCTTTCAAAACAGTCCACGCTGCTTTCATAGGGCTTTCCCAGTTATTCACTAGAGAGGGGCTTTGCTTTGTGGCAGCACTTTGACAGCAGGAGAAGCAGCAGAAGGGTTAAGACACAGGCAGAATTATTGAGCTGAGAGGTTGAGGGATGTGAGTACAATGGCTGAGTGTGGGTTTTATAGCTGGGCTAATCTGTTCATTGGGTAGGACTGCCTTGTTGTTATTGATGTCTGACAGCATTGTCATGCCACCACCAGCTCCCAACGTACTGTAAATTTTCTGGGCAGCGTGGAGTTGGGAGGGATGAGAGGCCTTTCCAATCTCTGGAGGGGATGAAGTCCTGTCCCTCAGGGCTTTATGTGTGATAGAGGCTGTGTCGTAAGGTGACATTAGGGTTGCTCATCTCCTTGCTGCTATAGAACTGGGGCACTCCTACATTATTCCTCCTCCCTGGACT
Source organism: Empidonax traillii (assembly GCF_003031625.1). Classification (NCBI taxonomy): domain Eukaryota; kingdom Metazoa; phylum Chordata; class Aves; order Passeriformes; family Tyrannidae; genus Empidonax; species Empidonax traillii. The sequence continues at coordinate 1,057,217 of NW_020955354.1, forward strand.
TCTATCTCAGAACTTACACAAATATCAGGAACAAATTTTGTGACACTTTTTTTTTTCTTTTTTCTCTTTTTTCCCAAGCATCCTCTTTGCAGACATAGAGGGTTTCACAAGCCTGGCCTCCCAGTGCACTGCTCAGGAACTGGTCATGACGCTGAATGAGCTCTTTGCCAGATTCGATAAGCTAGCAGCTGTAAGTTTGCCATCGTAATTTTGTTTTCTCTTTTTTTTATTCTCTTACTGAAAGAATGACATACTGTGCTCATTCACTGGATTTCTTAAATATTCACTGCCCTAAAAGGCAAGCTATTGCAAGCATGAATATAAGCTGGATACTTCTTTCTCCTTTATTATTCTTATTTTTTTTTAGGAGAACCACTGTTTACGGATCAAGATCCTGGGAGATTGCTATTACTGTGTGTCTGGGTTGCCAGAAGCAAGAGCTGACCATGCACACTGCTGTGTTGAGATGGGAATGGATATGATAGAGGCCATATCGTAAGTACCATATTCCCTACAGAGAACCTTGGAACAAATAGCAAGTAGACTGCCTTTCCTGTTAGGTCTTCTTTACATTAGTAGCAAGGCAGCCAAGCCAGGGAACTCAGGCCAGCAAAAAGGGAGATCACCTAGAACAAAAAACCAGAATGCAATGAAGGTTTGACAGCAGAAAGACGAGACACTTGTGCCCATCAGGCCTAGGTGGATATCAGAGCTCAATCTCCTGATGAGGAAGGCAAAGGTTACTATAACTACTGGAAGTCTCATTCCCAAAGGAGGATTGCGGTGAATTACAGAATTGTGAATTCAGAAGACTAATAATAACTTTATTAAATTTCAATCACTATTCATTTATATGTCTTTAAGCCAGCTTTCTACTCACCTTAAAATTGCTCTAGTAAGGCCTGTCCTTGTCTAGTTTAACTAATCCTCCTCCATATGACCCTATGCCAAAAATGTCAGATTCAAGATTTTCTTACTTCAGTTAAATTAAGTATTGAAATTAAGCATAAAGTTGGTCTGGTACAGACTGGGACAGATCCATGGTCTTTTTCCTTTATTTCCATTTATTTCCCCATTGTTTTTGTTTGTTTGTTTGTTTAAAACTTCTTCAGAAACTTTGCCTGGTCCTGAGGTCAGATCAGCCACCTGTTTGTCCAAACCATTCCTATCTTTAGAGAGTAGCAAATATGAGACCCTTATCTAGTTTTATTACTTGGAGGATTACAGACAACGTTGAATGTTTTTTGCATAGGACGTGCACTTTCATTGGAATTTCTGCAAGGACGTGAATACACCCTCACACATCTCAGCCTCATTTTCATAGCACAAATACATAGGTTGAAAAGCAGTTTTCACCTGGGGGTTCCCATTCAAAGCACAGTAAGCAACATCATTCCCTTGCTTTGTATACAGTGTACACTGTCAGGACTTCCTAGCTTTCCTTTCCTGGTTTTAAACTCCATTCTTTTGCACCAGTCTCCTCTTGGGGTTTGTATGCAACATGCAAAATAAAAGGAATTGCAAATAACTAGTTTTCAGTAGCCCTTGAAAGCCCTTGAAAATGCTGATTCTTCCACGTGAAGTACAGTTAAGTGGCAGGTGACAAAGGGTCTTGTCAAACACGAGAAGCAGCAATTTTAAGCCATCAGCCCTACAGAGAGGATACTGTATTTACTGCCCAAAAAACTCTTCATCTTCTGGAGTACTTGGCCTGATGAAATCCAGAGATCTTCATGCATTTCTGTGTAATCCCCAACAAGGCTGAGTAACACTAGGAAGTCTAGACTTCACTGATTAACTGCAACCCACCTTACCTTGGAATAAACAGGGAGCTGAAGTGCACTCAGTGTTTGTTTACAAATAGCTCTTCAGCAGTCTTTAAAACTTGTTTTCCTCTTGATATATAATGAATGCATTTAACAATCTTATCTCTTAATGAGTCTGGAAGGTGACTCTGTTCTCAGCACCCCCGTTTCCCCACCCCCATTCCTTCTCCCCTAAGGATGAAGATAAGAGGTTTCACAATTAAGGTAACCAGTAGCTACTGAACATTTGATTGCAGGCTTCACCAACACTGGGCCCTGCCTCTAGGCTGATTTCATCTGTGTGTAATAACAGCAGAAAGTGTTATCCCAAATAGGAAAGATTTCAAGAAAATTGTATTCACTGTCCTGCTGGTATAAAAAAAAAAAGGAAGGTAACAATGGATATTTCACTTGTTCTGCAAAGTTTGGGCAAAGTCCCCTTCTTATCAACGACTCTATGGAGAGAAGTTCCCTGGCCAGTAACACAGCTTGGCAGAGGGTGCAGTAGGGGTTGTGGAGGGAGGAACTGTTGTCCCTGAAAGGGTTATGGCTGCAGCTGCATTTTCATTACCCCAGTTCCTGTTCCTTTCCCAAGTGTTGTGGTTGGAGCTCTTTCAGTTCATAAGCCTGTGACACCTTACCCACATCAGCCTCCTTTCCCTGGTCGAGAATTTCTGATGCTTGTTAATAAAAATAAGGAATATCCCTTACATGAGTAGGTAATGAAATGTAAGAGAGGGATCATAAGGAAAAAGGAACTCTGAGAGGATGGAAGCTGTTTCAACAAGAAGTTATCTCAGACAGTGTTTTAAGGGGCATATTGCACTGTGAGGAGTGAACTAGAGTCCAGAATTGGTCTATCATTAATCCTGCAATTTCATTAATAACTAAAGCATAAATATTGGAACTGTGTTGATGTTAGGGAGTTGGGAGGGCTTACCTGTCCAGATGATGTTATCTAGAAAAGACTAGATGAACTTGAAAACCAAAGAGATTGAAATGTGATAGGTATAAAGTACAACTTCATACTGCAAGGAACTAAATTCTCAAAGGAAAAGACTGTGCTATGTGATATAGGTGAATTTGCCTGTGAAACATGGACATTCTGGAAATGATGTGATTACCAGTAACGAGAAGCAGAGTTGTTCTGATGGTCTCATCAAGACTTTCCCCTACCCACACTCCTAAATGTATTTTCCATGTGAACAGCTCTTGAAGTTAACTTTTGCTCTAAAAGGCCAAAACCCACAAAATATTTCAGCGGTCATTTTGGGAGTAAGCAGAGCATCCAAAACCATCATTAAAAATCCATCATTAAAATCAGAGCTTGAGTATTTGTAGCTGCCTGTTTGGAGTGACTGCAATAGATGTGGCTCTCTGGTTCTGCTGCTCTGACTGCAGCTGTAAGGCCTGTTCAAGCTTTCCAACTTTAGTGGGGCATTTCACACACATATCATATTTCATCTGTGGAAGAGCTGATGCTTGGTGCCATGAAGACAAATTAAGATCTCTGAAATCATTTCCCTTTTCTCTTTGCAACATGCTATTACTCTTAATGCACCTGAGTGCTGGCAGGTTATATCCAGCTTTGGTGTGGAAATCAGAGACCAGCACTTTATTCCTTTTACTGCCCCAAAGGTAATTTTTTTATGAGTTCTCAACTTGGTCCTGAGTTCAGTGAACATGGATTTACTCCAAGAGCTCCCTGTTCTAATTAGTGCTCTCCTGAGCCAGCCCAGCCATCCAGGAACAGTACGACTCGTCCGGTTTTGTTCTGCTGTCCCGTTGATGTGGATGAGCAACACCATGTGAATGTGTGAATAATTTATGGACCATTATGGATTTTTGTGTTCTGGGTGCAAGCTTGTACCACTGACTACAACCATGCAGTTGTTAGTGATGTCCCTTTCTCCCTGTATCCTTTTCCAGACTAGTCCGGGAGGTTACGGGCGTAAATGTCAACATGAGGGTTGGAATCCACAGCGGGAGAGTTCACTGCGGGGTCTTGGGCCTTCGGAAGTGGCAGTTCGATGTGTGGTCCAACGATGTCACATTAGCCAACCACATGGAAGCAGGGGGCAAAGCTGGGTAAGTTTCTTCATCAAAACTGCTGTGTTTATCCATGAAACTTCCACACTACATCTGTAAGAACAGTGGCGTGGATAAATAAATGGGGGTTTACTGCTTGTTTGTTCCAGCACATGAAACTTATCCCTGCCAGGACCTGGCTTTTTAGGTGATAACTTCTCTTTTGTCACGTTGAAGGCGCATCCACATCACAAAAGCAACCCTGAACTATCTCAATGGAGACTACGAGGTGGAGCTGGGCTTTGGAGGGGAACGCAACGCTTATCTCAAAGAGCACAGCATCGAGACCTTCTTGATCGTGCGGTGCAGCCAGAAACGGGTAAGACCAAACAAGCAAAGGCAGGCTTAGGCACTTTTAATGACTGCATGGTCTCTGACACACCAAAGTAGAGCGAACACCGGCCTTTATAGATGAGTCAGTTGACATGCAGCGACAAAAATTCCTGTTTCTCTCTCCTCTTCCAGAACTTTTATGTTCATAGCAGGGAGTAGCCACCATCTACATAAGGTTTCTCCATCAAGTGCATTCTAGTTCTCTCAAAGAATCTGTCATGAGTTATTTTCCAAATCATATTGAAGAATGTTGTTAATATAGATACGTATTTTGTACAAGTACTTAAAGCAGTAGATTAAACCCACAAAGATCTCTTCTCTGTCAGAATACAGAGGTGATTTTGTCTACCTGCTCACCAGATAGCCATGAACATAAAGATTAGAGCAGTCCATATATCATTGCTTTTCAGCCTCTATTTCTGAAGATGGGAAAAACTGGCCCGCTGTGACAGTAGGGTGAGATCATACCTGCTGCTATGACACGGGTCAGGCTGCACAGAATAAGGCTACTAGGGCACTACTGACTTGAACTTGAATCAAATCAAACCCAAGTGGACTTCAGCCAATATATCTTCTTTTTGTGACACTGCCAAGAGCAGATGTTATCAGTAGTTTGTATTCTTTTTTAAAATGGTGGACTGTAATACTAGAAAAGGACCTTTTTGATCATCTAGTTGACCCTCGCCATTAGTATTTCTCTAAGCAGTTTCTTCACTATAGACACTGCTTTGTGATTTACAGCATGGATAAGCATATAAAGATTGGCCTGAATTGAAAATGATTTCAAATTTTTCTGAATCTAAAACCAATTAAACCTTCCCACAGCTGTAAATACGACTTCCATGAGATTAAATGAATTAGTGTTTGCGACATGTTCCAATAGCATGGTTGACTTGAATAACTCTTAACACCTCTACAGAAATATTTTGCTACCATTGCCTCATTTCCTGAGGGAATGGAAGCCTCAAATCTCCTTAATGGATATTGTGCAAAAAATCTCCAAGAAAATCCCTTATCATCTGCTGAAGAGAGAAGCTGATGGTTTGGTGCCTATCTGCTCATAAGATAAATCTCATTAACAATTGTCAATCTTTGAAAGAGGATTAGAACTTGCAGAGTAAGATTATTGTTTCCTGAGCATCGCTGCCTGTCGGTGGGCCAGCTGATGTTTATGCCTGAATCACTTCTTTTCTGGGCAGATTTAAGAACATAGACCAAAATACCCTTATGATTAGGCCCCATCTCCTGTGGTGGAGGACTTATATTGGCTTCTTAAGTCATGCAGTCACCAAGTTGTCTGCATGTTTTTGTGGAGAACTGGAGATTTCTCTGGAGAGAAGAGGCAAACATAAGATCTCAGGACTCTGCTGCTTGCCAGTGCAGACAAAAACCTCAAAAACAGAGACTTCAGGGCACTTGGAACTTGACTTCATTTTTGAACACAGGGCTGTACTTTGAGTCGGAGACTGGATGGAGACTGAGGAGAGATGTGGATTCCATTCCAGACAGATTTTGAGGAACTTTGATCTTTGGGCCTTGATTTTCCCTGGTACAATAAAACAGACCATTTTTTTTCACTGCTTTATATGTATTTATTGCAGCTCTGTTACATAGTGTAGCCCTTAGCGGGAGTCTCTAAGCACTACTGTAATGCTGCTATAACTTGCTGCATGCCAGAGAAGCCAAGAGCTGGGACATGTGCATGGCCTGGGTAATTACTGGGCTAAACTGAAACATAAATAAGCTGCTGCCCAAGGCCATGGATATTAAGTGTTTAGAGTTTCAGGGGCTTCTGGTTTACCCACACTGCTGCAACTTTCATTCTCCCTTAGCTATTTTTTATCTCTTTGTGAATGGTTTCATAGAATCATAAAATGGCTTGGGTTGGAAGGGACCTTAAAGTTCACCTTTTCCAACCCGCTTGCCATGGGCAAGGACACCTTCCACTAGAACAGGTTGCTCAAAGCCCCATCCAAGCTGGCATTCAACACTTCCAGGGATAGGGCATCTGCAGCTTCTCTGGGCAACCTGTTCCAGTGTTTAAAGCTTTCTCCCTGTTCAATTCATTTTAACATAATACGATTGCTCAGAAGTGAGAAAAGATTTCTCTCACAGTCAGCTCGGTCAGTCTTGAATATTTTGCCTGATGCCAGACAAAGCTGTAGTAATTAATTTTTTTCCTTTCATTTCTGTTTGATTTTAATGACTTCCTGTGATGTATTTAGCCAAGTTTTCAATTCAGTCTGTTCCGATAACGGCCATAAAATGTTCGTCTTACTTAGTAACGGGTTCCTGTGAGTCGTGTCTGGGTTCCTGCCACCCTCACACACAAGGCATGGGATTGGCACTGGCCTGAGAGCAGGTGCATAGTTAACTCGAGTAACCGTTTGCCTGAGCTATTCCTCAGTTCAAACAGGCAGACTTGAGTTTTCTGAATATCTGGTCCATCAGTCCCACTGCCATCAAAACCCCACAATACCCTGAGTTACGATGAATGTATAAAATGTAATGGAATCTCTTCCATATTCTTTCTGCTTACTGGTGCCTTGGGGAGCCATAACTTTGTATTTTCTGTCTTTTTTGTTTGTTTGACATTTTTATAGTGTTAATGTCATTTCTTGGACACAAAGTAAATGGAAGGAACATTTATCTAAGATTTCTGTTCCAGGAACTCAAACTAGCTTCTTCTTTGAAAATACTTTTTTTCTTTTTCCTTTTTAAGAATGCTGTTAACTGGAATATACTTAGTTGAGTTTTAGGGGGAAAAAGCCAGATTCTGCTCACTCAGTATTTAATAATATCCCTAGAACTGAAAATGTAGTCGTTGTTTTTTGTCCAGTACACAGAAGAGTTGCTTTATATTAAAAGAGAACAAACTGGAAAGTTCTAAAATCCAGTCTGTTTAGGTTTCTTTCTCTTCATCTTTGCTTCTAGATCTGCCTTCACCATTCTGTTTGCCCTGCCCTGTGATTCTGCTGCTTTTGTGGGTGAACACTTGCCTGTGAAGAAGGCAGTGCTCAGAAACTCTAGAGCAGTGCAGGAGTGACTAGTGTTACAGTCTTATGTACTTCTAGGAACCCCCTAGGTAGAAGTTTTCGTAGTTTTTTTAAAAAGCATAATCCAAAGTTCCAAATCTCTTTTCGTTGGATGTTGATAATTAAATTATCAAACAGTCTTAACTGTGTGAGATACGAAGGGTGCCATGCTTTTCATTGTAATGTGAACCTAAATATATATTTGTAAAAGTGTATCTATTTATGTATATAAAGTAATTTTTGTCAAAAAATTAGCAGGCTCCACCATAAAGGTCTGTTGAATCTTTTGCTGTGGCTTTTTTGCTCCCATTTTAGTGCTAACAGTGGGCTGCTCTAAAACCTAGTTGCTCTGGTGTCTTGTTGCTCTGGTTGTCTGGTATCTGCAGTTAGTCAGCAATTGTAATCCCTCTCTTCCTCTCAGCCTTTTTTCTTCTGAAACAGACTCTTCTAATGGCTTCACACAATGAAGAAGAGACAAGCACAAGCTCTTACTTTTTCTTGGTCATCAAAGGGAACTTCTACCTTTTGCAAAGTTGCATTATCTTGATCTCTGCTATTTATTCTGTGGTGAACTGATGTGATTTTTGATAATGAAGTTTCTGTCTGTGATCACCAAGAGAATGATCATGCACTTCGTACACTTGAATGTCTCAGATCCCATTTCTACTATGCTAGTCCTCAGATGTCGGGTACTAATACTCCTTTTCTTCTTGTCTGTCAAATACCTCCTCTGCTTCTCTCATTAGCCAAGTCTGTCATTACTCACTTGCTGTCAGATGAAATAAGAAAAAAATTCAACAAAATCTGCCTCAAGAGTAATAACTGAGTAACTCCACAAGTAACTTTCATCCAGACTTAATACTTCCTCATTCAACACCATCTCCTATCACTTCACTAGAAAGCAGCTTTTTGCCCAGCTTCATATTCCCTGTCTGTCTTAGCCATTAGTCTCCAGCACAGCACTTTGTCAAATGATCCATGGAAAAAACAAAGCCAGTGAGAGCTGCCGTATTTTTTCTGTTCAGAAAAACTTGGATCCAAGGCTGTTAATCCAAGCCCAGCTGCTCTACAAGTTCTGTGTCATGATCCCTGACTAAATAGTTATTAAAAATATCTGTTACCAGAATTGAAGTTGCAGCTGGCAGTTTCCCACAGATCTGGAATGGAGGTTGTCCATCTGACTTCAGCACATCACATTTAAGTTTTCCTTCCAGATATGGTTTAGTGGGATTTGGCAGTGCTATGTTTACAGTTGGACTCAATGATCCTAAAGGTCTTTTGCAACCTAAATGATTCTATGATTTTAGGCTTTCCATTTATAACCCTATCCTTATGAGCTTCTTCCCTTTTGCCTCTACTGTGGCGGTAGTGATTGCATGGAGAGAAATAATCTGTTCCTTGGGTTCTAGAGCAGTGAAGAATTTCAAGTTTCTGTTCTCCTTGCATGATATCGGGCCACTTACATAAGGATGACTTCTGTCCTTATTTAGTAATTTTCACGTTCCTGTGAAACATTCATATATGTTTCTAATGGACTTAATACTTTAGCATGGAAGAAGTACAGGAATACTCCAAGGAGATATTTGCCTTTCCTCCAGTACTGTATTTGTGTCTTCATTCTTTATCTGAAAGTCTGTATTTCCCGATAAACAGCAATTTTTCAGCTAGAATTACAAAAACTGTTGCCCACATCTCAGTGATTCCCAAACTTAAGCCCTGGGCATTGCAGTGGACTATACAACATCACTCAGTACAATATCTTTACCTCTCTACAGGGTGGTTTTGTTTTATTCTTGTTACACTTTTTTTTTTTTTTTTTTTTTTTTTTTTTTTTTTTTTTTTTTTAGTTTACCCTGCAGACTGTAGTGTTCCTAATGCCCAACTCTGGTCCTCTGCCTTCACAACTTTTATATCTGCCCTTCTGAATTTTATTCAGAACATTTGTCCCAGTCATTACTGCCATCCTGTCACATCCCTGCTATTCTTACAATACTCAATTTAATTATTGTTGTCTTACCCAGAAGTTCTTGTGCTGCCCAAGTTTCTGGCGTTTGTGCAAGAACTTGTCACTTTGGTGGTTACTGGTAACTTTCTGCTCTTCTCTGAGATCAGGTGCTGCACTAATTTGCAGAACCATCACAGCTGCTCTTCCCAGCACTTCTAATCACTGGTAAAAGCTTTACTCTGAGAAGGGTGGAAAGGCAGATGTTTGGAGGAGTGCAAACCAGAAACCTTAAGGTGAATAGGATTTTATCAGAATATTAGGTTTACAGGTACTTTTACTGTCCTCATCATGTCAGAAGTCGGGGGAAATGCTTTGCTTTGAACATAAGTAGAAAGAAAACGTGCCTGTCAACAGATGAGCAATACTGCTGACCAAACACACTGTGCTGAGTGCACAAAGTCTGCAAAGGGAAAAAAATGTTTATTTTTTTTATAATGTCTTTCAATTGCATTAAACATGGGTGTTTCTTTAAACAATAGCAGGTACACAACAGTTTCAGAAAGGATTGTTGACGGTGACCTTAAAACAGCTCAACAAAACTTTGGCTGTAACTCCTAGAAAAACAATTCTCATTCTTTTCTAAATAACGTCCTAGAACTCCATCCAGCTGAAGAAACAAAATGGTCCTTTAAATGTTGAGCATGTGACTCTCCTAAAACACAATCAATCTAATGTGATGATTCCTTAATTTAACACATTTAATCAGAGCTCAGCAGGGTTCCACTCATGTAGATTTATGAAGGCAGTGGTTTGGAGCATGTAGCACTGCAAGAAATATCATTCATGTGTCAAAAGGACTTCAAGACAACTTAAAGAATAACATGTAGCTGAATCTGATATGGCTGATCCACGCTCAGATTTCACTGCTTTGTTGCACTGATAGTGATCATATGGTGGTGAATCCTATCACACACTAAAGAAGTAACAGGCATTCTTGATTTAATTGATAAGTATAAGAAAACTCCAGCTCTTTCTGCAGTTTTGCTGTAACATTACTGTAGCTCAGCGTGTGGGAACTGGTGGTGGGAACACAATAAAACCTCTGGGAATAAGATTTACAGTCTCTTTGTGAGTCCAGATTCTAAAAGTTCCCACAACAGCTTTCTGGAGCTTAGCCACATAAAATCTGAAAAACTCATTGCTGTCACAAACTTTTGCACCTGCTCCTGTTTTTGGTGGTACCTGTAATGAGTAGGACTGAAAGGTATCACCTTCTCTTTCTGTATTCTTCTTTTCCAGTCTTGTTATGCCTCTGTGCAAGTTGCCCTCATACTGTCACTTAGCCAGGAAGAAACAGAGGAGGCGTCTTCACAAATTTCTACAGAGTAGCTCTAACCCTTCTAATTCTTCATTTTTAGAGTTTGTTATTATCATCACCCACTGAACAAGTGATTTTGCAGAAAATAAATTAGCTCAACTTTTAAAAATACTGGGTTTTAATTTTTTTTTTTTTAGCAAGTGTTGATGTTAACAACAAAGTCTTGTTGTTCAGGATAGTGTAGTAGCACATCATGTAGTGTGGGAAAGCAAAAATGCATTATGCTTGCATATATGAGTTTTAATCTGATTGGAAATATTGCTGAAACACAGTACACAATCCAGTGGAAACTTCCTACTAGGGGTGGGGGAAAATAATTGCCAGAGTTCATGTATTTATGGTGCCTGACCTCATGGTTAGAAACAATCTCAGAAGTATGTATTTATTTACCCACTTGTCCTGCCCTTACCTCAACCCAAATGTGTCAATAAACATGTATGAGGTCTTTTATTTCCTTCTAATTCACCAAGTGATGCTTCAGGCTCATCAGCACTAGCTGCAGGTATGAGGGTCGCCCACTGGCAGAGTGAGGTAATGTGTCTTCGTGGATTTTGGCATTAAAGTTTTCCTCGAATTCTAACCAAATTTACTAACTCATGGGCTGAAATCCAGCTGTATATAACTTTTATCATCTGTTGATGTAAAGGCATTTGTAAAGTAACCAAAGAGCTTTGCTTTTATGGGTCCCCAGGCTAGTTTCAACATCTGGGTTTTTTTATTCCTTTTGGTTGAAAATCCTTCTCTAAGTTGGAATAATATGGATCGACAGTGTCACTTCTGTTGTTGAAAACAATATGTATTTGCTTGGAGATAGTGAAACTGTATTTCCTAATAGTTTTCTGGCATCACATCATAGAAGAAAGAATCATAAAGTATGAAAAAGATTGCATAACTGCAAAAAAAAACACAAGAAAGTGCTACAAATGATGGCAGAGACTATAAAGAGCAGTGACTTTAAAAAACAAAACCTCAAAACAACTCCAATCTGGACATCAGCGTTGCATCACATTAATGTATTTTTAGAAACATTTAAAAGCTGTCTCTCCTGGAGGTTATCCAATGGCTCTGACATGATTGCTCATGTGAAAGTCAGCTGGTGCCAAGCAATGGCATTTTCAGCTCTTGCAGATGAAACAGTGGGGGGTTCAATGCAGGGCAGAGATGAAGTGGGAGGCACTTGCTGTGCTGGGGGTGTGTAGTGTGGGAGCATATGTGGTTCTCCCCCAGTAAACCTCCTGAGGAGCTGACAGCTCCCTTAGGTTTGCTCCCACAGTTTCCTTGTGAACCTCCACGTGCCCTCCTGGCCGTGTGGAAGAACATCTTTGCTGGCAGCCTGTAGCCGCAGTGACACTGCTGCTGACTGTTCTGGGGCCAGCTGGGCGTCTGGCACGGGGCTCCTGTCCCAAGTGGCACCATGTCCCCAGCCTAGTGGCCATGAAGCTTCCAGCACTGCATTCCTAGGAACGTTTGGTGCCTGTGTGGTGAGCTGTGGTCTCATGGGAAATGTTGTCGTCGTAGCTGCCTCTTCTTTATAAGAAAAGAGAAGATGATTTCCCATGCTTGTCAATCAGGCAGCTCTCCCCAGCACTGAATTTTAGCAAGCCTTTTTAAATTTCTTTTTAAAAACCCTAATTTAAGGCAGCATAGCACTTGACATTTAACTCCCTGGTTACCATGGAAATAACACCAGGTATTTTGCAAACTACTGAGAGGTACAAGTTACAGTGAATAGTGGGGAATCAAAATAAATAGGTAGGGAATGCAGACTCCAGGCAAGAAAAGATGCAGACCTACTTGTGTTGTCATATAACACTTGAACCAAAATTCTAGAGTTGAAATCGACTGATGATTTCTTTTTAAATAACTCAATTGTCTGAACACTTTATGAAATCCAAAATTAAGTATTATGTCTGGGTTTTTTCTGTAATCTCATGGAAGCAGCAATTCTCTTGAAAAAGTTTAATCTCTCAAGTAATAAACAGCCAAGTTGTAGCTATCCCTGCCTTCTGAATTCTCAAGCTCTCCAGAGTCTTTTCTCTTTTAAGCGAAGGTGTAAGAATTGCCAACCCCTCTGCCTTCTGAGTCAGCAGAGGTAAATCACTGAGGCTGCAGTGCAGGCCTTGCTAGAGAAGGTGCAAGGGTTTGTTCTTGTGCAATAAGCTCCCATCTTTCTGCAGAACACATTCCGTGTGGAAACCTGCCTGTCTTTTTGGGCAGGGAATATATTCAAAATACGGAAATAATCTGCCTGTTGTTTAGCTCCTCTGCTCTTGTAACTGGTATTGAGCTTGAATGAAACCTGTCCAACAGATCCTGTTCAAACTTTGTGGTCAGCTCCCATTGCAGCCAAGATTCAAAACCAGCTCCAACAACAAAATCAAAGACTTTGTCCAAACTTTAGGAATGTTGGTGTCAATAATAAAATTTGAAGCAGCATTAGGATAGAGGAGACCATTTTGTCACACTCTGCAATTACATTACCCTTAACCTATAGACAGTTAAGTTGTTTGCAAGATTTACATGCTTTCCTTGGCATATTTGGGAATATGCTCCTGCTAGTGTGGAAAATGATTTCCTTGTACCTATGGAGAAAGGTACCCTTTGTACCCATAGCTTCAAGGAGATTCAAGGCTCCTGTTCGTCAACGAGATCACTCTGTGAGTTGTTTCTCTTCCAGACATAACAGATTTTTTTGTTTTTTAAGGGACATCTATGTAGTATCTTAGCTTAGAATGGCAATTTTCTATCTGAAACTATTCAGTTTGATTCGGTTTACTAGGGAAAAAAAAGTAGATATCTCCATTTTGGAATGCTCCCTGTGTTTACACAGGCTATGATGGTTACTCAGAACACGTAAAGGAATAAAATGGTGGGTCCTACTTAGGGGCAAGTGTTCTAAAAATTGGGAAGAAAAAGAAATGGTGGACCGGGACCGCTTCTGATGAGCAGCTGCTTCATAAAGCTCAAGGCACAAAGTCAGCTCTTGGAGTGAGAGATCAGAAGTGAGAGGTGCTTGGAGAATGACTGCCATGTAAATGTTTCAAAACTTATTCTGCATTTCTCTCTTGTTTGTATTTCAGAAAGATGAGAAAGCCACGATAGCCAAGATGAACCGTCAGCGTGCAAATTCCATCAGCCACAACCCACCACACTGGGGTGTTGACCGGCCCTTTTATAACCACCTCGGAGCTCACCAGGTCTCCAAGGAGATGAAGAGAATGGTAATGCCTTGCTTTATGGACATTAATTTATTTTCTTCTTAATACAGCATTATGTATCCCTCCTGCTTTGTCTGAAGGTTTTTACAGCCCTGAGGGTGTTTTCCAAACGGGGGTGTTCAATTCTACTTTGACTCCAGAAATAACAGTAATTGGTACATCTGGAGGTGAGTGATTGTGAGAGGAGGCACAAGGTTGTTTGAGAGGGGAAGGGAGGCTGAATGCCAGAAAGAAGCCTCTTTTGTCTGGCTTGTCCCACATTCTGAAAACTCATCCAGGCTGTGTGAGAAGACACGATTGTCTGCAGAAAATGCTCAAGCATTCAAGCAGCATCTGACACACTTATATTAGCTCATTACAGCCCTCAGTACCTGCAAAGGTTTCTTGCTTGCATTGTCACAGATGCTGTTCTCCATCTCTAAGCTACATGCCCATCTGTCCTTAGGGGTCCCAGGAATCACGCTGCTGCTGTGTTTAACTCATTCTCAAGTACATGGATTAATTGGCCTAAGGTAGCAGCCATCTTCATTTCTTGCTCATACCTTTCACTCTTTGTAATTTAAAATGAAAAAGAGCTAGTTACCAATGGAATTGGACTGAGAGCACTTTTATGGCTTATTTTACATAAAGCTGTAGGTGATACCTTTGTTTCCTGCAATAAAGATTAAGAAGATAATTTCTATTATAATGGCAATTTTTAATAACAGTACAGTTATTTAACACCTCTATAATTGCATGCCTGATCAGATTGCTCTATAACCTTATTCATGTGGGTTTGACCCTTTTATGCACAGTCAAAAGTGCGTATTTGTTTCTGACTTTGTTGTCCATAGTCAAAGTTCTGCTCCACGTCACCAAAGCCTTAAAGTATTCAATGAACTCTTTAACATGAGATTCAATCTCACAGCTTAAAAATTTAGGTATGGCTATAAGCAACTGCAGAGGGTGTGTTCTAATGGGAAATGCTGGCACATTTATTAATAGTTGGTGCTAATATTATTCAATCATTATACTATTTTACACTGCTAAACCAAATTTCTTAATCTCCATAGTAATGTTTCTTTCATTTCTCAGATCTCCAAATGAGGGCTTCTGACATGATCTGACAGATCAGTGGAACTGTGCATTTTTTATGTGGGCTTTTCAATAGGGTGTGCTCAATAGGCATGACATTATTAGAAGAGACTAATCACACTAGCACATAATTATAAGTTTCTTTGAATAGCTTTTAAGGGTTTTTTGCAGCCTCCTGTTCAGAAACAAGGTATATGCATGCCAAATGGTATTATGCTTCTTGGTGTTAATTACAGTTTGCCGTGTCTAGCTCATTGTTCAGTTGGAAAAACATAATTATTTATTGAAATACCAAGCTGAGTCCTAAAAACTTCACTGCCCCTCATTTGTAGGAGGAAAGACTTATCTTTTTTTTTCCTTATCTTGAACCTTTCCCTGTAATGCTGTTTACCTTTTTGAAAACTCAGCAACTCAGAAAATCTCTTCCACTCAATCTGTTTCTGTACTGTCTCTTGTTTTAAGCTCTTTTTTGAGAAGTTGATGTTGCATGCATAAGGCTGTTTCTTGAAAACCAATTTAAGCCTGATTCAGATGTATTATTTTCAGCTAGACTTTATGTTGTTCTTGTGGACTGTTTTTTAAAATCTGTTATTTACAGTATTTCCCACTGCTTTATGTTTGAGATGCATTAGTGAAAATGAAAACATGCTGCTCCCTGTAGCCTAGGGACCATTTTAATATCTACTGGATGGACATTTTATTGGTTAAATCATTGGAGCAATTTCTCCATCTCCTGTCTTAACTCGCTCTGTGTTAACTTCTAATTTAAATATGCATTTCTTTGTACCACCCAGCTTTGCACAGCACTTTGTAATCTCTAACACCGTGTTACATGGATGCTGTGTGTGCTTAATGCATGCAGAGTGAGCACTGGCTGCAAACTGCCTGCTTAGAAATACAAAATACAGAGAGACAGAAGGGGAGCAGAACTACAAAGGCTTTTATCGGTGCTCCTCTGGGATGACATGTCATTGATCTTAGTAAGCAGCACCAGCTTTCAAACCTCCTGAAAATGTGCTCTTTGTTCCGCATCACCCACCTTTCCCCCATATCTCTTGCGTGCAATTATATGTAGTCTTTTTTCTTGGAAGCTGTGAACATGTGAGGTTGGATCAGTCGAAGCAGAATGCCAAAAGCAGGCAGTGCAGTATTGCCTTTCTCTTTAAAACCTGGAGCTCCTTAGCCCTGTAATTTCAAAACAGGTATTTATAAGGGTAATTGGGAGATAGTCCTCAGGCAGCAGCCAGGTAATGTTGCAGCGATGTGGGGTTACATTATATTGATATGTAGATATGGATACATTTGTGTGTAGGGAATAATATGGATGGTTATAAAGGGCACTGGTCTTCGTTACAAATGTAAAACATTTTGCATTATAAAGAAAACCATATTTCCAGAAAAAAAAAAAAGAGTCAGTTTTTTTGCGGCTCTACTAAACAATTCCCCAAAGGAGAATACTAAAGTTCCCTGAATTGCATTTTTGGGAAGGAACTGTTATATTTAATAGAAATCAGAGTTATTTTGGCCATTTTTCTTTTCTGCGAATGCTGGCTTTGGTAGCTGTCTCTATTCTTAGGATATATTAGTGGTAATCCTAGATGAGATGGATTATTATCAAAGGTAGCCACGTACTCCTCCTTTTCTCCTCGTCTTTTGTCACAGCGTTTCAGTGTGCTGCCGTGTCTGGGTACATCAGCAGTGCATCCAGTGGGGTTGGTGTGGGACAGCAGCCTGGACAGTGGCATGGGGAGGTCCTTGACCCCTGCTTTCTCCCATGCTGTGGCTTGGAGTGTAGCCTCTGCTGGGTCCAGCAGATTTTCCACAATGCCTTGAGGCTGTTTTTCCCTTGGGCACACACGAGTTTATTCAGGCACTTGCATACATGTATGAATAAGGCAAAATACCTTACACGTGTCCATGCTGCAGTAATTTAAAATGCCCTGGAAAACTAGACTTGCTTTCCTACTCCCACCCTGCCTAACTGGAGACTGAGTCAGCTGGGATTGCAACTACATCAGTTCGTCCCATCCTGCCCAACAGCCTTTCCACCTCCCTCCTGCACCGTCTGCTCTCCAGACCACCACAGGTCCTTCATTTTCCCTTCCTACTGCTTAGCAGTGACCTTTCTTACCGTGCAGAGCCCCCAGGGAGGCAGCAGGTCAGAGACACTGATGCTGCCCATTGCTGACCCTGACCCCCATGAGCTGGTGGAGACACAGCCTGGAGAAAGCCAGTCCTGGGAACTGGGCTGAACTGGGCTGCCAGGGATCAGTGGCTGCTCCTAAAGGACAGGTAAATTTGCAGCAGAGGAAGATCAGATAGAAACGCCCTGGGAGGACAAAGAGCCTTGCTCTGAGCTGTCAGCCTCTGCTGGAGCCCTGGCCCTGCGAGGTTGCTGGAGGGGGTGATGCTGCCAGCAGGGAGCGGGTCAAGGGCAGCCTTGCTCCCCCTGGGTGGGCAGAGGAGCCTGGACAGGATCAACAGAACATGAACAGAGCCAGAGCACAGCAGAACAGCAGAGCTGCTTTCTGTTTTTATTGGGGTTTACAGCTTGTTTTCTTCTGTCCTAAGCAAAAGCAATCAGTCCAGGACCAGTGACTGTATCTCTCTGGAAATGCGGACTTTTGTGCTGCTCATTCCCCCAAGTCTCCATACACAATGCCTTGTCTTCCCCACTGTCTCTCTGGTCCAGTTTTTAATTGCAAAAGGGTCAAAAATAAATGGACTTGAAAGCATTTGAGAGTACAGATATATTTATAGCTATAACAATATTTATACACCACTGAGAAATACTTTGTTTTTCCCAGTATATATTTCAGAGTGCTTTTATAAATATTGATGGATTTTAGACTTCTGGAAATAATATTCATGTCTCGGTTTTCATCTGCAAAACAAAGCTACTATTAAAAAAAAAGAAAAAACAGTTTTGGGATTGTAGTTGACTATAAACTGAAAGAGGTTTGTTGTAAACAGCAGTAAAAAGGCAAATGTTGATACCTCCCAAAATTACAGGGCTGTTCTAGGTGACAAATTATTCTCTTACATCTTTTACCCTGCTCAGCATTATTAGGTTTGTATCCGGAAAACCACATCCAGTTTGGGATTACATCATTTAGGAGGATGTGGATGAATTAGAGATAGCCCGGTGAAGAAAATTACAAATTAGTAGAGTTTCAATGTGTGACCTATAAAGAAGTGTTGAAGTGTTGTGTTTGCTCAGTCTAGAAGGGAAAAGACTGATTAGAAACAAAAGTCCTCAAGCACAGGAAGGTTTGTAAGGACAAAAATAGTGATAAATCATTCTCCATGACTGTAAAGGACTGGATTAAAAATAATGATCCTAATTTGCTGAAAGGAAGATCTAAGTTAAGAAAAAACTTAGATGCAAGAAACAGGCTGCATAAGAAGCTTGTGGAATCCCTGATTTTTCTGAACAGATTTTAATTATTTTATTCAGGGCTTTTCAGTCTGGAGGGGAGTCACAAAATCCTTTGCAAATATAGAAACAATAACATTTAAAAGTCTGTATTAGGAGAATGTATATGGAATAAAGAATATAATAATAATATGAGCTAGTTGTAAAGATTTTAGAAAGTTTCCAATCTAAGCTGCACAGAACTTCATGGCATCAATCTTCCCCTTTGTACAGGAGCCAGCTATACCTGCAACATTTCTGACAGGTATTTGTCTAGCACTTGTTTGAAGACCTGCAAGAATGGAAATCCCATAGTCTTGCTGAGCATCCTTTTCAACAGCTTGATGACTTTTCTTGATGTTTTGCTTCACGTTCCTTCACTTCGGTTTTAAACCACAGTGCTGCGTGAACTATTCACTGTGTAATTTGCTCTCCTTTCCAATTACTTTCTCTGTATTTGACGACTATTACCATGTCTCTGCACAGCTCTGATTCCCTCATCAGGTTTGTTCCCTCGTTGCTGCTTTCCAGCCCGGTGGTTGTTCTTGTTCCCCTCCCAGCACTTGCCATTTCGCTGATAAGAGGCAGTGCCTACGTTGAACCCAGCACTCATCCTGAGGTTTTATTAGTGCTACCCAGAATATGTTGGTCATTTTTGAGGTCTTACAATCAGACTTGACACAGCTTGATGCTGTCTGGGTTCCAAAGAAAAAAGAAAAGGGAGGCATTAATTGTGCCATGATATCCACTCATCTGTGGAAATTCCTGCTGTTGGATCTTGAGGCTGCCATACAGCTTTCATATTTGCTTTACACTGGCTAGTATGACACACCATAGCTTGTTCCACTGATGCACGCTTTGGGGAAGGTTTACTTCACAAACAGGTACCTCTGTGTTTTTATAATCGAATATGAGCAGAGTGGCTAATAGGATTATTGAGTCCAACTGTAGATGCCTGGCAGACTTCCTTTTATTTTTTCAGCTGCTAGAAAGGTTTAGCATTAGGAAGTTTAGGAGCAGAAGGAGGAAACCCTGAAGATTGCAATACCGATTTCAGTCTGACCATGCTTCTGTCGTGACTCTGAGTACAACTAATTAAGCCTTTAATTTGAAATGAAATTGTGTATGGCATTTTACTTTTACAAAGTAAAAACTGAAATAAAATCAAATAGAGTTTATAGATGTGTAGGAAATATTAAAGCATGCAGATGTTAAAAGATGTGAGACAAGGTTATAAAAATGGATTGTGGATATGGCTGACGTAATAAAAAACAAGCTCTTCTTTCAGGTAGGCGCTGTGTGATTCCTTGTGGTGCCACTCAGAGCTCTCTGCACAGCCTTCCACGTGATATTTGGTTGCTTGGTGTTTACTTTCTAATGAAACAACACTGATCTACAAGCCTGGTCATTCAACCATAAAATATAATTCTTTGTCCTATTTCCCCTGTCCTAAATCAAACAATTCTTTGCATGTTGCATTGTAAGTACAGCTCATTTCCTCCCTTTATGTCTCCAAGTTGCCCTTACAATAGAACTTGTTACTTGGAAATCAGAATTGGGGAACAGGTGCATCAGAGAAACAGATGCTGTAGCTGGTTCTGTGCCAACTCTACTGCTTAAACATCAGAAACGATTAAAATTTAAAATAAAACTCAATAGGACAAGTTTTCCTCAGTCAATAGTGCAGCTCTATCAAAGAGAAGTGGATTTGAGTCCATGAATTAGGCACCGAGGGTTCACCCTCCTTCTAAAGGTTTCATTTAACTGCAGGTCACCATTATCCTCTTTTCCAGCAATCATCTGCTAAATCTGGTAATTGCAACACTGACGTCAGCAAAGCTGGACAGGGGCACCCAATGGAGAAGAATTTGACCCTCTATTTTTTCACTGCTATTGTAGTAATCAAGCTCGTAATCAAGCAGGGGGAAACTCTCTAAATCCTTTCTGCTGTAATCTCCACATATTGCTGTAGACCTGGGAGGAAATTGTTAGTCCAGTCTGGGTTTTATAGAGCCAATTTGGTTTTGATAGCTTGCAAACAGCAGGGGGAGGAATCCCACCCTGCAGGTACGCTGTGTAGTTGCTGCGGTGCTTACCTGGGAAGAGGGTTTGCCTGATCCACGTGTTCCATGGGATCTCATATAAGTGAGTGGGAGTACAATGTCCACTCTCAAATTGTCAAAGGCTTCACCCAGTTTTGTATCCTCATCTGCTAACCTTTTACTGTAGTTGATCAGGGCTTGCAATCATCTTTGCTTAAGTTCTTTAAATGAGGGGTAAGAGTCAGCAAGATGCAACAGCAGATCTGCAGCTGCTTTTGTGAAACCTAGGTGGAGTTTGATACTTGTTTTTAAGTCTTGCCTTGGTAATTTTTCCACCCTTCAGTACCCTTTTCTAGAGTAAATCATACTCGTGTGGGAAAAGGTCATTTGAACTGAGACACTACTAAAAGGTGTCAGACTGGTTTCGAGTGGGACTAAATTAAGCCTACAGAAATAAAGATACAATTCCCCTTTAGTCACAGAAACATTTTGTCTAATGTTCATGGCAGCGTTGCACAGGTGGAGCTGTGGCACTGACCAGAATGATTTCCAAAGCTTCCTAAAGCAGACGGTAAGCTTTACTGGCAAAAGGATGCAGGTCAGCAGGTTTGAGTCTGGTTTTTGGAGAGGGTGAGCAGCTCTGGCCAGCACCAGTGGGCAATTTCAAATAAGGCTGGTTAGGCTTGGATTCAGTCTGTCTGCATCTGATTAGAAGGCCATTTGACAGTAGTTTCTGGAGAAGTTTGTTGTGTTTATCATTGTTTGAGATGGAAGGGCAGAGGTTGTGGAGCCAGGAACTGATTCAGAGAATTACTAGGACTGCTTATTTTATGTCTGTTTTGCAAGTTCTGGTAACTGCTCACAAGTGAGGCACAGAATGGCAAACCACTTGAGAATATGACCTTTGAACTGGAGAAATTTGAATTCAGAGTTGACAGAAAACTGAAGAGTGTTAGCAACCTGCACTTCTCAGAGATGAGTTCAGAGCCAGAAGTTAATTAAAATAAGGCAGGGAAAACCTATTTCAACCAAAGCAACCACTTATGTTCTTTAGATTTAAATCTGATGGACCAGATAAATTCATGGCATTGGCCAGATCTGGTCTGCTAGCTGAGAGCTGTCTACAAAATCAGTTTGAGTTGAACGAAGTAGAGGGTTTCACCATCTGTGAGCAGTGCAGTGGAATGAAAGTCTATTTATCAAGTGAGGTGGGCTGCTGAAAGGGAGCACTTCAGCTTTCCTTTTCAGAGCTCATTAGTCTGTGTTCCAGCTATAGCAGACATACTCATCATTTAATCTGCTTCATAAACTGGGTTTCTGCCAGTTTGTTGTTCTGCACTTAGATGATTGGTAAATATCCTTCCGATCAGGCTTAGCTCTTTCTGGACTCTGGTATAGAAACTGTCTTATTTCTGGCTTCAGTGCTTTGAAGTCCTTCAGTTTTGTTTCTGCATTTACACCTGGCAGCATCTATCTTCATATCATTGTCTTTTTGACCTCAGGGACAAAGTGAATGTACAACATTGTTGAAAATAGATCTGAATAATTAGTTTTGTGGTGGGGCCAAACCAGGTTTGCTTTTAACTACATCCACTCTCAGTTTGACATTCTCCCTTTCTGTTTTCCGTGGTGACTGATTCTGTGAAGTACTTTTGCTTTGCAAGTTGGCCTTACCTCTTCCAAAGCTCATTTTGTCCGTAAGTCCCAAGTTATTTCGATTTCTGCTTTAACATCATGTAAGTCCTATTTCGACTTCGTTCCAGAGATGAAGAAAGGGCAAGAAAAATTAGTTTCTTTGTTACTTTTGCTCTTACAATCTTTGTGGAGTTGAGAGTGAAGTTTTTAAGGGTGGAATACGTGCTTCCCACCCACATTACCATTAAGAAGGTCATAGAGCTCATCAGCCTCTCTACTGTCTTATTTTTGGAATTAAATGAAAAGTTAAAAGGATAGAAAGTCTATTCCACTTTTCCTTGCATATTTACAATATGATAATAATTGCAGCTAATGTTCTCAAAGTTAGAATTATTATTTCTAATAGTTCTTGATTTGAAGTATTATGGTATAGCAGTCAGCTTGTCATGTCTTTGACAAACACTTTATCATTCTATTTAAGGGATCAGTTTTAATCTTCAAAGAAAAGGGCTTAGTTAATTTAGAAGTCAAGCAGAGAGATGGCAGTCATATGAGCTTTTAACACAATAGATATTCATAAAATATCCCCCATAAAATAGTAAGCCTTAGGGACAGAAGCAGTAATATAACATCCCCTCTTTTTTCCCTCCTGCACATGTCTACTCCCACTGAGGATGTCAGTGTAGATTCAGAGTCACCTGACCTGCCATAAAAAAATAAGGGTTGTTAATGATCTCCTGTAGAAAAGAAGAAAGAGCAGAGCCTTTAAGGGAGCTGATTCAGCGAAGTTTGGGTTAATGTTCCTGAAGTCAAAGAGAGGACTGTCTTACTCTCAGAGCAATTATTAAATGCAATTACCTTTACATTTGCAATCTGATGGCAGAGTAATACAGCCTCCTGGGGGAAGGGAAAAAACTCCAGTATCAGGAAAATTTAAAATGAGACTGAATAAAATTTGCATGAGTTCCCATATGCAGCAGCCCATTAGTACTGCACTGCAATGAGACCTATCTCATGCCTTATGGTCCCTTCCAGAGGAAAGGAATTTTGGCCTGAACAAGGGCTACTTCATCATCATGATTATGGAGCTATTCTTGAACTCCTGTGAACTCCTATCTGTCTGACTCTCATACCCATCACCACTTTTGCCATTTTCATCCCTGCTGGCAATTCCCAGCCTTTTCTTCATCGCACCCTAGAAAGCCATCGGCATTTCTTCAGCCTACTGGGTACAAATCCATAAGCAGTCAAAAAGGCATTTATATACTTAACTCTAGGAATTGACTGCTTCTCTTCCTACCCCTTTACTCCCTGTCTCCCAAATGACAGGCACCTCATTTTTATCAGCTGCCTTTTTTTTTTTCCTGAGTGTTCAGATTTCTCTACATGTGTGTGCAGAAATGCCAGTTATGACATATCTTTGTGCAGCTCCAAAGCTGCTCTATACCCAAACAGGCTGAGTCCAGCCCAGCTGCCCAACCTCCAGTGGGAAGCACAGACAGGTGACATCAGGGCTGCTGGAGAGTGGCTTTATACACATGCTTGCAAGCAGCAGACCCTGTTATTTCTCTTTCCTGGTTGAGCTTGGAAATTTTTCTACCAGATTATGAGTGTGTTAGTCCTCTGGGAATGAAGGCAAATCCACACAGACCCACTTTCTGCAGGGTTAGTTGTGTTACTGTTCATCCTGTGTGTAACACAGACCATTGCAATTGCTGTGAGCTGAGCCAAAGGGCTTTAACTGGAGCAAAGCATCTGAGTCCTGAAGATACTGAACTGTTTGCCAGCTGTGGAGGAGAAAAAAGACCAATATGTCATCAGTGCTCAGGCTTTGTGCAAGGGGAAGGAAATAATTCGAGTGCAGATTTTTCAATGAACCAAGCATGCCCATGGAACAGGAGGAGGTGAAAACACATTAACCAAAACCCGGGGGGAGATTTCCCTCCCAAACAAAAATAGGGTGAGCAGAGTGACCTTGTGCGTGTGATCATCTCCTCTGCCTAAAAGGCTTCCTGGTACGTGAGTGAAACACAGGCACTTTAGTGGGCAGGGGAGAAAATCTCTGGACACACAGCCAGATTCTAGAAGGGTATTTGCTGGCATCCTGGCAAAGTCTTTCAGTGCAAATAAGAAAGATATCCTGTAATAAATGACCAGTTTTTAAGAAGCTATGTTTGAGGATTTTTTTGCCTAAAATAATCCCACAATCTTTCCTCCGTAACAGTTCCATTTTTGGCAATTCTGCTTGAAGAATCTTTTGTATGAAATGAGAGCGTTTGAAATGAATCATTTAATTTGCTTAACTTAAAGAGGTTCCTACTACATTTAATTTTAAGCTGATTTTGTCTAATTAAAGTTCAAGTCACTCTTAAATATTTAGCCTCATTAAATGAAGATCCAGGAAAGAAAATATATTAATCTTTTCCTTTTTTGTTTTACCTGCAAAATGCCTTTTTTCGGTCTTTAGTTTTGAAACACCAATTTAATTTGAGCTACCAGCATGAATAATTTCCAGGGTTTCAAGCACAATTTAGTCTTTTAAATTGAAAAGCTAGATCAATGAATTCCCTGTTACGTTAGAGACTTTCCTTATAACAGTTTTGCTGAGGGAGAGAAGCAGGGCATAATCAAATTCCATGTTGATCAAGTGATCATCTGTATAAAGGACTAGTTAGTTATGTAGCCTGTATATTTTTGTACACTTGAAAGATTGGTGAATTTTTTGAGGATATGCTTGCTGAGGTGTTTTACTAACTTGGTCTCGTTGGCCTGTATCCTCAAACTTGTGCACCTAGAGGGCAGGAGTATGAGATCTATGAGTTTAGTTCCAGGATTTCAGTGGGATGGATGGTTACACAGCTGTCTGTGAAAATCAGACCATTTTAGGGGATTCTCCCTCTGCAGTCGGTCATCCAGTTCCCATGTGGCTAAGCTTGAAAATGTGAACTTGATATCTATCTAATAAGCAAGCACTGGCTATTTTCTCATTGGTTCCCTCTGCTTGTTTCTTGTCTGGTGTTCATGTTCAGTTATTTTCTTTTTTTTTTTTTTGTTTCCCCCAGCCTAACTGACTATGACACCAGACAAATTAGTGAGCATTTTGTCTCCATGACTAATCAGTGAACTTTCAGTTTTGGCACTGTGTTTTAGGATTGCTTAGAGGATAAATAAATAAATCAATCAGATATTCCTGACAACTGTAAAATAATTATACAAAAGAAAAAAAAAGTAGGAAAAAAACACTCAACAAAATTTGAGTAATCACTTCATCATTCCTTAATGTGAAATCAGAAAGTACATGTTTTTTTTGGCTTGTATAACTGGACATGATAACTTTGAGTCAACATTACTGTTTCCTTCATCCCACTGGATCTTCTGGTGGTTGCTACACAGGACTGAGAGACTTCCTTTATCTGAATTTCTGATGGGTTAAGTTGGAGTTGCAGTTTCTATTTAGAAGTGTGGTTTTAGTCTGAAATGGAATATGTAAAAATGGAAATTGCTCTCACAGTGAATCACAGTCCTGGCTGCTGACCTGAGTGACAAACATCCTTTTTTTCCTCTTGCAAAGCTGGTGCTGTTCAGGGACGCTGTGTTGGCTTTACTTGTGCTGTGTCACCACATTGCTAACTGGCTGTAAGAGCAAAATCTGTTCTTGTTTAGTATCTGGTCAGTGTTTTTGTTTCTGATGGTGTTGGACAAGGCGGCTGTGGGAAGATTTTTGCCCAAAGATGTTTGTTTTTTTACAGTCAGGATGGATCTCAGTTTGCTGCCCCCAGACTGGTTGCCGCTGCAGGTCCAGCAGCTGGAATATCCTCACGTGCTCTGAGCAGTTTTGGCCTGAGGTCTCTGGGAGAAAAACAAAAGCAATTCTTCCTATCTCCCGGCTACATTTGTTTTATGTTTTGGAACATAGGGTACAAACTCTGTGCCTGAGTATTTGACCCTACTTGTCAAATATACAACTTCTCTTGACTACAGTTAAATTTAAGCCAAGATGTCAGAGGGCAGATTTTGTCTCAGCCAATGCAAAATGGCCATTTTGATGCAATTTGGTCTGTTAGGTATTTTAATGCTAAACAGATAAACTTAAGCCTCCGTACATAATTTTCTCTGAGGCCTTCTAGCCACTTAAACTCTGGATGGCTCATAAATACATAACCTTAATCAATTCAGGTGGTCCAGAAAGAATTGTGAATATTTGGGCTATTGCAAATATTAATATAAGTAATTCCTGAAATCTTATTCAAGGAACCAAAATGAAAACCCTTAGCCAATCCCTGACATAAAGAGATGAAACCTTGTGGAATAGTTATAGAATACAATAGTTGACTTATGTTATTGTTCTGAGCTTTGTTTCAGGTGAATTACATCCTCAATTATGGTATCAGTACAGTTCCCATTGTATCCGTTGTAATGGTGACTGCAAAAAGCAGGCACCCGACACAAAGCGTGCCAGCGGTCAGCTGAAGTGTTTAGTTTATCTTCACTCCCGTGGATTTATATCTGAAGGAATGTGTTTTTCCAAAACTGCTCTGTCTGCCCAAAGACACGGCTGCACAAAATATTGTTGTGGGTGGGTGAAGCTGTCCCTCCACACCTGACAAACGAGCGCCCTGAAGACTCCCCTGTGAAATGCCGTTCCCAGGATAAGTGGTGTTCTCAAGGTCAGCCTGTTTTCTAACCCTTGTGCCCTTTTCCTTTCTTTCAGGGTTTTGAGGACCCCAAGGACAAGTAAGCAAACTTACTTCTGTCATACGCTGTTATGTTTATACATTTTGGGATTTTTTTTTTTTCTCATATTAAAAAAAGACAAAAAGTGATGCCCCTAAGCCAAGAGTAATGCCTGGACTCCCCAGAGGTTTATTCTGGAGGGTCAGCCAGTTGAAGGCATGGAACTGACTGATGTGCATTCAGAACAGCCACTGCCCTCAAAATATTTGTTTGTGTGGTTCTAACTTGCTTTTCTAATTAAAATGCTTTTGTTGCATTTCCCCTTGCCCTGAGTATTCTCCACTGTTTCTTTGAAAATAACCCAAGACAAAATCTTCCTGTAAGGTATGTCTGTGTTGGACAAGCCCAATAAGAAAAGTTTATATATGTATTGAAATGCATTTCTAGTTTTTGAGTTTATTTGTATATATTTTATATTACTTGTTTTTGCTTATTGGTTGTTTCTATATATAAAAATGAACTCAGAAATGATAGCTTGTTTGAGAAATTAAATTCAAAATTTCATAGTCTAAAATATAACCCCATCTGAAGCAGCATTTTAATTTTTTTCTTATAGACTTTAAAGGAATAACAATTTAACATGAGTGGTATTTTGAAAAATTGCCTTTGGAGGAAAACCCCCCAAATGTGTTCATTTTTTAACTTCTACAACTGGATATAAAAAAACATTTCCTGTATTGTAGGTATTTAGAATAATTTCTCATTCAGTCCTGCTGAGTGGCATTCCTTACAAGCTTGCTTAGAGCAAGATAGGCAACAGTAGAGGAGACTGATGTCTAAAAATTTGTTGCCCTTGCGCCTTATCCTGTTTCTTAAGCTGCTGGTTAGGCCTAAGTGGACTTCTGTGAGCTGGGACAGAAAAATGCTTCTGTGTCCCTAACCATCCAGCTGTGGGAAAATTCAAGTTATGGTGGTTGAGCATTGAGAGCAACTGGCTAAAAGGAAAAGGAAAGTGATAAGTTTGAACATGGCAATATTGAGTCATTCTCTCCTTCCCTTGCCCTTCACTGCAAACTTGATTTTCATAACATTTAGCTCTGTGCACCCTCAGATGTTTCATCAGTTCCACAGCATGTCAAGGGACAGTCACCAGGGTTTCCTGTTGCATCTGTGGCTGCTGGAAACTCAGCTGATGTTAGATGTGTTTTGGAGAGAAAAGAGCTAACAGATTACAACAAAATAATTTGTAGGAATACAGAAAATTTCAGTACCCCTCATGAAATAGCATTTTTCCTCATAGTTTTTGCAAGAAAACACAAATTCAGCTGCCTCAATGTTGGTCCACGACAGAGTCGCCCAACAGCTGAGGAACAGCATCTCCTCTATTTCTCCAAGGACCATAAGATCTCTCCTCTATCCTACAGTTTGAAAGGTTCCTTGGGCTGTTACAGGCAATAGCTGAGCTGTGTATTTACACTGTTGACTCAGCGTGATGCCACCTTATCATACAGATTGCAGGATTTTTGCATTTCTGTTCAGCACCAAAAGAAGCTACTACTTGACTCAGAGTCTCTTCATCCAGAAATCCGTTTAACTCAAGTACAAAGATTTGCAAAAAAAACCACCAAAAACCAAAAAGTCTAGCAGGATATATTCATGGTGATATTGGTTAAAATTTGATGCCTAAACCACGTCAAGTTCCCAGCTCCTTCACATGCAGAAACACTGAGGGTCAGTACTTTTAGCTCGCAGCGAAGGAAGGTGTAGGCACCACACACCTCTGAAAACATGGCCTGACTCTTACGTGGTTTCATTATTGAATCTGGGCATGGAGCATTTAAAATTATGGCATACATGTAGTTTTGGCAGTGGTCACACTCTTCATTTGCAGAAAGTAATTAAATCAGCAGAGCATTTTTGGACCACTCTGAAGCCAGCATCTCTGGGTTAATTGCTAGCTTTCACATTTGCAAGTGGAGTGCAAAAGTTGCTCCAAGCTCTGTTCATGCTGTTCCTGTCCCTTGCGACAATTTTATGTTGGCTTCATTTGGAGAAATCTCAGCAGTGCTTTTAAAAGGTGTTTCTGGAAGTTTCATGGTGACCTGAAATCCTGGATTTCCCCCCCAACCCAACCACACTATTGATGTATCAGTACACATTTCCACATATGAATTTCATTAGTCCATGGCAGTATCTCAGCTCTGACTTACAGGCACTGCCTCCAAGGCAGTCCTTAGCATAGGGAACTTTTGTCTTTCAATATAAAATTACATTTATGCAAATGTCCTCAAACTTGCTGTACAATAATTTAGTTTGGGTACAACGGGCTGTGAAAGTCACCTGAGCAGCTGGGTCTGTGCAAGCTGACTGAGCTTCCCTGCAGTCTATGAGAAGGTGGCTGCCCACTGCCAATATCTCAGCAAGGCCATTTAAAACCTGCAGAGATATTTCTACACAGCCTGCAACCACAGAAGTTACTGGAGTATTAGAAGTGCCCTCAGAAATATAAGGACCTACTACAAAACTGGAGGCAGCTGAGGTCAGAGTCCAAGCAGGCAGTTTCTTCTTCTCTTTGCATCTTCCTGAGTGGTGTTTTTAGACTGGAACTTGAAATTTATCTATGGTTCACCAAGGTGCTGAGCCAACTCTTTTGCTTCAGTTCTGGGGGGAAACGTATCACATCTCTCGTATGTGGTATGAAATGACTAAATGTGAATGACCCAAATGTGTACATAACTCACAGGATCTTGGAAGACATTCTGTAAATACGAAGCCTAATTATTTCCTTGCTCACTTTTATGAGCCCAGAAGACATTGTGAGGACTGAATGAAAATAAGCAGCATCGCCTTGAGTGCTCAAGCAGATGTACTTCCTCTAAGGAAACATGTCCTGACCTTGTAGGGAAAAAAAAAACCACTTTTATTTTCCAAGAGGCATATATGAAGTTCAAGGTATTAAATAACTGTAGAGCCCCAAAATAGAAAAACTCTGTTCCCCAACACCACTGAAATACTAAGGTTGGCTAAGATAGAGATTAGACCTTGAGACAAGCTAGGTTTGCAGTTTCTATGTGGTCACTAAATAGATGCCACTGGTGTGTCATCATGATCCAGCTGAGGTGCAGACACGTTCAGCTCGCTGACTGGGGCAAAGAGTGATGGAATGGAAACGAGTAGATGGACCTGATTTATTTTTCTCTGACAAGAGGTACGTGGAAGAGTTGGTTTACAGAGGGCTTCTTAAAATCTGATCCAGTTTTGCAGAAAACTTTGAAAAAGCTTTTCTTTTGGAAAGGGACCTTTAACTTTTACAACAGAGTCACATTCTGGTTTGTAAGCTGCTTTGAGCAATCTTTGCTTCCAGCACAGTCATACCTGTAGGAGCCCACTGGCTGCAACACAGAGTGCATTGTGTGCTCTTGTGCAGTACAGATAAACCCAAGGAAATACAGCAGTGTAGCTTTTCACTGTGCCTGTCAGACCTCAGGATTTTTTTCTCCAGAGTGCCTAAAGTGAAGGTCACACAATATGAGGCCTAAGCTGCTGTGCCATCGTGGGGTTTGCACACAGAAATAGTTATCCACTGGAATATGCCCCAGTGCAAGTGAGGGGCGTGTTCCAGTGGATAACTATGGGCATATCCTGTGGATAACCTTGGAATTCATGCAAGCAGAGCAGGAAAACAGCACTTAGATTTAATTTCTGTCTATAGCTAGTAAGAAGGCAGGCCATTAAAGTGACAGCTACAAGTCATTAAAATCCTGTTAGATTTTAAAAATAACTAGAGTTTGAAGAGGTGCTTCAGGTTTCCTGATGTTCAGTGCAAAATGCCTCAGGATGATTAAGTTTACAGTGTTACTTTTTTCCGGCAGTTTTTGAAAAGCAGCCTCATTTTCCTGAAGCTGTAGCAAAGCATCAGAAAAACACTGACATTAAAGATTATAAGCAACCTAGAAATCTTGTTCCACATATTTAGAAAGCAGAATCTAATTTGTATTTTTTTGTTTGGTACCTTTTTCTTTTGCAACATTTCCTTAAGTAAATACCTTGTAAACAGAAATTTTTTTTTTAATGTTTTCTGCTTCATACTCATAAATAACTGTGTGAAGGGGGGATCAGGCTACATTTTTTCCCCTGCTTGTTTGTTCCATAAACTTTTTTTTTTTCCTCAGAAAGGGAGAATTATTCAAGTTTGGAAATTTTCATGGTAATATTTACAGAAATTATTATTAGTAAGCAAGCAGTAGGACTGGATACAGAAATCTTTTTGCCAGTTCAGGCACTAACAGCTACGACAGCACAGCGGTGCAGGGAAGAGTAAGTGTGAGGACTAGTGGGAGGAGACTACTCAGTGGTTTTAGAGAATGAGGGATGGTAATGAGACCTTAAGGCAAGAAAATGGATGTAGTATTGAAAAAGGGCAAGTAAATCAAATCCTGTTAGTAATGGACTCAGGACTGGCAATGAGCTGTAGAGGTGATATCATTCTCCTCTCTGCTCATACTCAGTTTCCCAACTTGAAGCTTTCATAAGCGAAATGCCATTAACCTCCAGCTTATTATACAGTGGAATGATATCACATAGTGAAGAGGCAGCAATTATCTTGTCCTCTTATGCTCCCTTCTCATGGCATCTTCAGGAATACACAGGAAAGTATGAACCCAGAGGATGAAGTGGATGAGTTCCTGGGCCGTGCCATCGACGCCAGGAGTATTGACCGGCTACGCTCTGAGCACGTGCGCAAGTTCCTCTTAACATTCAGGGAGCCTGACTTGGAGAAGAAGGTACTGTGCTCTAAAAACCATTGCAGCATGTCATTCAGGCTTGTTATGAGTTTGAATTCTCCTGCGTAAGGTCAAACTTCTATATTTATAGGTACAACTAGTGTTTTGGTGCTGGAGGTGGAGCTGTGGTCTTAAAACATCCATGCTTCGTCATGGAAACCTTAATATACGTGTTCCTGGAAAGTCACAGTCATTTGAAGGGAGCACTTGCCAGGAAAATGAAGCCATTTCTATCAGACACAGATAAATATGCAATGATGAGCATTAAAGGGAATTCAGAATAAGCTACGTTGTTTCTCTGACTTTGAGGCATCCAAACTGAGATTGCAGTCCCACTGAGCTCCCTCAAATCACTGGTGAAACCCACTTTAGTCACCCTGAGTACTATTAGGGTTCTTTGGGATGCAATCTCTACTCTGGTCATTTTTGGGAGCTCATTTTAAGCAACAAGTACAGTTCTCTATCCCACAAATGTGAGA
Source organism: Empidonax traillii (assembly GCF_003031625.1). NCBI lineage: Eukaryota > Metazoa > Chordata > Aves > Passeriformes > Tyrannidae > Empidonax > Empidonax traillii. Next base: position 1,089,122 of record NW_020955354.1, read on the forward strand.
AAAGGGAGAAACAGATGTAGAGGCCCCAAATAGCCAATTACTTCCTGATTTGGTTTCAGAGACTGTTGTTGTGAGGCAAAGATCAGTTCGGTTTCTCTATATAATAGAGACAACATCAGCTCTAGGTGGATGCAAAGTTAAATTCATTCCAGTCTAGAGGTACCCAGATGCTATTATTAAATTATTATAAAAACTGGTGGGTTTAATTGCCCAAAGAAAGTCATCCCTTTTTCTCTTTTTTTTTAATCCAAGCACAGATCCTTGGATGCTTGAGTGGTCTTCAGGTTAAACTCATTATTCAATGGAAAAAGCTTTGTAATAAGTTTGCACTGATTATGTTATAATTCTATTTAGAAACAGTCTTTCCATGACAGGAAAGACACCCTACTGCAAAAGCAGACCTTTGAAGGTTTTACAGCTGTTCAATTAATCAGTGTGGGACTGGATAAAAGCTCAAGCACGTAATTTCCCCCCACCTCCTTCCCTTCAATTTTATAGCTGAAAACAGCCAGGGAAATTAGTGCTCACCTGTTCAGAGCACCTTTTATTTTGTGGTTCAAACATTGAGACTGTCTGTACTGAGAACCGTACTCCAAGCTAAATAAAGCATTGCTGGGAGTTGGATGCAGCTCCCGTGTGACCGATATGTTGACAAGTAGTTGGAAGGAGCAACTGTGTGAAAGCCTCATCGTCCTGGACAAGTCAAGCCATCTGCACAAAATGCACAGTGTCCTCATTAGCAGCACTTGTCCCTGTTGGGGAAACTTCCCATGGAAGAAGTTTAGGCCTGATGGCGGTGCCATAGAATCTTGGTCCCAGTTAATGCGTTTCTGTTCCCTCATGCAAGGAGTGGTTGGTGAATCCTCTCTCCACCCAGCTCTGTGGGTTTGTTCCCTGGCCTTTGGGTGTGTTCAAGCCCTTACAGCTTGCCCAGGGAGAAGGGGAGTTTGTGGTGTTAGTTGTTTGCTACCAGCACTGCTTTCCAAGGACCTAAACAGAAGCCAAGTAAGAAGTTTTTGCGAAGAGAAGGCAGGCAGCCAGATTTCCCACTAACATAGCTGTTTGTGTTTTTGCAGTACTCCAAGCAGGTGGACGACAGGTTTGGAGCCTACGTGGCTTGTGCCTCCCTAGTCTTCCTCTTCATCTGCTTTGTTCAAATCATAATCGTGCCACAGTGAGTATCCTTTCATCCCTTAGCTCCCATCTGCTCCCCTCCTCTATTGCAGCCTACTTTTCTTTGTTTTTTTACTTGCGAATTCAGAACACCAAGGGGAAGAGAAAAATCCTTAAATAATTCATGCTCAAGTGATGCGTGGTTCTTATTGTTTTCACTCATTTCTAGTGCAGATTAAAACCTCCTCACTGACATGGGAGGATTTCTGTTTTCCCGGTGTGATTTCTCTTATAATTTATCTCCATCTTAGGAAATTCAGTTCAGCACATTTATAAGCCTGTGGAAAACAAATATCACTAAGTAGGAAGGATTGTCTACGAAGCCATAGTACACATTCACAACACAAGGCTTGGCTGTCCTCTTATCTGTTGTGTGGAGGACAGGGAGGTGAAAAACCATCACAGCCTCATTGCTCAGAGCACTGAGGTCGCAGGGGTGCTTAACAGCTGAGGCATAATGTCTCATACGTTCGTTCTTCTGGACTCAGAGCAGCAGTGCAAGAAGAGAGACAGAGAGGGAGTTGAGCTACCCATGCCTAACCTTTGAGTGGCTCACTCCAGGTTTAGGGGTTGCAGTCATTTCTTTTCCCAGGCAAGAGTGGCATAAGCTCCACAGTGCTCTTGCAGTAGTCTGCAGATTTCTCTGCAAGGCACAGGATAACCCACTAGATCTTTCCTAGCAGTGAGCTCTGGAGACGTGGTATTTCTTCTCACAGAGTTCTTTAAAAATCCCTTAAAATTACAGCATGTGGGCATTTCCTGTGCTCTGGTTTAGCAGCAATATCATTCACTGAGCATCGCTGTGTTGGAAGTAAATTTGGAATTAGTAATTTTTAATCTGAAGAACAAGATCACAGAAGCTCTGAAAATGCTCCAAATTTATCTTCATTACAAGAAGACAAAAAAATTGAGGAGAACTCCAGTACTATTTTATGCCATTACAACTGCTTTCTGCTTCTGTTCCTACCACAGATCTTTTTGGAGTAGAGATTGGTTTGTAGTATTAAGATCAGATACTCAGAAGGTCACAGAAACAACATGTAGTCTGATGTTTGTCATTCACTCTCCCAGGCAAGGGTGCTCACAGAAAGATTGAATCAGCAAAATAACAAATGCGCTGTGTAAACAGACAGGTCTGCTTTGGGAAAATAGAAGTGAAGCTGGAAGAGGCTGAAAATTGAAATTAGATCATTCCCAGAAATAAAAGCATTGTTAATTACATCCAGAAATGTACTTTGAGAGTAACTCATTTATCAAGGGCTTACACTTTGGATTTCTGGATGTTGCTGCTGTGACTTCACACCTGCAGAGGCCCTCTACCAGCCTTGTGTTGCTCATCAGACTCCCTAAGCAGCCACTAAACTGTCTCCATAAAACCCAGTTTAACATTTAAATGACAGCTTGACAATTTCTGATGTGTGGCAACCATATGGCTGCCTCCTTTGTATTACACAGGAGCCGATCCCTTATGGCAGTGTGGTGTAAATGTGCTGCTCAGTCTCCCTCCATGCTGCCCATAGGGTGGCAGTCGGGAGTTTTTTGGAAGTTCTAAAGTGTCCTTGACCAGCCTGGCCTGTTTGAAATGTGATTTGGTTCAAGAGTAAATAAAATTCCATGTTTTAACTGCAGGTTAGATATACTTTCCTTCACGTTTTGGTTTGGTTTTCCTTATGTTTCAATTGCATAGCTTTGGTCTTTTACTGAAGGTAGCAGTTAAGCAGCAACTGAAACCACAGGTGTATATGTGTCACCATCAGAGTTTCATGAAAGACACACTGTGGAATTTGAATCTGAAACTAGAGACAGAATGTCAGTGATCATTTATGATGATAAAGAGGAATAGCTTTAGCGTATTTCACAAAGGCTCAAACAGTGAATTAGCAAGTACAATTATCTTAGTAGTCATGAGAGAACACAGAAACCAGCTGGCTTTGGTGTGGTTGGCCTCAATGTCACATCACAAGAATACTTCCTTTAAATTATGAACAAGACTCACTCCTGGGAGGGGGCCTATCCTGTCACACTGAGACCAATCACCAGGAAATTGGTGTTGACTATCTCCGTGATTAAAACAGATGAAAATACGTAGTACAAAGCTGGCCCCGGGATCCTCTTTGTACTTCAAAGTTGGGAGGAGCAGGAACCTCTCTAGCTGGCCGAGCTAAGCCTGTTTTCCCAGACTGTTCTCCAGCCGTGGTTCCTCCCATCCCATGCTCGAGGCAGAGCACAGAGAATGGTGCCACACCAACATTCCCTGTGCAAGCACAGGTAGCTATTCCCAGTGGGGCTATTCCCACTCAGCTGCACTGCAGCACTCAGCCCCACCTTCCTTCCCAGGGGTGCCTGCCCACAGCCAGCCGGGAGCCGACCTGCCACAACAAGTTGTTCTGTCACCTCCTCTACCATATGAAATGTTTTTCAGTCCCACCACTGTCACCCCAGCAGGAAGGTGATTGCTATAGAAGATGCAGCATTCTCTGCTCTGCAGCCTGCATGAGTAATTCTAAATAGGACAGAGTATCTGTTGGTATTCAAGGCACCTCATGTCTCCTACTGCTGTCCTAATTGGAAAGCCTGTGCAGTGTGTCATAGCTTGTAAAAATGTTGTGTTCTGGAGAGCAGAGCTGTGGCTATTCTATATTGTGTGCATTTAAAAAACAAAACAAAACAAAAAACTCAACCACCTCTCTTGATTTCAGCTCTACGTTTATGCTGGGTTTTTTCCTGACCTGTTTCCTGATCCTGACCACAGTGGTGTTTGTTTCAGTCATTTACTCCTGTGTAAAGGTGAGTACTGTGGTTTCTTTGTAGAGTGCTCTGCCTAAAATAACTGGATCAGCAGTTTGTTTCTTCAGCTAACAGAGCATGTTTTGTTAGCCTTCCTTTCCACACATTGTGATAAGGGTTACAGAAAAAGCCTTTGATAAGGCAGAATGAACTGCACACAGATGTTAGGGTTGGCATCTCTTTAGCTCAGCAGAAGTAATCACTCTGTGGATCTGCATGTCTATTAAGTCCCCTGCAGGCACTCTCATATTGATATAAGAAGAACACATTTTCCAGTGTGGAACGAAACACTGACCATTCGTTTCCTCCCTGTAAACTTCCTGCGGAGTTGCCTGTGTGCTGGCCCCTGCTACATATGCATGTTTGGGTAGGCAGATAATCAGAAGCAGAACATCATCAAGGAAAAATGTCCTGGAGGGAATTAAAAGCCTTGAACATATAGAAGTTTATCAGCCTTTCTCAGATGAGTGTACAGAGCTTCCAATATTCAGTGTGCTCTTTCTTATAACTGGCTTTAATCAGCAAAGAAATACATTGTGTGAAGTCCAAAAACACATTAATTCTTCCTGTCAGCCTGTGGTAAATTGGCACTGAGCACTGTGGGAAGCATGATGTGCTCATCTTTTGCACTCAAAGGTATTTCTATTAAAATGTTGATGTATTTGCAGTTTTGGGGATCCTTCTAGTCAAGCACTGTCTGAACGTGGAATATGCTCGGATTTGGGCTCCTTAGCCTAAGCTCAGCTTTGTTCCCCAGAGCCTGGAATAAAATAGTTTGGTAGTATTATGTTTCCTGCAGAAGGAACAGTGGGATAATGGATAATGTCAGGCAGATGATTTGCCTCACTTTAATTATCTTCTCTGTGCCATTTTCAACAGTTGAATGTGGGTGCTCTTGACAGACTTGCACCTTATATGTCTTTTTGACTTTTGAAAGTTAGATTTGGAGAATTAAGCTTTGCCTTCTTATATAATAATTGCTGCAAATTGTTCCCAATGAAATAAGCTTGAGGTTTCTATTTGAACTTAACAATTCACTCACAGGGTTTCTCTTGGCCTTATGGCAATTTTAAATGGAGCCTAGTTTGTAAGTAAGTGCAGCATCCCATTGTTCCTGCTTTTTTACCAGCAATGAGACCTAGCATCAGAAATAACAGGGCTAATAGGAAGGCTTGGGCTGGGAAATGGTACCCAAAGATGCCTGGTTATACTTGGTGAGTCCATTACAGGTGAGGATGTTATTGACTATCATTAGTTTGTAAACTGGTATCAGCAGTTAATGTGATTAGCAGTTAATTAACGACCAGTGTGAAAAGCTTTTGGTCACAGCCACAAAGAACTAGGAAAGTCAGTGCAGAGCTGTGCTGCCTCCTTCTGCTGCATTGGCACTGGCAGCACATCCCAGCACATTACCAGACGAGCAGAGCCACACACCAGCTCTGCTGGGGCAAGAGCTGTGGCAGACTTGGAACTCTGAAGCATCTGAGCTGGATGACTTGCAGCCAGATACATTCCAAGGCTCGCAGCTGTGTCACCCGCTGGCATTTATGGACTTAGGTTGTTTCCACATACTGACAGCAGCACTCGATTCTCCTGTCATCTGTCAAAACTTTTGGTTTTGGTTTGGGCTTCTTGGTTTAAAATTACCAGTGATTAATTTAAAAGGCACACAGGATTTTACATGTGACTCTAGACAGATGTTCAATCTTGCTTTCTTTGCCTTGATCTTCCAAATTCATGTAGACGAAGAGGTCTCTTCAGTGGTGCCTGCAACTGTTTTCAGGCCGGCTTTGCCTCAGTGCACAGGCTTTGGAAACACGAGACATCAGAGGAAATTCAGACTAATATCGGAATGTCAGGATTTTTCTGAAGGTCCTTTTATTTCCAACGATGACATTTCAGCGTGTTGGCCCAGCCCCACAGCATGCTCACATATAACATCCAGCGTGGCCAGAGCCTTCTGTGCACAGGTTGCAAATACTGAGATTATTGGACCTTCTTGCTCTGGTGCCTTTTTGATTTTCCCTTTTTAGTGCTCCAGGTTCACCTCTGCTGACAACATCTGATTATGAGGGGGCTTGTTTAGGGAACAGGTACTTCCAGCTTGTTATCCATGTGTCTGATGGCAGCAGCTCCTAACAGCTGCAGCCTACTTCTGTCATTGAAGATCTTGGTGTTTCAAGTCTGAGTTTTTTAAGCAATGGGTTTACCTGGACCATGGCTAAGGGGTGTTCCTTTATTTCTTTATTTCACTTTCTCTAGGAAGAGATACATACGGAAGGAAGGCACTTTTACAGATCGTTTAGATGAAATTTAAAGACACGGGAATGTCAGCATTGTTTGCTTTGTTTCACATACCAATATGTTTTGCATACCAGTGGTTCATTCCACACAAAGCTGGAAAGCAGGTGTCCACCCCAGGATATCAGCATAAGCATAACTTTTGCCTGTTTGCTGTGCTGTTACACGATAAGTGTCTCTTTTTATTTCCTCTTTCCAGCTTTCATGTGAGGTTTTCCCTCCCTGTTTCGGCCTCTCCATCTCTGGCTTTGACAGTGGCCAGCAGGCTCTTTCTGAACAGCTCGATCATGTTTTATTTTCTTTTGCTGTCATTATTATCTTCCACTATAAAATTCTCCACGGACTAGAAGTTGATCCTGGAACTGCCAGCACAGCCAGCTTGGCTTTCCAAGTTTCTTCAGCTGTAATAAACAAGAGAGTTCCAGTTCTTCCCTTTGATGCTCCACGAAGACTTGGCCACCGTGAGATGGTGTCCCTTCCCAGTAGAGTCTAAGGTCATGGGAACCATGGTCCCTTCACAAATACTCTGCTGACAGACATCTGTTTTGCTACTAACTTACCAAGTTCGTGTTTCTTAAAATCCTTCAACTTCTCGTATCTACACTGCTGTGTGGAATTCAACTTCTTGCATGGCCCTGGGAGCACATATGAGAGAAATTTCAAATTATCTTTTATGAGAAAATAAGTTTTTTCTGTTGCTTTACATAGGTGTACTTTTCTTACCTGTTTCTTTGGCTCTCAAAGCTGGTCTAGATGCTCATAAAGTATTTGGGTTTTTTTCTCAAGCAGGGGGAGAAAAAACCCTCTGAAAACTGTACTTTTTTAATAGACTAATAAATCATTGTGAAATAAGTTACATAAATGGACTTGCAACATCCAGTTGCCTGGAGATGTTGTGCTTTACTCCAGAAGTATCTTAATGTACTTCAAAATGACTCAAAGGCTTTTATTACAAATTGAAAAATCAGAACCTAAAGACCTCATCTCACAACGCAACAGCAATTATCTAAGCAGTTTTCCATGTCCACAATATGTGTTAAGAACACAAAAAGGAGAAATATTACTCTTCGGTCCTAAATCAGCTGTTATTGCAAAGTATGGGTTTTACTTTGAGTAATTTTGTCACGCAAATGACACCTGGATTTATGCATTTCAATCAGAATGAACTGGAATCAACCAGACAGTCCTATTTTCTTTTTCCCACTGTCTTTATTTTACTTTACATGGGGATTTTCAGAGGGCTAATGAGTGACCTCACACTTGTGTGGCTACCCAAACATGGATCTCAGCTGCCCAAATGGGTCACTTTCTTTCTTTCAGGCTCTGTTCTCAGTAGTGCAGATCCCAGCTTGGAGCTGCCATTTCATCAGACCTTCCCTCATCCTGTTCTTCACTCAGCAAGACTGAGTCTCTCTAAGAGGACTAGGTGATGTTGGACAATACAACCCAAGCAATGGTGCTTGGATTTTCAATGTACTGTAATGTCCTGATTTCCTGCTTCTTTCCCAAAGAGAGAAGGGATTTTATTTTCTTTTTTTCTGGAAAATTAGAAGGAAAGTAATCTTCTTTTATTTTTCCTCTTATATGCTATACCCCTGACTTGTGACTGATTTTATGGAGGGAGCACTGCCAGAGTGCAGCTGAATTGTCAGGGCTGAGAGAGGTCCCTTATGTCTATCATAGAAGTCCTCCAAGCTGCAAGTATTCCTGGTCTCTGTAGAAAGGGGACGGTGTGACTTACATTACAGGGCCTCCATGAATGTTGTTCACGAGGCAGAGGCTCCTCAGATGCACGGCATGATTGTGCTGTTGCACTCTCTATTGCAGTCCTGACCTCCCATGGATTTTGGCATTGCTTTCTTCTTCAGGACTTTTTCCAGCTGTACATGTTTACTGACCCAAAATTTTTCCTAGTTTACCAAGTAGTGAGAAACAATGTTAATACAAAGAAAAAATGTTTTCGTTAGAATTTAAGTGTCTTCCACTGATGACTTTGCGTGATATCTCAGGCTTGGTTCGAATTCAGGCTTTTTTTGGATCGTTGGCATCAGGGGCTTGAGCCAAGATCCACAATGAAGAACTCCCAAGTTTTATTTTAGGTGCCTGCTTTCCCAGAGATTACAGATAGAGGTTAGGTTCCTCAGTACCTCTGTGGAGCTTGGCCTTGAGGCCTAAACAAAGGGGTGGCAGAAAAAACCTGTCCTGCTCTATTCCAGTGAGAAAACTGCCTAAATGCACTACAGATCCTCCTTCTCCTTCCAAAACCTACAAAGGTTAGAGCAGAGGAAAGCCCCATTGCATTTTCCATATACCTGTGCTGGTAGGGATCTGTTAGCTGATGTCTGTGTGGAAGCAGCTGGACACGGTAGGGCAAAGAGATATTTTGGTTCATGACTTATCAACAGAGGACTTTTATATCAGCAAGGTTTATTTCTGAAAGAAAGGTATTTCCCTTTGTTTTGCAGTGGTTGCCACTGAGCCTGAAGGATTGCATAAGCTTTCAGAGAACTTCAGTCAATCCTCATTCAGTGTAAATAAGTCACAGCCCCACTTTCCCATTTGCCCCGGTCCCCCACAGAGCCTTGTCCTCTCCTCTCACCTGGAGTTAGCTGGATTTTTGTGTGTGTGCTGGTAGCAGGTGAAATCAGCTCTTTCAAAACTCTTGCCTCAACCTCTCCCTCCTTCTGCAAAAGTCGCCAGCTAATCAGCGCTCTGGCCGCTCCAGCACTCCGTAATTACATTGTAGGGCTGCTGTGTGGGAAGCACAGCACTGACAAAATGTTGCATCTCCAAAGATGTAAGAGTGAAGGATAAAAGGAAAAAGCAAGACTTTTAATAGAAACATTAGTCATAGTTAAATTGCGGTGCCGCGGCGCTGCGCTGCTGGTTTCTTTGTGTCTCTAAAAATACCCTCTAGTGGCTTGGTTATTCATGCAGGGAGTAAGGGAAGGGAGAGTTGGCTTCTGGAAAAGCTTTGGCAGTCCTGGGCAGAGCCCCTCTGCCCTGGCAGGGTGGTGTGGACGGGCAGGGCACTGTGGGGATGAGAATATCGCATGGGAGCGGGTCAGGGCACGAGGGTTTCCTGCCGTCCATCTCACATTGCTCCAGCCCCGAGCTTGCACTGGCACAGTGAAGAGAAAGGGTTGGTTTCTCTGTCTCCTGGACTCTCTTGTAGCCAGTGCAATGCAGGGAGGCCTCACACCATGCTGAGGGGTGATCCTTGCTGCGAAGGGTGCTGGGTTAGTCTCCACTTTAACACACAGGCTGTCCCTACCCAGAATATGATGCAGCACCTCAAGCAGAGCTCGCTGGCGGCCAGCACTCATTAGCCATTAGCAGAAAGCTTCTAGGTCTGCTGGTGGTGAGTCACTGGGACAGTCTGGCTGGGGGAGCTCTGTGATCGCCCTCACCCGCCGTTATTTTTAGCCCCGTGTGTGTGTGTGGTGCTCAGTGCCACAGACCAGCCAAGGCCAGATGATTTCTGCAGCGCCTTTCCGAGGGTCTGACAGATCACAAGGCTTGCCAGGGCTGTTTAACAGTCTGTGTCTGAAACGGCACCAGAAAGTCCTACGATATGCCCTTGTGATCAAAGGGATGTGACGTGTATATTCATTTCTGCTTCTTTTAATTTTTGCTCCAGTGATTTCCAAGCTCGAGGTCCTGGCTATTTCAGTTACAGATGGCTTCTGGTTTGATTCTCACGGCAGGATGAGCACAGCCCTGCAAGCCATGCTATTTGGGCTCAGGAGTCATCACTCCCATTAGGAAGGCCTAAGTAGGTTTGGTCAGCCAGCTTGGCCTGGTGCCACGAGGCAGTCACACACCCTTGTCCCACATCTCCCATCACCACCCTCGACCCCTGTGCAGCACCCCCACAGACCCACGCTGAAGGATGTGGGCAGCTCAAATGCAGGTTGTAATCTGTAAAATAATGGGTTTACTTGTTTATTTAATTGTATTTTTTTCCCACATGCAGCTTTTCCCAGTTCCTCTCCAGACTCTTTCTAAGAAGATTGTACAGTCCAGGACCAATAGTACCTTAGTTGGAGTCTTTGCCATTATCCTGGTTTTTCTATCTGCCTTTGTCAACATGGTAAGTCCATTAATTCCTTTTGATTCCCTCAGTTTTGCATGGTTTTCTTACTGGTGCTCTGCATCCTTATGATCCTAAACCCACTGAGTTTTATGTGATCCTGCCTGGTGCTCACAACATCTGAGGTCAATTCCCTTTGTTTTCTGAGCACAGAAAACAAACAGGAGCCCAACAGCTGCATCCCCATAGCCCATTATATGCCTGGCACTGATTTGTGCCCTGGTCCTTTTCTGATTCTTTAAATGCTTCTGCTGCAAGTATAGGAGCCAACCTGAGGCGTATCCCTGCGGGAAGGGCTGGCAGCACGAGGCTGATGCAATAATTTAACTCCCACCACACAGAGTGGGACATAAGTGTTGCGTGGGCTCTGCGCCAGCCTCTGCATGGTGCTGCATCCTGCTCCCAGTGCAGGGATCACCCAATGGGGACGCTGATGACTTTGCTTTGAGTTGCACTTTTGGGACTGAGGTGGTCTGGCTGTGCTGATTTCAGGGTCAGAGAAAGATGGGCTGTCCTCTGGAGCCCTGCAGCCATTGGCTTCTCGCTTCTACAAATGACTTTGTCTGAATGTGTTTTAAGGAAACCACTTGAATATTTCCTACTCTGCGTACATCTCTTTCATTTTTTAAGACAAAGGGAAAGAGCAGGTGAAACGGGCCTGGGTTTAAGCTCTGAGCTCAGAGGTAGCTACAAAGACTTCATGTGGCCCTCTGGTCCTCTCAGCTCTGGCCCCAGCTGGGGCAGTGCTGACTTGCACTGGCATGGACAGGCTTGAACACCTGAAAATCAGACCACTGATTGCTCTTGCCTCAGCATCCCTATATATACACAGCAGAGATTTAGGAACAATTCTATGCTCTGAGCTACTTGAATGGGAGTGGCATTGGCCCCATCACTGCCTTCCCCCATAGTCACCTGCAAAGGGCTGGTGTGGGCTGCTGAGCACCATGCAGAGATTAGAGCTTGGGTTTTGTGCATAATGTGGGATTCTTTGCATCCATGAACTGCTTAGTGTGAACATCAGCAAAATGGACAAACAGAGCAGCACAGGAAGGAGATCAGAATGGGCCTCTGCTGCTTCCTCAGCATAACAAAGCCTTTAAACCTTGCTGCTGAAGTCTTCCCGGTAGAAAGACCCCCAGCAGAAGCTTTAGACATGGCAGGGGAAAGTTATCAGCTCAAAAATTCCCATCAGCAGAAAGAGAGCAACAGAGCAGGGCCGTATCACAGACAGCAGGATATTTCTGTATGTGTAATATCTACAGCCCCTCTGCCTGTGAACCTCCCAGCATAAAGTTGTACCTAAAGTTAAGCATGCAGCTAGCTTTCTGGAGTGCACAGCCTGGATTTTGTTAATTAACATTTTGGGGGAGAAAAAACATAGCCATTGCACGTGCAGTAAAACATAAGCTGATGATTTCATGTTGCGTATTTTACACATTGCTACAGCCATTTCCATGGGTTTTTTTAACTGATATAAGCTATTTTGTTTTCTTTTCCTTGTCTGTGCTGTGGAGCTTAATACTATCTTTTTTTCCAGTTCATGTGCAGCACTGTGGATCTTGCCAGCTGCATGGCTGCTGAATACAACATCACTCCTGACCGGGTGGACATTTGCCTTATCAGCAACCTGACTTCCAACTACAGCCTGGGCACATTGCAGGGATTCTGTGACAGTCCTTTGCCCAACTGCAACTTTCCAGAGGTATTATGGAAAAATGGGTTTCAGAAGGGTGGTCTGGAAAAAGGCTATAAGACCTGTGTGATAAATCTCAGTGATTCTGAGGAAAGGAATTTGCTCCTGACTGGCATTATAGAACTGGCACAAGCTGCAACACTCAAACTTTAGTGTCTGAAGTTATTATCATGAGTCCACATTAATGTTTAAGATCCTTCAGGGCTGAATAATCAGTAGGCTTTTATAATTATTGGATCCTGCCTGTAGCTGGAGAAATGGCCTTTCTCCATGAGGTCCTTAATGGCATGAAGAGCTGCAAGTCATTTCAAAGGAGTTTGTGGGTGCTGAGTTTTACTCGAAAATCCGTTCCCTGAAAATCCGTGTCTAGTCATAGACACTTCTCTCCATTGTTTTATATTCTGATGAAAAACTTTTCTTATATATTCTTTCAAAAGGTATGGTAGGTACTGACCTCAGACAGGTTAGCAACCCAGAAGGTGGTCTGCTTCAATTTGCAAATGCAATTCCTACCTCTTCAGAGAAGGAAAGGAAAAAAAAACCAACAAACAACCCAACCCCAATAAGTTTTACACACTAGTAGAGTACTTTGCCCCCAAAAAAGTCCTTTTTACATAGCTATTCAATATCTTTCTCTGAGTTTTTAGGTCATGGCTGCTACATGTGTTCTCTACTGGAAACTGAAAAGGAAAAAAAAATCTGTCTAGGATGGGGGCAGAATTTATGTCAAGGTCATCTGGGTTTATGGGGACCTGGCAGATCTGATACCATCCAGATATCCAAGCGTCCCACTGAATGCATTTCCATTTAAGCTCACAGGAATGTGGTCCATATTTGACTCAGCATGGTTTCTGAGACCACCATTAATGTGACTTTCAAGTTTGCAGAGGCTTTAGTGCGTCTGCAGAAAGAGCCAGGGGCAAAACCTGGCACAGCGGAGAACGAGAAACAGTCTGTGCCCATCATGAACTTGTAAGGAGTGTTGGTTCAGGACAGGGAGGGGTTTTAAGCCATGCCAGTCAGTGGGGTAAGGAGCAGGGAGTCCCTCCCCTGTGCTCTGCAGGGCACAGGTTGGATCTCCTACGGGTGTTGCCTCTTGCTCCCAGCGTGCGTTCAGGAGATGGTGGGGTCCTACCCCTCAGTCGCAGGGAACATCCACCCTTTCTCCAGAAACTGAAGAGTCGAGCACAAGCTGTACAAGTTATTTTGCCTAATTTAATATATCAGCAATGACTATTAATAAATGAGCTCAGAACATGAGCGTATTTCTACTTCAGCTAGGGCTTGCTTTTAACTGAAAGGATGGATTGCCTAAGGCATATGATACAGGGTTTTTTTTGCCAGAAATAGGCCTGTCCAGGCAGAGTGGCAGCTTAAATCTTCACAGATTTGATAGCAGGAAGGTGATGGGCTGGATAACATGCCTCTGTTTCTTTTACATTCATGAAGTCTTTCCCAGGAGCCATAAATGGCACCCTCAGTCTGCAATCACATTTGAGAGCACTGGCATGGTAAACACTCAGCTCTCTGGCTGGCAGAAGCTGCTGCCCCACCACGTGTGGCAGAGGTTCTCCAGTACCACCCCCGTGCACATCTGGAACTGCTGGCCGGAAAAAGGATCATGGTGATGGGCCTCAGGGTCTGTGTCCAGCCTGTTTCCTGCCAGTGGAGTCAGTGTGTCACCTCAGCAGTGACAGTACTTTCCCGTTGGTCTCAAGAGGGTTTCTGTCCTGGTGTGTCAGTTGCTGATAACCCTTGATCCTGAGTGTTGTGCAGATACACAAATTCAAGTCCAGAATTTGGCCTTAAAGTACAAACTATTCCAGCATAACTGGGTGATTCTTTCTGCTGGTTCAGTGCCTGTGTCCAGGGCAAACCTACATCACAACCTTGGGTGTACAGCTGCGAGCCCTGTGCTCTTCAGTGTGAAGCACGTAACACCTGTAGCCTGGGAGAATCCCACAGACAGCCCCAGGTGTACATGTTTCGTCAGCTCAACTACATAACTCCCAATCCCTTTCTATCCCTCTGTTTAGTTTCCTTTGTTTTCAGTTTTGATTTATCCAGCTGACACTCATCTCTCTTCTGTTTTTTTTTTCCCCTTTTTGTCTTTATACAGTACTTTACCTACAGTGTCTTATTGAGTCTCCTGGCCTGCTCTGTGTTCCTTCAGATCAGCTGTATTGGAAAATTGATCCTTATGTTAATCATTGAATTTATATATGTTCTCATTGTGGAAGTGCCAGGGGTCAACCTTTTTGACAATGCAGATCTCCTGGTTACAGCTAACACCTAGTAAGTGCCTTTCACTTCTGAAATCTTCATTTCTTTCACCCAGTGATTTCAGTGTGGCATTAAGTGGATGGGAGTGCCAAGGCTGTGGTGCAAGCAAGGGAGGGGTGTGGTAGCAGAGAGGGCATGGCTGTAAGCTAAAGGCTTTGCCAGTGCTACTCTCCACCTCTGAAGAGCTGGAGAGTACTGTTCCCTTTAAGATCTTTTTAATGTGGGACTTGACTAATGAACTATCTAATAATAACAGAATGTAACTGGAATCAGAGTGGATCTGTGTTTCTTTTTTCCAGAAACTGGGAGCTGTAGTTAGTCATTCTTATTTCTTCTGGTATTACAGTCCCAATATAGAAATGTCATTTCCCAAAAAAGAAAAAAAAAGTCCTCCAACAAACTTGAGTTGGCTCAAGGATGTGATAATAAACCACCACGATATATCAAACCCAGCTTGGGGTGGTGGAACGGTGGTGTTTGATGTTTGGCCAGCGATCTCCTGCCAGTTGCTGCTGGACAAACATCAGCATTTGAAAAGCCAGTGTCACAGCTGGGCTCAGCACAGTTCCCAGCAGAAGGGCCTGGGGCTAAGTGGGAGTAGACAGTTGCCCTTTTACTTACAAAAGGTAGTTTGTGATCAGCAGGTCACACATTAATCATGGTGGCAGCCTCCTTCCACTGACATGGTTACCCCTCTCCCGAGGGTCACACCAGGGAGGGAAGTTTGGCACATCCACAAACCCGCCCTGCTCCACAAGTTTTGTTTCTTGCTGGGAATTGTGTGGTTGTGTTAACTCCTTGTTTTGATGATTTCCCCTTGTAGGCAACAATTGTACTTGAATGTGAGTCAATCAAATTATGCCAGTTTAGGTGAGCTATTTGTCAAGGGTGATTGCTATTGTTGCTCCTGCCTTGGACAGGAGGGTGGTTGAGAAGATTCCCATGGCCCTCCCCAGTGCTGTCTTGGGTATTATGAAATGGTTTGTGTAGTTGCTCAACTTTCCTGATGGTCATTAACCCTTTCAAGCACCTGGTTACTTCTGTCCTTCACATGAATATTCCATGATTCTGTGATTCCTGTGTGCCCAGTTAATGGATGTATAGCTTTTGCTGCCATTGACAGCACTGACAGTAATCACTTAAGTTATTTTGTTCACTCAAGTGAAAGAAATTAGGCAGGAAACCCCATGGAGCTTTCTGTGGGGAGTTATAGGGAGAATGAGGTTTCCTTCCTTTTTATTGAGATGTTATGTGTTCCATCAGCAGAAGCTATTTAGCATTTTCTAACACAATTAGTGAAAAAAAAAAGCATTTTGTATCTCAAAATATAATTTCATTCTTGTAATTCAAGCACTAAGCGAAATTACAGCACTTGGAAGTATAATTTACATCACTTCACAATCAAAATGTCAGTAATAAAGTGGAGAAGGTTAGCATGTTTTCCCAGAAATAGCTTTCTGTGATGCTGTATTATCTCTCACTAAATGGTATTTGTGTCGTGGTTTAACCCCAGCTGCAACTCAGTCCCACACAGCCACTCACTCACTGCCCTGTGCTGGGATGGGGGAGAGAATCAGAAGGGTAAAGGTGAGAAAATTTGTGGGTTGAGATAAAGACACTTAACTGGGACAGAAAAGAGAGAAAATAATAATACTGGTAATAATGATGATAATAATAAAATAGTTAGAGTAGACAAAACAGGTGATGCACAATGCAACTTCTCCCCACTTGCTGAACGATGCCCAGCCAGTTCCTGAGCAGCAGCCCCTGGCCAGACCTCCCCCCAGTTCACATGCTGAGCGTGATGTCATATGGTATGTATGGAATATCCTTTGGACAGTCAGGGCCAGCTGTCCCAGCTCTGCCCCCTCCAAAGATCCTGTGCCCCTCCAGCCTGGTGGGGCTTGAGTAGCTGGAAAGTCCTTGACTTAGTATCAACACTTCTTAGTGACACTTAGGACATCAGAGTGTTACCAACATTATTCTCATACTGAATGCAGAGCACAGCATTACACCAGCTAGGAAGAAATTTAACTCTGTTCCAGTGGAAACCAGGACACTGTTTTGTCCAAAAAACTCCTTGGATGGCTATTTATTCCCCCAATGTCTGGCAGCCCATTTGTGTGTTGTGGGAAATGGGAGCTCAGCATGTAGCACATAGTTCAGAGATGGACCTTGTTGTCCAGCTGATACTAAAAAAAAAAAGGCCACCATGACCTCATACTGCTTTAATTGGGTGCCCATTGTAGCTACATAATTACTGTCTGCTCTGCAGCCATTATGGTACTCTGACTAATTAGAAGTGATGCAGATGTCACTTCACACTTCTGTGTACAAACCAACCCAGCATGCATCCAGCTGAAGGGCTGATTATAGCACGTTGGGACTTGCTAGACTTGACTGCGGGGACACACCAGTGTGGTGACACATGAAGTGTAACTGGATGCACAGAGATGTTGTCATGTTACCTTTTCCCTGGGTGGAAGATAAAATTAATGTGTTGGTTTTAAAGCTGTGATGGAGCACTGTGGTCTTGTAAGTTGAGTTCCTGCACAGTGAAGCCCCAAGAGCTTTGCCCAGTGATTTGTTCATCAAGCCCATCGTTTCTGTCCAAGCTGTGCTCTGTGATTTAGAGAGCTGTCTGTCCTTGCCATCGTGGCTGTGAGATGTGAGATGTTCCTGTCCTATGGGAGCTGTCCCCAGAATGAACTGCCTTTCCTGCTAAAAATGTGCACTTAACTTGAGCAGGAGTGTGTTTAGCAAGCTTCTCTCTGATACCTTCCAGTAATTAAAGAGCCATCTGCCACTGGAAATGTCTGTTCCATGGGGGAACAACCTACCAATGTAACACCAGTATTGCTTGCACTGGGCATCTTCAGTTGTCCAAAATGTCGTTGTAAATACTGGGTTTGCTGCATTTCATGGTCCCTGCTGAGGATTTTAGAGCACAGTGAACTGGTAGCCCCAGTACGAAGGGTCTGATCTGCTCTGCTCCCATCATAAGACAGAGTGATAATGGGGAGCAGTGAGTCATCCTAGTCCAGGTAGTGATTTAGGGGAGCAGGGGAATCATGCTGCATGTGGGAAGTGTCTCCAGCTCCAACTAGATCCAGCCTTTAATGTGGGAGGCCTCAGGCATTTCAAACTGGGTCTGTGTCCAAGCACTCATGTTCAGTGCTGGATCTGGCCAAGAGGCCATGCAATAGGTTGTGTGCAAGACAACAGTGGGGTGCATAATCCGTGTCAGAAGAAATTACATGCTCAGAACTGCAGAAAATGTCTCAGAACAAAGAGGGTTAGAGAGTCACTATGCTTTTATTTTTGGATGTTATGCCCAGTTAGGCCCCCTTGGCTATTTTGATCTTGATGATTTCTATCTCTGGTTCTGAGGTTCCCACCAACCCCAGAAAACTGTGGCCTGAAGCTCTCTAGAGAGCTGTGAGATTCTCAAGCTAAACATGTATCATGTTAGTAGCCTGCAAAGTTCCAGCTGCATCAGTGACAGTACAGTAATTTTACCACTGATCTCCTGTTTTCCATTTAAATGGTGTTTTAAAAGATGCTTGTACGTGGTTCTCAGCCACCTAATACTCCACCCACACTCGAGAAGGAACACAGCAGCATTAAGCAATCAGTCAGGAGCTCAGACAGCTGCTACCTACCAGAAAGCTGCATTCCATCCTTTCACTGTCAAAGAGCTCACCCTCCATCTTCCCCAGAAGCTCTGCTTCACACAAGCACGGCAGTGTAGTGAATAGTAATAGATAGGAATGTGCACTTTTGTGTAGTACCCAGAGCCGGGCACAACGCTGATGGTGAGGAACTTGCAGAAGAAGGGAGCAGGATTAGAGTTAAAGGAATTAAACACATCTCCCTGTCACAATAAATGGAGAAGAGAGGAGCTATCCCTCACAAGATATTAGCCCAAAGCTTTCTTCCTTAGGTCAAATTTTCCAGTCTGACCTAATGAAGTAGTGATGGATGCACAGGCATTTGCCAAGCATCCCACACTGATATTAAAATCCCAGATGATTCTTTCACTGTTAATGCTTCTTAGATATTTTAATCACATTAACCATGTCACACCATCACTGTGGATTTTTGAGTGTAGCTCACTCAGGAGCCCGTTCTTCTCCTCCCCTCCCATCTTTCAGTAGTTCTGTGCTTTCAAAGGGCTGCAGCCCCACACAGTGTTAGAGGTGCCACACTGCAGAGGTGCTGTGCAGTGAAGTGCAGAAGGTTGAGTGCTGCAGGGAGTCACTCTCCTAACCTTGTGTTTGTGCTTTTTTTTTCAGCGTGTCTGCAAATAATACATCATCATGGTGAGTCACTTTGGCACGAAATGTTTTTATGGGTTTTTGTTGGTAGGTATTTTCTGTTCACAAGGTGCAGTATCAGCATGTTAACTCACCAGCAGTGTCTGGTATTTGACTATGCATTGCTGTGAGCTGGTACAACACAGTGCAGATCACCTAAGTGGGCTGAGTATTGCCCTTTTGTGTGTACAGCTACTCTCAGAGCATCCTCTTTCCTGTGGGACTTATGTCAGCTTTCTCTGTAGAGTGTCTCATAGCACTTATTTGTAATACAAGTCAAAGGTTTTAACAAAATAATTTCATACTGTAATTCATACTTGACAGTTTCTATTTGCGTGCTTGTCAGATGGGATAGGAATGTGCCTTAGTGCCCTTTTCAGCTTATAAAACACTTAGAAAATAAAGACCATTAAGAAGTGACTAATCAGAGAAGCTGCAAGTGCAGAACAGTTGCAGACTTCCAGAGCTGGGAGGCTGGGGGAGCCACTGCAGGTGACGCAGTGAGGAGCTGTCACCATTTCGGTGTTGCCACACTGAAAGTGTATGGCCATTCTCCAAAAAGTGGCTTTTGAATTGATGGTAACCCTTTCTAAGAAGTTGGATTACATTTCCAATTTCCAAGTCCTTTCAAAACCAGCACCCATGAGCCAAAGTCTCCAACTTTTTGCAGGTACTGTTTGTCCCTTTACCAACAGGGGCTTTGAGGGGAAAGAAAATTATCCTTTTCTTAAGCCTGGTTAGCCTTGAAGTGGGAACTGCAAAGCGTGGCAAAGCTGTGTTCCTCCACTAACTGGGAATTTCTGCCTTTTCCTTGGCTGCAGCTCCCCAGTGATGACACGAGTGGCTCTGAAGATTGTGACCCCTGTCATCATTACTGTCTTTGTCCTGGCGCTGTATTTGCATGCCCAGCAAGTGGAATCCACTGCAAGGCTTGATTTCCTCTGGAAGCTTCAGGTTAGTGGGTGTTGGCTGTGCTGGAGGATCACACAGTCATTGGCATTAATATAGAACTACTGTACATACTCTGTGCTTCTTATCCCAGTTATTTACTTCAACCCTTTGTTTCCTTGTAAATGCACTTTGGATGGTCCCCGCGGTAAAGGGTTACAGATCTGAAGGTCGAGATTAATGAATCTGGGCAACTGAGCTGTTACTGCTGCAGGAACCTGTAATGTAACAGAATTTCTAAATATGGGAAGCTCATATTCACTGCTGAATTGCTTCACAGAGTTCAGTGAGCTTTAGTTTGCTGTGTTCAGGGGTGTGAAAGATTCACATTTGCATTTTCATTCACTTTCCTGTTAAGCAGTGGGAACTGGCTCGATGTCCAGCCTTCATTAGCCCCGGGCAGCAGCACTGGATAACCAACACACTGGATAATGCCACACTGTGCTGCTGTCCCTGGGTTCACTGTTAATGTTTTCACTGCTTGTGCCCACGAGTGATGCTGGGGCTGGGGAGCCACAGGACTGCAGGTTTTGTATAGATTTTTTACCTTCTGGGTGGCAGAACATCGTTCTAATTATAGGTCTTTGTGGCTTGAGTACGAGGCACTGAGGAAGCAACAA
The DNA here is from genome assembly GCF_003031625.1 of Empidonax traillii. NCBI lineage: Eukaryota > Metazoa > Chordata > Aves > Passeriformes > Tyrannidae > Empidonax > Empidonax traillii. The sequence continues at coordinate 1,109,339 of NW_020955354.1, forward strand.
TTAATTAAAGCTCCTTGGGAAGCAGATAAACATTGTTATCCTCATTTATAAATGGTAAAACAATGGAAGGGGGGAGCCAAGAGATTACCCAGTTCAGGGCCCAGAAATACAACAACGCTGGATTCTGGCATTATTCTGTGCCTGCTTTTACATGTGTGCACATGAAGAGATGGACCATCTTCCACTGCAAAACACAAGTCTCTGCCTCTCCCTGCTTCTGCCCTCCCGTGCAGCTCTTCCTCTGTTTCTGTCATCCCTGCAAGTTCAATTTCAGCTTTTTTACCCTCCCCAGAGCAGTTACCAAAAGAGTAAGCACTGTCTGTCCCTCCTACACTAGGCCACTGAAGAGAAAGAAGAAATGGAGGAGCTGCAGGCCTATAACAGACGCCTCCTCCACAACATTTTGCCAAAGGATGTGGCAGCCCATTTCTTGGCTCAGGAGCGGCGAAATGATGAACTGTACTACCAGTCCTGTGAGTGTGTGGCTGTCATGTTCGCCTCCATAAGCAACTTCTCCGAGTTTTACGTGGAGCTGGAAGCCAACAACGAAGGGGTGGAGTGTCTGAGGCTGCTCAATGAGATCATTGCTGATTTTGATGAAGTAAGTCACAGAAGATCTGGGTGGACGGAGCGAACTGAATCAGTGAGTTTAGTTGGGCTTTGCTGAGCTCCTGAAGGAAGGTGGTTTATCAAATCTTTGTGCCATGCTTGCCATCTCCTTGCTCTAGAAGTCTTTATTTTTTTTCCACATTAAAATCCCCTTTATTCCCTTGTTGCTCCTCCAAATATCTAATCCCCATTTCTTCCTACACCTTCAGTAGCGGAGGCTCTGTCCAGTACTGTGTAGTTCTTGTACCAAGGCAAGGCATGTGGCAAAGACATTTACCAGCATCTCTGTGTTTGTCAAGGTTTATTTGCTTCTTTTGCTCTTGTGAAACAGATAATAAGTGAGGACCAATTCCGGCAGCTGGAGAAGATCAAGACCATTGGCAGTACCTACATGGCGGCGTCAGGACTCAACGACTCCACTTACGACAAGGAAGGGAAGACACATATCAAAGCTCTGGCTGATTTTGCCATGAGATTAATGGACCAAATGAAATACATCAATGAACATTCATTCAACAACTTCCAGATGAAGATAGGTAACGTCCCCATGTTCACAGGATTGCGTGTAGGCAGTAGTCATTCTGGGCTGGGGGTTTCATAGAGAGTAAAAACCATAGATCTTACCTTTCCTGTACAGTGATGTGAATAGTCTTGTGCCTGGTGGCCTCTTTGCCCTCTGTGCAACATCACAGCAGGTGTGTGCTGATTTCCAGGTGAGCAGCTTGCTTGTTAGCCAGATGGAAAATAAACCTTATCCTGTTATTTGGTGCTAGAAAGTAGCTCTGGATTGAGCAGGTCCAGCCTGAGCTGCCAGTCAGGAAGGCATAATGAATCAAGGCAGCCAACTTTTTTTTAAACATTTCTTTCCCCCCAGTTTGGCTGCAGCTTTACATGTCCAGGTAAAGCAAAATTAGAACCGATGAACCTCAGGATGTTTTTTTTAATTGTCTGAATAATAACTTGCCTCATGCTTCATGTGGATCTGAGTGGATTTCTCCTCTCCTTCCAGGCCTCAATATTGGTCCTGTTGTAGCTGGGGTGATAGGAGCCCGCAAACCCCAGTATGACATCTGGGGCAACACAGTGAATGTAGCCAGCAGAATGGACAGTACAGGGGTGCCTGACAGGATTCAGGTAAGGCATCCACTGGAAAACTTACACAGCCAGCCCTGTGTCACTTATGTGTTTTGAAACTTAATTAGAATTGGAATTTGTTTCATTTTAGTCTTTTATGCCACACGTTTACTTAAACAGAACTGAAAGAAAAGCCACCTAAGGAACGCTGGTGGGACCAGCAAGTTTCGTCTTTTAATCGTGACCAACATTGCAACTTTAGTCAAAAAACTGCAGTTTAGTGTTCTGGGTGGAAGTGTTGGGTGGGCATGGAACTGAGCTTCCATCCCCATGTGCCTCATTGGCACTGTGAGCACAAGTCCTGCTCTGATCCTTGCTCCCATTTGCTGTTTGGCTGCCTGTGACAGTAGGTGGATTTATTTTCCAAGGGCTTGATTCAGATGCATATTTCTGTAATTCACTTTACTGCTCACAATGCCATGTGTGGTGTGAGGCCAGCAAGGGTCCAGGCATCAGGAGGATGGGGATATATAACTAGAGAGGATGGTTTAAGAGATTAATGGAAACTGTGTGGTAATCACACATCTCCTTGGCCTTCAGACATGATCTTTCAAGTGATTCAGTTCCCCTGTCCTGCTTTTGCTGAGCCAATGTCCACAGTGACAATGTCATTCCTTGGGAAAGTATTGAAGGGTTATAAAAATAGAGTAACTAACTGAGGTAAAACCCAGGAGGGGCAGCAACGCTGTTTCTGTGACTGTCAGTTAACGGGATTGGTATTTATGCAACGCTCTTTAAGCTTCCCTACGAGATGGTCTGTGGACAATTTTCCTGCTACTTAAGCAAATCAGCACAGCAGAGTTGCAACAATAGGAAGCCAGAAATGAAATACTTAAAGCCACCTGGAAAAGGGTGAGAAAATACATTCTAACAATTAAATAAATGTCATCTCAGGAAATCTGATGTTTAAGCCTGTTATTCTGCAGCACAAGGGATTGTTTTTGACGGGCATCTGCAAAGAGAATTTGGATGCTGGCTAGAGTATTCCATTCAATCAGTCTGTCTCATTGCCCATGGCCTTTATAAAAACAATCCCGACTCCTTCTAAGCTGTACATCCACTGTGTAACTTCCAGCACATTTTTTAGGACTTTTTAATAAGTTTGTTTTCCTACTACCACACCAGTCATATAATGAATGCACCTGAGTAGACTGAACTGACTGGTGTCTTTTTAAAAATGTGACTCATTTGTTTTATTTTATCCTGTGACTTCCTTGAAAAATGTAGTCCCCCCAGCCGTGTACTATGTGAGACTTCTTTGTTTCTCAGGTTCTAAAGGTTGTGTTTCTTCAGCAACTTGTGCCAGCCTTTAGTTAGGGATTGCAAACATCAATTGACTTAAGAAACAAAATAGTTGATCCGTCTTTAATTTTATCCATGGATTATTCCAAAAGCAAATGAAAATAAGCTATGGAAGACATGGCAAGCATCTGTTTACTCTTGTTTATTCTGCAGGTAACCACGGACATGTACCAGGTTTTAGCAGCCAACAACTATCAGCTGGAATATCGAGGGGTCATAAAGGTCAAAGGCAAAGGAGAAATGACCACCTACTTTCTAAATGAAGGGCCTCCCATTAGTTAGCACCGACTGCAGCGTCACGCAAAGACAGATTTTGCATTACACAGGACTGTGAATTGGAGAAGAATCATTTTTGTGGCAGTGAAGCTGAAGATGTGGCGCAGTTGAGACTTCACACCGTGACTCTAGAGAGCTGGTATCAGCAAACTCTTTGGCCTCCCATCACGAAAGGCAAGTGAAAGAAACCACCTTGGAGTTGCTCCTGGCTGAGTGCTAAGTCGACCAAAGATGTGTACTACAGAGTTCACAGATAAGACATGAATTCGGAATTTTTTAAAAAGGCTGCTACCGCAGGATGACATAAGAAGCTATTTAAGTATTTATTGATGCAACACAACATTTACTTGGTTGAAGGAATGTATGATTCACTACAAAGCATTATTTTGGAATGGATTTGCACTCCCATAATGTTTCCATCCCATACTGCCAGCTATTTGAAGTGTTCCACTGTGCTTTTATTAGCTGTTTTGAATGGGCTTTCAAAACTGACACCCACTGTTGCAGCACACAAAAAGGCCTTTTAGAAGGGCATTGGTAATGTTTTAGTGTGAAAAGACATTATAGCCTCGGCCCCCTCTTTTCCCTTCTTCTCCATGGCTAAATGACTGCTCTTCTGAGTGGGGCTGGCACACCTGACCGAGGGAAGATCAGGATAAAGGAAGATGGCTCTACAACCGTATTTATTAAAAAGTCGTCTGTGCTCTTCTTTGGTATCTATCAGTTTACATGGGAAAGACTAGATGTAAACAAGAGACATTTTGTGGGGGGGAGCTCCCCTGAAATTTGTTGTGGGTTTTTTTGTATTTTTTATTTTGTAATATTGAAAACATGGAGATCTAACAGATATACCAAATTCTATATTTTGTAAATTATATAAATTAGAAGGCAGGCTGTCCACACCAAGGTGTGGGGGGAGGTGTATATAACCTGTAGACTTTTGTGTAATTTTTTTCTGCATAATACTCTGAACACAGACTTGGCAGTTTTCAGATTATCACTATACAATCAACCAACAACAAACAGGTGAGTTTCCAGGCTGAATCAGATGCATTCTAAAATGAAAATCCAGCAAAATCTGCAACCCCAAAGAAGAGGAAAAAACCCGCGGTAGTCACACAGTTGTTCCATGCAGCGTTCAAGCGGAGGCTTCCCAATGGAACCAGGACCTTTGAGTTTTAGCTACTGAGACGGTATCAAACCTGTCAAAAAGAGCTCTGACCAAATCTTCTCTTAACAGGAGCTCTTATGAGGGAAAAAGAAAAAAAAAAAAAAAAAAAGAAAAAAAAATAGCTCATTTGAACTTTTACTTTAAAAAAATTATTTTTCATAGATGGTCTTACCCGAATCCTGCTGATCTGAGAGTTGTCTGCCATTGTAACTGCCATTTGACACTACGAGGAACTATGTGCTGCAGCATCGAGTCGACTTTCTTGTAGTAAGCACTTATTTAAACTGTCACAGATTTTCCATTTTCAGTAATTAGGTGATCTTCGAAAAAGATTATGATGGCAAGGGTGTATATGAGGTGGTTGACCTTAAAATACAGTGCCATTGATACTGTGCTGGGCATCTTTATCACTAGTGGGGGGGGTTTATGAATAGTTCACTGTTATCATTTATGTACCTTTTCTAACTATTAAAGAAAAATCCCTTGATATTTTATTAAAAAAAGAAAATAATTTAAAAAAGCTATATTTTTTATATTCTATGAGGGTAAAGTTTTGATATTGAATTTGGCTGGCACTAAAAATTACTCCAATCTTTTGACATTTAATAAAGTTCTTTTCCACTCTTCTCAGGGCAGAATTATTGTAGTACTAACAGCTTAATGATTGCACTATGGTGGTGGTGGTTTATTTTTTCCTACTTGACAGTGAGATTAAGTGAAAATCCATGGGCCTGTCTTAATTAATTTGCTGTATTGCCAAGCATGACCCGAGCATTAAGCCATTTAAACATGAGCTTAAATGGCATTGCCCCTTTCCTTCTCCCTTCCACTAGGAAACATCTCTGAAAAGTATAGTATACTGACTTCTGTAAAACTGCCAAGTCTGCCCTTGTACTATACTTTTGCTCCTTTACATCCTTTCTGGTTTGCAAAATACTTAAGTTGCATCATGCTGTTATGCCTTTCTCCCCCTCCTCCACCTTCCATCCCTCTTGCCCCCTCACTGAGTTTCATTACCTTCATGCCACACACTCGGTTTTAGGTTTGCTTTCTGCTTTCCAAAAGTCTGCAGTCTTCTTAACTTTTGATTCATCTTATGAAGTTGTGTTGTCAATGAAATTTCAAGTCCCCAGTATCTCTAGCTGTGATTGTTGACAGTGTGTCATGATCATTTCGAGGGGTATTCACACACTCTTTACTCTGGATCTTGCAAAAATGGATACAGTTATGATTTCCCATGGAAATTGAAATCTATTTAAGTAATTTAACTATATTAAACACTGTTTCACTGGTTAAGTGTCTCTGTTTTATTTTAGCTGCAGCTGGCTAAGAGATCAGACGTGAGTTGTATCAGAGATACTGGATCTGCAAATAGAAACACCCAGTTCCTGTCTCACAGTGATGGGGGGGCCCTTTGGACCACCCTGGAACTATGCATTGCCCAGTGACAGACCCCCAAGGGCTAGGCTGCACCAGCAAACATCCCTTGGGTCCTTCTTGTGCACCCACTTGCCTTGGAATGTTAGTCCCAGGAGAGCTGACAAAGCCTCGCTGTGGCACTGTGGTTAAACACGCTGGTATAACCAAATAGCTTAAAACTTGGGGTGTGTGCCCTGTTAAAAAAAACCAAACAACTGTATTTTTAAAAAGTTTTTAAAAGTACATCACCTTTGCCAAAGAATTCCCCAGGTAGGTACATCGGTGCTGGTCCTCTCCAGGACAACTGGAAGGAGGCAGCAGTGTCTGCCAATGCAACATTTTCAACCTTTACAGGTAAAAGAAAATGCTACATGTAACTGTACCAATTAACAGAAGCCTGAAGTGTAACTGAGAAACAAAGCTCTGCAGCTTTCAGCTGATTTTTTTTCCTTGAGAAGACATTACACAGGCAACTAAGAACCAAATTACTCACAATCTGTTACTGGTTAGGAGGGATTTTATGAGTGTACTGAGAACACAGCTGCAGTAACAAAAAGCCATGAAGTATTTAAGGTATCAGCCTTTAAGAAAGCTGGTGAAAAACTATTTAATACTTTCTGTGCTCTCTTACATAATCATACAAACAGCAGTTCAGGACATTATCTGATGTAAGCATGTTTTTTTTAACCATCTGGAGAAGGGTATCCCAGGGAAGGGAAGGCAGGAGCCTCCAGTGCTGTGTCCTCTCATTTCAATTAATGTACACATTGACTGGATGAAAAGTTTTCCCCAAATCCATCTTTTTCCCATTCAAAAAGCATTTTGATGAATTTTAAGGTGTTTAGCCACTTCTCCCCAGCGCAGAGCTGGCTGCAGCTGCCTGTATGTAATAAAATGACACATTTAGGATGCAACAAATTTCTTACATGTGTGTCCTACTGTGCAAATATCCCCGGCCTTGCTGTTTGTGCGTTAACACAACGTACATGGACAGCATCATCTGGCCAAAAACTGTGTCCAGAGGCAAATATTTTCCTTCTGTTAAGTTTCCCAACTGCTCCTTAGGGCACCATCACTTCTAGACTGAAGTTTGGCACATGGCCTGGAGAGAGAGTTTGGGATGCTGCTGGGAAAAGGGCAGCTCAGCCGACCTAAGCTGAAAAACACGATTTCCATGCTCTTGACCCACTCTGTCCAAGGCTTTTCAACTGAAGGGGCAAGAAGGCCTTGGGGAGTGGGGGAGGGAGGAGAAAGAAAACTGAACTTCAGGCAGGACGGGGGGCAGCAACAGCAGCATCTCCCTGCCATCTGGCAGCCAGACAGCTTTCTGTAAAAAGCAGTGTTATGTTTTTTAATTTCTGTCTCTGAGCACTTCTCAGCCCCCCTGTCCTGCTCTGCCCTGGCCCTTGGGTGCAGTGCTGGTGAGGCAGCAGAGCTGTTGGTGCCAGCCCTGACCCCGTGGCTCCAGGCAGTGGGTGCCAGGTTGGAGCTGCAGCAGTGGTGAGTCCAGCACTGACACGCTCGGAGGTGCTGCTGGTGCAGCACAGCACAGGCATTGCAATAAAAAGCTCCACAGGAGACCCACTGAGAGAGAGAGAGAACTTCCCCGTAAGCAGCTGGCCCCTGAAATCTTTTCCTTCAACACAGAATTTCAGATGCAAATAACTATTGCCATCTACTGGAAACAGACTTGTGGAGCCTCAACCAGACACCACAGGATCAGGCCAAGACACACAAAACCCTTCCACCATGGGGAAGGGGAGAGAACGTCACGACCTACAGGCCATTCCTTCCACAGTAACTGATTATACACAAACTACCAAAGGCCAACTTATAGATAAGCAAAAAATAGTCATCCCAGAGTGTGGTGTCATCATCCAACCCCTCACCACCACCCCACCAGCACAGCAGTCAACTGTGCAAACAAGGCCCTTCCATACCTGCTGCTGCTCCTCCCATCCTCTCTCTCATGGTGTTTCCACAGCAGCTCCAGCACAAGAACACGGAGCACGGTCTCCTTTGCTTTGGAGTGTTGGCTGGTGCTTGACAACTCCGGAGTGCTCAGTGTACAGGTTAGTGGGACAATCCTACAGGGTTTCTCACCTTCCCAGTGCCAGCTGAGCTGGAAGCCCAGCTGAGCTGGCAGCTTTGCAGCCCACACCAGTGCCAGGTCGTACAGGGCTTGTGCAGCCCCCTCTACACGTTCCTTAGGCTTTGCCTCTGGGGAAGGAAGACAGAAACATTATCCAGGAAAACAAATATTCTGTAAATGCTCTGAACAACTTCTGCACAGCTCTATACAGTCAGGAGGGCAAACAGGGCTGTACAAGTAAATGCTCCATAACGTTCATTAACAGTTTGATCAATAAAACTGATGAACCACAATTTGTTAAGTAAAAGAAGTTGGTCCAGACACTGTGAGATCATTAGGGTTTACCAAAATAAATAGTACCTGGAATACCTGACTGGAAGTCCACATGCAGCTGGATGGTCAAGGGCTCCTCAGACTCCTCGAGAGAGCAGCTGGATTCTTGTCAACAGAGGGATGAAACTGCCACTGATGCAGATCTCCTACTGCCACTCCTCTGATCAATTACCCACATCAGGGAAAACCCCTCCTGCAATACATCCCTGTATATTAACACCACTCAGAAGGCATGGATTTCTGCAAGCTGTAACATGTATCTAGAATGCTACTTATTCTGACAAAAAGCCGATTTAAAATAGCATGTGCTTAGTGTTTGAAAATATCAATGGGCTTCTTTTTCCAAAACAAAACAGGAAAGCAAAAAACAATCATACCACAGAACTTGCAGTGGAAATGGGAAGTAAAAGGCGGGAGGCTGAAAGGTAATATCTCTAAACAGATGCTCCTCAGTCCTAAGGATAAGAAGAGTGTCAATATGTTAAATAGTCCCTGGTGACTGTTAAGTAATCAGATGTCTGCAAAGGAAACAGTTTCCATCATCATCTAGTTCTCTGCTAGCTTTGATACAGATAAAAATCAATCCAAGTAACACATACATACATTCCCTCGTGAAATGCTGCATTCTTTTCTGCACCTCAGTCTCCTCTCTCTCTGGGTATATTCTTATATGCCTCATAAACACACGTGTTTTACATGAAACAGTGTGAAAGGAGAAGAAGCCTACAGACTTTCCAGGGCCTGAAAAGTTATTTACTAGCAAAGTCTGACAATTCACAAATGAGACAAGTTTTTATCCCCAGCTATTGGTTCAGACATTGAACACAAGAGAGCAAAACACTGAAAAACCCCAGAAAAATACACAAGGGAAAATGTGATTAAATCCTAGAAGCTCAAGTAGGGGACTCTGAGGTAATCAAAAACCTCAAACAGCATTCTATATACCTTGTGGATGTCAGTCTTTTGGTCATTCCTTCCTGAAAGTAAATATAAACAGTAGCACTTTATTCAAAGAAAAATATGCTATTGTGGGTGTTGGATGAACCCATTCCAATCTCAAAGAGCAACATTCCTTTACAAATACAGCAAGAAATGGACTCTGCTTCTACTAAATCCCACAGAAAAACCACATGACTACTAATGGCCTTCTGCAACTCAAATACAGCATGTTGTTCAAGAGAGTAATCATCTTTCACAATGGTAAAATGAGCAGGGAAGCTCCTACTATTTCTCTGAATGCTGAGTTTGTATAAGCAAATAGGAAATCCTGGGAATTTTCAGCAAATTTTCACCTCCAACTAGCTCTGCTGTATCTTGGTTCTCATCTCACACAAAATGTCAGCAAGTTCTAATATTGCAGTCAAACCAAAACGTGCTAAAAAAGCCATGTTTTTAGCACCTGGTAATATCAGGTAATGAAGAACAGCCATGCTCATTAACTTTTCATTGTGAAATGGGATTTTTATCAGTGCCATAAAAACAAGCAAACAAAACCCCAACTGTCTTCTGTTACACTGACAGTTGCATTTGTTCACTGTACCTGCTAATCAGCAATTAATTTAACACCACCATAACTGGAATGGAATAATGGCTCCAGATGCTATGACGAAGGAAGTTTTCATTCCTTAAAAATGTATCTTTAGGAACAGCAGAAAGGAAAGGTGCCTCAGAGAAAACAAGCTTCTCTGCCAACATACAAACTGAAGCGATGATGCAACAAAAAATTTATGTGCACAACAGCCCAAGTTAAAACCTAAGCAGTACTTCAGGTATTCATAATTGCCTCCCTACTTATCAGTGGAGGTGAAAAAATAGGTATAAGGACTCTTCTAGACTCTATGAGCAAAATAAAACCTGTTTTTATGCTTAAAATATGAGTAGCTCTATCTTTCAATCACTGATTTTAAATGGTAAAGGACTGTTTTCACCTTTTCTGGTGTCTGGAATTCAGAAAGGTGCACCTAATGCTAATACAGGCAAAATTCTTTGTGCTAAACAAAGGCTGTTTGCTACTCTAGTGGATTTTTAAAATATTTGTGGCGTAAACACCTCCTAAAATTCTTGTATGCTTCAGTCCAGTCCTCCTCTTTATCATTTTCCCTATTTCTGAATTCCCAAAACAAAAGCAGACCATGTTCCTGAACATGTTCCTCTTCTGTGTCTCAAAGTGGGGAGGGAAGAGAATTAACCGCAAAGCACATCACTCCCAGCACCAAGCTTGGAACCTGGGCACCAAAGTCTCTTCAAAGGCTTCAACTCACACATCAGTCTGAGACAAACCTGCTCACTTCGACTACAGTTTCATTCCCTAATTCTTGGTTCTGTTATGCACAATTTTTCTGACTAATAACACCTACTTGAAAAGAAAATATCTAGTTCCTTTCTGCTTGGTCATGTAATCTGACACTAAACAACTTAGTGAAAAACACAGCATTTGGTAAAAAATGCCCAAGAAAATTTGCCTGGACAAACATTTCATAGCACAAAAAAGCTCTGTCAATTCCAAGAACACAAGAGCATGGCAACCTCCCTGCAAACAAAGCTTGATTACAACCTGGATATAAAAATCTACAACTATTTATTTGTACATTATTATACATCAAAAATAATTGTCATACAATTGTAAAAATAAACCCCCGTGTAACTGCTGGTGGTTCTATATGGCTGCTTTTCTGTTTTTAAGTGTTTGGGGTTTGCTGGTTGATTCATCAACTTTAGGAGCATAAAACAGTTCTCTCTAACACAAGTCTAGATTAAGGAAATTTTATCCCAGCACAAAAACACCCAATCCATAAAGCCAAAAGAATAAACACAATCCTTGGTCTTTTCTTGTTTAAGCTGATCAGGCTGATTTATTATTTTCCTGTCACCAGTTTTTATCTCAGGTTTGAGCTAATTATTCATCCATTTCTGAAAGTAATGAAGAACATATAAAAAGAAGAACAATAGTCCAGCAAGTACAAGTCACTCAATTTACTCACCAATCAGTTTTCTTTCAACCCTTCCAGAGTCCAAACACAAGAAGTGCACAAAAATCCTGGGTTAAGTGGTAGAATTTCTTGAATTATTACTAAAAAGGAAATCTGTCTACATAGATCACTTTCAAATGATAATTAAAAGAAAATGATAAATGAAAAAACATTAAAGAACTTATGGCATTAGACAGAGGACCACGGGTGGATTCCAGGTTACGTTTTAATTAAGAAAACATTCATATATTTGTCAACATGAAACAAAACATTCCAAAATCTGGTACCTTACATATTCCACATCTAGTTTGCTAATATGCAATAGCATTATTATTACTTATTTAGCCTACTCCCTACTGCCTCACAAAGGCAAAACTGATTTTGGAAGTGAAAAGCTTGCATGATATGCAGAACACACACTCTACACGTTCTTCCATTAACATACTTTTGAATGAAGTTTTTTTTTAATGCCACCAGTCAAATTCCCCAAAATTTGGTGTCCCTACATACATTTCACTCCACAATGTGCTCCACTTTCCTCCTCTAGTCCCATACTCTTTTGTGCTCTTTTCAAGAAAATAAAAAAAATAATTAAAAAAAAAGCTCAACCGTCAAGTGAAAAATGTCCCCAGGCATTTTACACTGATTTATTTAAAAAAAAAAAAAAACAAAAAAACACCACAAAACCATCCAGACAGCTTCTTCTTTTGGAGAACAGCTTTACATTCCTGAGAGTGAAAAACTACTGGAACAAGACTTCCTCTAAATGTTCCAGGACTTGTCAGACATTGTAATCAGGGGACTTTCCCTGTGGTTGCCGCAGTCGGATTTGTAAGGTGGAAAAGGCTCCCACAGTCACGTGAAAGAAGAGCTGCCACAGGTTGCGCAGTTCGTACAGATACATGTTACACAGGCAGATCAGCCCAAAGGTCAGGAAGGACTTGGCATTCCTCCAGCCCGTGTAGTATACAAACAGGTAACACTGTTAGGAAGTAAAAAAGAAATCAGATTACCTCGTGGCAAGTAACTTCCACTGAAGAAACACTATGTGGTCACTGAGGAATTACAGACCAAAACAAGGAAAAGCCTAAATCAAACATGTAAGAACAGTATCAATTCAGCAGTCACGGAAGGGTGAAAGTACCTGACATCAACACAAGGTTACACTTTTGTTTCCACTAAACCCTTTCTGAGAACAATTCTCCCATAATAACGCAACCTGCAATGAGTGGCCCATGACAAAACAAAGTGGATGTCTGTGGCAATCTCTGGTCAAAATACACTCTCAGTTGCACCCAAACAGCAGAGAAGGAACAAGAGCCACTTCAGTCTTCTTCAGGCGAAGCCCTGGGAAGGACAGTATTCAGCAGCTGGGAACGAATACTCAGCACAAGGCAGTCCCCCAGATACCTCCCAGTGTTGTGCCAGGGGTAATGCCAGGGATTAACTGGTAGATGCAGGGGTCCACAAACACCCACTGCCCTGCTTCAGCTGCTGCAACACTGATCACACTTGGAGAGAAACACAATCCTACCACATTTTAAGGGTCCATTTCTGCACACTGTGGTGTGACACAGCGTCAGGACTGCCCTCAGTCCCCTGCTCTGCCTTCCTCCTACTGCAGCTGGAAATCTGTTCAAGTCTCTTGCCTCAGTTCCCACCTCTAAAAGGACACAGATTTTACACAGACATTATTTTTACTTCTTCTGTTGTTCAAACTACTTCCTTAACTGCTACCCAAAAGAAATTCTTTGCTCCACTCTGGATTCTGGCTGTTTCTGTCTGCTGAAGAAAGTTTTTGATGTGCTTTAAAGGCAGATAACAACAGTATTTGGGCTTACTTTCTATTCCAAATCTGTTCTCAGCAGACTTACAAACGTGGTCACACAAATTTAACAGCACCCAACATCAGTATCTAAGTGCCATTTCTGTTCTTCTTGGGCATTTGCCACATTTTATCAGTCACATAAACCCTACTTAATTTTTTTTTTCATTTTTGATGTCTCTTTAAAAGGGGCAAAGCTTTGTACATTCGAACAGCGAAATTACTGAGCTTCCTTTATATTCTGTTCGAACTCAACCGCATTGTTATAAAGCACACATTTCCACTGCAAGGGTGGCTGAGATCAACAAAGCTACTTGGAATTTCTGGGTATCTAAATATCCTTGGAGAGGTGAGTACTGGCAGTATCAGTAAGATTTGTAAGTCCTTTCTCAAAAGCAAAGTAAAACTAGAGATGAGTAATCCACATTTCAGAATCTAGACAAGAATTGTTCTGAACCCACTTGGCCATTTTGAGCAGAGTAAATGCAACCCACTTGTGCTGACAGTTTCACAAATCACAGCTAAAAGAGCAATTAGTTGGTGTCAGTATCTCAGCAATAAGAATTCAGGTAATTTCCCAGTGTTGTGGCTTCCACTGAAATGTATGAAAAAGTGTAACTGCTTCCAAGATTAAAATAAAAGTTGGGATGTGCTTTACCAAAATGATTAATAAATATGAAGGGTTGAAAAAACAAAAATACTACAGAAGTTTAAAAATTTTACTGTAACACAATGTTGAACGACTGTGCATTTTACTGAAACACTGTTTTAAATGGGTTGTTTTCCTACTACTAAAGGGAAATGTTATCATGGCAATTACTAAGCATACTTTTATGTAGAAGGCTCCTCCATCCCACTTCAGAGATTTAGATTTTTGATACTAAATGTTGAGAGATGACTGAAGACTCAGCTCCTGATGCTTTGCAGTTCAGGTACAACTGAGAGAGTTGTTACTTTTGTATATTTTCTTCTCATTTTCTTCTTTAGAAAAGACTAGAAACCCTGGAGCAACACTAGACACGTCAGTGAGCCCAAAGCATCGTATTCCATGTAAGTCCCGTGTAAATACGGGACTTCACCTAATGTAAAATTAAAACCAATCTGAATTCTTTAAGGCAGACGTTGATAAAAGTCAACAAGTGGTGAGGAACACAAGTTGTACTGTGACACTTTGGTAGAGACAAGTTGTAGAGAATGGAGATTACAGGTAACCCGGACAAAAGGTTGATGATATAGAGGATGATATAAAAGGAAAATCCTGAGACATTATTTTATTCGACTGCCTGACACTGTACTAAACATTGGCACACAGAAACAAGTAGAAATTGCATACTCCACAAGAGAATAAAAGTCAAAATAATAGTAATAACAGCAACTGAGCATGACAGACATTACAGACATAGGTTAATGTAACAGCAGTGTCACGGAATGACAGATGCCAACAAGCACCAGAATGCCTTGATATAAATTACACAGGAAAGTCAAATTCAGATGCAGAAATGGAAAACCTACAGAAATGAAAAGCATGGGGAAGCATCAGAGAGCAGAAAGAAAACATGGTGAAAAGTGGTCAAAAGCTTCAAAAAGAAAGGAGATGCACACTAATGTACAAAGTGAGGAAAATCCTGGGGTGTAGTTTCTTGGTATTACAGTATTTACTTCAAATCTTCCCAAAGGGAAGAAGCAGTAAGGTATTTTTCAGATGGTTAAGTTTACTTGAACTATGAAACTACTACTTCAAGGCAACAATATAAACCCCACTGCTCCTGCCTTTAAAACAAAATTGTAAGTTCCAAACACAAAAGTAAATGTCTTTATCATCTAACTGGAGGAAAACACCAGCAAACAGAAGCTATTTTTTATCCATCTACTATATGATAATTTATGAATAATGAAATAAAATAGAGCAGAAATTATTTTCCTATTCAAGGATCTGTGACATTTAAGAAAATATGATGACAATTTATTCATGACTGGGTAATGTTTCTGAACTCTAGTGAATTATGCAAACAGAAAAACACACCTGGTACAAACAGGCAGCCGTTCCAAGAAAAAATGCAATAACGTAGCTGAAATCTTCACCTTCATTCTGTAAGAATAAAACAAAAAGCCATGGTTTATAAAGTTTCAGTTAAATACCTGATATTTATAGTATGGAAGTTATTAATTATCGTATGTTAAAACACGTTAACACATTGATTTATAATAATTCCTACACTACGTGAAACCAAGAATTAGGACTAATCAGTGCTTGCTTTTATGTCTGGGAAAAAAAACACCATGATCTGGAGTCTGACCAAAACACTGACTCACAACAGACAACTAATGCAGAGATTTTCAAAAGCCTTAAATGAAGTCCAGCTCTAAAGCTGGATACTCACCTTCTCCAGATGCCTTTGAAAACTCAAGTCTAAACACTGGTAACTACCTTTGATATCAACTTTGTAGAATTGTGCCTTCCTCCTGCCTCTCAAAACGGAAACGAGGTAAAAGGAAAAAAACCCGAAGTGGCCACTAGGGTGGGGTAACACTCTACTTAGAGAACAACGCAGGCAGTGACAGCAAACGGCAGCACAGGAATTTATCGGAGAGACTATTGGAAAATTAGGTTTTCTTGAAGGAAAAGATGGAAAAATTTACTTGAAGTGACAGCTCTTTCTACTATTCGTTTAAAAAACCAAACAAATCCTTCTAACTTATTCAAAAGGGTTGTTATAGTTTCCATAGAGCTGAGCAGAATAAATTTTTCATGCTCTGTGACTATTCCAACTGCATTTCCAACAAACATCTGCAACAATCAAAAACTTTCCCAGGAAAACAAAGGGCACTTATGCAAATGTTCTCCCTTGAGAGTGAATATCATTCTGAGAAGAAGGTGGGCCATTCACAAGTACAATTGTGTCTGCTCAGAGTATGTTCAGTGTGGGCATTTCCATCTCCAGTGCTGACCAGGAAAAACTTTGTATATCTGCACATAAAAATCACCTACAAAAGGCAGTAACTTTACACTGTGTGTATGTCTTTGCCTCCATGTCACTGCATACTTGCTGGGGTACAGCTACACATTGCAGCAGTGTCATTAACACCCAAATAAAACCACTGATTATAAATGAAACAGTAATTCAGAGAGATGCTTTGGAATGACTTCTCAGAACACATTCAATTAATCATGCTTTGGATTATTTCTCCCCAAACTCCATGGCTTTTCCCATAATAAAGTAAATCAAGAAAAATTTTAATGGATTTTTAGTGTGCCTCATTTGTCAGAAATGAAAATTATCTTCCATCTGTACTGCCATCTATTACCTCCAGCTGCAATAGCATATAGAATAAAATTAACTGGTTGCCCTGGCATCACTTAAATAGGTTAATCTAACATTGGCATTCCTTAAAAAAAAAAAAAATCAGTTGCGGAAAGCAACAAAATAAGTTCTAGAAACATCACAGCAAGTGGTAGAAATTTGTTCAGTACTATTTATACTATAGCATACTTTGAATTCATTCCTATTTATAAACAGAGAGAATTGTACATAACACAAAAAAAATCTAATTAGGGATAAAGCAGAGGTACTTGTTCACTATTTCTTCCTTGGTCTTTCTTTTTTTTTTTAAAAAAAAAAAAACACCAAAAACAACTCAAAAAGAAGGACCTAGCATAGAACACTTTCTTTAACCTTACTCATCTATCCATTAGTCTTCAGGAAATTCTAAGACCTCAAACTTTACTGCATATTAAGTCTTTACACAGACCAAGAGCTAATTTTGAAAATTAGAGACCAAGACTCGCGAGGAGCAGCTGATGAAACTGGGAGTTTTTTTAGCTGGGAGAAAAGGAGGCTCAGGAGAGAACTTATCACTCTCTGCAACTACCTGACAGGAGGCTGCAGCAAGGTGGGTGTCAGTCTCTTCTCCCAGGTAACAGGGGGATGGGATGAGAGGAAATGGCCCCAAGTTGCATCACGGGAGGTTCAGATGATATTTGAAAAATTTCTTCACTGAAAGGGTTGTCAAGCACCGGAACAGGCTGCCCAGGGAAGTGGCTGAATCACCACTCCTGGAAGAATTCGAGAGTGGTGTAGATGTGGCACTCTGAGACATGGGTTTAGTGGTGAACTCAGCAGTGCTGGGTTAATGGTTGGACTCAGCTCTTTTCCAGCCTAAATGGCTCTATGATTCTATACAGTCTATAAAGGTATATGTTTGAATAAAGGATTATCTATTAGCCAAAGTAGAGGACTACCTTTTTTTTTTTTTTTTTTCGGAAAAATTCCATGGGCTTTTTAGTTTCTATGTCTACCACCCCAACAGACCCATTAAATGGCACAGAAGTCTTTTTTCTTGAGGTAACACACATGAACTTTGTGTGTATTCCTGAAAGCACTACCAGCATATTTCACCTGAATTGTTTAAACTCATAAACCACTGTTAGTGACATTGTAGCAGTGAGAATACAAACAGTACAAGAAATGGAATAGAAAGAAACTGCAAGGCTACAGGGAAGGTCAGGGCAGAGAGTTTACAGGAAAAAAATGGTTTTTGGGGAGGCTGTTTGGTGAGGGGGATGTTGTTGTTTAAGGAGGTGAATTTAGAAGATATCACTTGAAAGTTTTCCCTGACACTGATCCTTTCAGCACACAACCAGAAATAAGCATCCTACTTAAGAAGGTTTATTAAATAAATACAAACAAAACAAACCAAAAAGTTTACAGAAAAAAGAAAATTTACAAAACCTTTTCAAAGGTGCAGGCTCTGTGGACTTTAAAAAAAAAATAAAAAATTGGCCAGATTTTCAAAGCTGTTCATCATTTCACTCAAATGCCTTTAAATAGCATCTATAGAAATTAAACGCCTCATACCCTGGCATAAATTTAGAAAACAGAACATTATGTTCACATACTGCTACCAAGGTACCAGGGAAGGAGTTGGCCACCCACTTTCTACTGCTGTTGAAACTCACAGCCTCAATGAATGAGGCATCACACTCAAAAAGGATGCTCTGGTCACAAACAATACAGGTTTCATGAACAGAGGCCTGACCTCACAAATACTATTTCTGAAAATAAAACTGGCAGGACTTAGTTCACACAGCATCTTCTAAGGTGATAGTTATGATTGCTGTGGTGCATAACATTTAAACTCACAAAATGTACAATACCTGGAGAAGGCTTTCTATGGCGTGAAAGCCACGAATTAAATTCAAAGCTCCACATAACAGACTAAGCACAAATGAGACAATCCCTGGCAGAGTCACAGGTTCCAGACGCTGATGAGGAGCTGCAAAGCAGAAGATCAAAAAAAGATATCAAAGGTCAAAGCAATGCCTTTAGAAATTCAGTAAAAGAGTAATCTCATTTTTCTGTGGCTTCTAGCTCAGGAGATGACCACTGCAAACCACAAAATGTCAATTTTTTTCCTAAAAAGAAGAAGAAACGTTTTAAATATTTCAGCACAAGGTTTAACAAAAAGTAAACTTTCCTTCAGTTCACGTATATAACTGTCTTTTTATATTTAGTCTTTATTTCAATACGTTCCATTTATTCAGTATGGTACTGACAGCTGCTCAAACATGCCAGGAAATCAACAGTAAAAGATGCACTCACTAGTGAAATCCATCCACAATTAGTAACCAGCTAGTAAGTCACGTACTTAAGAGCTTCTCTCACAACCTGCACTCTTTAACACGAATGCATCAGTGAGACATTGAGACTGATTTGGCTTGTTTGCTGAACAGAACACTTTGAGGCAAAGCTATCACAGTCCCTTTCCTTAAAAAATATGGCCAACTGAGTGCTATAGAAGACAGAAAAAGCTCTGAAACTAAACCAGTATCTATATTTCAACCTTATACAGACCTTCCAGATAGTGCTTGCAAGTCTCTTACAAACCACGTTAAAATTCAAACAGCCCTTCTTTCCAAGCATACCCACTCCTCCAGGCTTATCTAGGGTCACAAGTACGTAACAGTTGTGTATGTTCCTCATTACTGTCCCTTCCCATAATTAATAACAGAAAGTAAATGTGAAAAAACAATGCAAAACTCTTAATAGTCTGGGCAACACTGGGAAAACAATGCGACTGCTGAGCTGTACTCAAATTGTTCTGTTCAAATCAACCAAGTGTAAAGATGTGAACAATGAGGTTAATGAACTGTAACATTAATAGAGAGAAGGGTGTCAATCCCGGTTGTTTGCATTGCACAGACTCAGGAAAAAGGTTTTTCAAACAGTTTATGAAGTTACAGAACCTAAAGAAAAAAAAAAACAACAAAAGCTATTTCACACTGATAAGCAGGCAGGGCTGTATAATTATGAGTGTACAATAACACAAAAATAAAACACAGGATGAGTTCAGTTAATTCATTTGTGCTGAATTTAATAGTGTAATCAGTTGGAGGTTTTTTAAACAAAAGCATAACCCATGTTTAACTTTGAGAGCTCGTTGCTTTTCTAACTGTAGGGCGCATTACTCCCAGCAATCACTCAGTTAAGGTTAGATATGCTATTTGCATACCAAACCACTCTTTTTCAATGACTCCTAACTGGTTGTTTTGTTTTGGCTTTTTTAAACCATCTCATCTAGAGTGGCAAAAAACCGAGGGTGTATATGACTGTTTTTAGCCAAAAGTAATTCCATTTCACTAACTGACGGATAAAATTAGTTCACTGCTCTCTACTCACAGTTCTCCCTGCAGACAATCTCATTTTCCCCATGTCTTGGGTAACTTAAAACCATTGTGTGTTAAAAAAGCACTTAAAACACCTCTTTGAGAACCCTGGGGTGGAAAGTAGAGTCTTGTCAGCTAAATCAAGATGGTCTACGAAGGATCAGACATTACTAATTTTTCTTTCTAATTAAAACATGAAAACAAATCCAAAAATCGTGAAGGACACTGCATACCACTACTGATGTCAATAAACTCTCCACGGCTTAACAGATTCTAGTGTTACAATCAAAGTGACAAGAGTCATTTATACACTAAAAGATGAAGGCAAAACTAAAAGAATGAAGAATGGATGTAAGAGAATGCAGGGTAAAGGGTAGATGACTTTTAGTTGGTATATGAGTCAATCTTAGAAATATGATAAGTGCCATACCAAAAATCCTTGATTGAAATAAAGCACAAATTATGAATTTAATGCTGACATTTAAAGAAAAATTCAGAAAATTTACACAATATGAGAAACTGCACTATTTGTAAGGATGTTTATGTAAAACTAAAATGTAAAAAACCCCCAAAGACATGGAATATGCCATCAGGCAAAAAATAATTTCGATTTGATAACTGTTCCTTCATTGAAAAAAAGCTCAACTTTATCCTAACCTAAAACATCACATATCAGCATGCTGTCACCCTATTTCTAATGCCTGCCAACACCTACATTCACCTCCAAAGCAAAATTCCATCTATCATCTGAGCACTTTATGCTTCACACATCCATAATTACCCCTATTTCTCACTACACAGCACAACTTTCTCTGAAGGAGAAGGGCTGCTATTTTCAATTACTTTCACAACACAGGAGGCCTGGGCACTACACTGTGGCTACAGAAACAATTACAGTCCAAGTGACAGCCAATGCCTCCCAGCACTGGCCAAAACTAATGCACCCAACTCTGCCCTTCTGCATAACAAAACAAGGTTTGCCTCCACCCAACTCCCCACCTCTGCACGCTCTCCAACCTGATTTAACATACTTGATGCACTTATAGCAAGTCCTCATTTTTAACAGGACAGCATACTTAGGAAATTACACTAGGCAAACCATATCTTACTGTGAGAATTTGTCCTTAGAGCAAAGGAGAAACTTTGAAGTCTAGCCAACTGAGTGGGCAGCAAACATCCAGAGAAAGTTCTTTTCAAGGGTGGAGGGAAGTGATGAATGTAAAGGATTACAAAACTATTAGCAGACTTGCTAAAATAGACACTGTTATTCAATGCCATCTAAAATGTGAAGAGCTGAAGAAGGAGCAAAGTGCAAATCTCTCATAATGCACAGCTCTTTGATGGTGAGTTTCTACAGCAACTCAAGGAAGGAAGTGGAAAACTGAACAGAGATCTATGGAATTCACGGGAAGAAGAAAGTTTAAAGTAACTCAAAAAGAAACAGAAGAAAATCAATATGGAAAGAAAAGAGGACAACAGAACTGCTTCTGTAAGAGGTTTGGGAGAGGTAGGTGAAAAAAATTAGAAGGTCACCTGTCAATTACTGTTATAGTAAAAGGGGAAATGCATTTCAATTAGGCCCATATGATCTTCCAGCACTTTTACTCAAAAAGGTGATAAAAACCTCATCTCCCACTACATGACCAATTTTAAAAAAAAATCCAAATCTGACACAGGCTGAGTTCTCTCATGCTTACTGCTTTTTCTTCTCCCAGCTGCAGCAAGTTCAAATCTGGCAACAATCAGTTGCCACTTCTGCCACCATAATCCCCAGGGCAGGATTACACCAGAACAGTAAATTGCAATACAAGTATCAAAAGTGGTAAAAGGATGGTATCACAGCATTACACCTTTATAAACAACTCACATAGGTAAGTAGGAAATTATTTAAGGTCTACACAGTACTGCTTAGAAGATTCCACTCTTTTACACAATTTAAACATCTTTACACTTTTTCTTTCTAGATTCTTTTCCAGACTGTAACCCTGATACTGTTAAACTGCAAATACAGAGATTGTAAGCTATTTCTACACTGTCTCATAGCACCTGGAATTCTCAGCATCAGGGCCCCAGAGTGCAAACAGGGCATCCCAGTGATTTTGTTTGGTTCTCATTTCAGTAGAAAGCAGTTTTCAATCTTCTAGAGTAATCCTTATGAGTAAGTACGTAATAAGGATAATGCACTGGCAAAAAGAACCTATTAACACATACGTATATATAAACTACATAAAATTAAGCTAATCTCTTTTATTACAAAACTGTAGGAAGTATTTAGATTTATGATTGCAATTCTAGGATTTATGATTGCACCCTGACATAGCAAAGTGTCAGGCAGTGTATGCCTGCCCAGGATACCTTACAGACAGAGGAACTTTTCGGGGGGTAAAAAAAAAGGGAAAGATATTAACTAATTAAAATCAACACTTCCTTCCATTCTACTTATGATTTTGCTTCACTAAACTTGGAAGACTGATATCAGATGATGTCAGGTTCACATGTGGAATCCACATATTAGTGCAAGGATCTGGCAAGTTTTTAAGTTTTTGTCCTGCTGAGAAACATCTGAAGGTTGGCCTCAAACTCATTCAGTGCATTCACTTAACGGCACAAACCTTTAACCCAGGTCAACCACACAACTCCGTATTTACCTCCAACGTGAACCAAATTAAAGTTTTAAAAAATTAATGACTACTTATATGAATGTGTCCATTTCATACAAAATTGCAATTCATAACACTGTACACAAGGCACCCATTTTAGCGAGCGCATCTTTTAGCCAGCACAGCCCTTTGGATTTTCAGCAGGGCAGATGCTTCCTAAAGTGATGCTCCTCCCTCCAGCTGCTCCAAATCCTGACACTATGCTCTCAGCTTATGTCATCACTGAGTCTCACTGGGAAGAAATAATAAAAATTTTCAGAAATCTTGAAAGGTCAGAAAAAGAAAGATAATCTTCTTGTTAAGTGCTCATCTTCATTTGCAGTATTTTTTTCCCCTCAATAAAGCAGTCCACTGAACAGACCCATTTCTCCCTCTGAGAGCCTTGGGAAGATGTGCACTTTGAGCAGGGGACAAGGCAGACATCTAAGCTAAAATGCACATAAGGTCATGGCAGCTTTATGCTTTAGAGCCACAAAAAAGCTTTTTTTTAAGAAAAAAAAAAGAATTCTTCTTCTCTGTCTCATTTAAGGATACAAAACCAAAAGTCTGGAACTTACCTGCAGATATCTTACCAGTGCCCTTATACTCCCCCACAGATACATGTGCAAAGCCATTCGCTGAGCCAAGTTCTGACACGGAAATTTGGTAGGGTGGTCTCAGTTTGATCTCTGTCTGCATGTCAGCAAGATTCATCTTTGTTGACAAAGAACGTGTGTTGTTGTATCTCTGTTTGGTCCTCTGAATGAAATTATCTGTGTAAAATTTAAAATAAAAAGGTGTATTTTTATAGACTTTTGTTAAATAATCCAAGATCATGCAGCTCTGTATACTACACGCTTCACAAACTGAAACATATTCTTTGAAATGTTTGCATTTCTCTTGAATTTTTAACACTATTTCTGGTTTTTGCCTAATACCTCATGGGTTATTTAATTCTGCAGTTAAAAAAAAAAATCTAACCTCTAGAAATCTAATTACTTAATAAGTGTGAATAAACCAATGACTTTTCACTGCATGAGACAATGCATTTCTAGTACAATGGGTTTACTGCATTTATTCCAGCTTTTCTGCTAGTTTACTAAATAACCTTATGAAAAAATTAACTCCTGCATTCAAGTGTGAATGTACTTGAGTATGAAACGAGCTTGCAAAATATTCAAAAGGAGAAAAAAACATATATTTAAGCTGTAATAGTTAAATTCTAACTTAATAACTAGTAGAACAAGGGTGTTGGGGGAAAAAAAGTGTTCATAGAAATTTTCACAAGGAAGACAATAATGTTATACAGAAATTGTTAATAACTGACTGACTGAATTACAGACAGGAATTAACCAACCGGAATATCTGCCCCCGTATTTCTCAAACTCCTGTTCTTTTTGCGCTGATGTGTTTTATAAAAGTATCTAAAATAACTGCCTAGTATATAGCATTAAAGCAACATAAATTAATGGAATTTGTAACAACTGTTATCTGGTATATATGAGATGAGCTGCATTTGGAATTTTCATGACAGGAGATTAAATGCTTCGCTACATCGTAAGATAAATAAAAATGTTTCCCTTTCATGTACTGAACAAAAGTTACAGCACAGCTAAGAGCAAACATGGAACCGCAACCTTTTACTTGAGAAATTTATGAAGCTCTATGACTTCATAGGTTAAGTATTTCAACAGGTGTGAAGTGAAACAACTCCTAGTATTATTAACTAGGAGAAGATAAACTCCAGAGTTGGTCACAGAAGGCTCAAATCAAAACCTACTGGAATGAACAGAAAGATTACAAAGAGCTTGGATAAAACTCTAATAAGCCTAATTTAACACCCTATTGAAGAGTTGATTCTAACAGGAGTTAATTCAGATTCTAAATCTGCCTAAAATACAGCTATAAACTGCCTTGGACATTTTTGTTTCATGTGCATTAAGTTGCACATCTATTTAAATACTCATTTGTCTTAGTGTGAGAATAAAGGAGGAAAAAAAGTCAGATCCTTACCAAACTCTATAAAACAGTATGGTCTGATTGCAGTATTTGTCTTCATCATATTGTAGGTAGTGATGAACTCTTTCTGAAGCTCATCCAGGAAGCAGAAAGCCAGGACACTGGGATAATTTTCAGTGCACAACATCATGTAGCTTACTCCCAGGGAACTTATAAAGCTAGAATTCAGAAAACATATTTCAAATTTCAAATTTAAATCCAGTGAATTAGCTGCTTCTCTGGTCTGATCTAATATTCTACAATCAGAAAAACAAAACTTTATCTGAGGTAGCAAAGGAATTAATGTTTACTGAGAACTCCAACACTGTTCTGGAAGAAAAAAATTACTTTTAGGCTATGTTCTTCTTTGACACCACATTGTACAACCTTATGTGTGTGTATATCTGTGTGTGCATACATATATACACACCCCCATGAAACAGAAAACAATAAAGCTTCTGGGGTACAGAAACACAGCGAGTTTGTCTCGCAATAGCTTTTCACTCATCTCAGTTTTCAATACACATATTCCCTGCTGCACTTAGGCAATTCATTAGAGTTCAGGTTTTCATGACATATATTAATTTCTTCAAAGTCTTGGTGGATAACATACACTACTAAAAGTAATCAAAGACAAAAATAATAAAAACTATCCTGACTAAGCCTTTTATCTCATTCTTAGAAGTTTCTTTTAAGCTAAATCAGTTCACAAGCCAACTACAGCTGAGGTCTTTAAAAAAAAAAAAAAATTACTGGAATAATTTAGTCCATCCTGGGCCTAATCCCAAGAAATGCTGGAAACTCACATATCCCAGTGGGAGATGGAGAGGGCTGAGCACTTTCTAGGACCATTCAGGTGGTATATTCCAACCACTGTAATTTCCACATGGTTACTATGGCTTAGGATGAAATTACAAACCTGATTAAAAGTGGTAGATGTAATCAGAATTTAGCTCAGCTGAAGCGCAAGTGAACTACCAACTACACACGGGTGCACTTTGTTACCAACACTAAGGAGAAGGATCACATACAAAGCAAAATTCTGAGTAAACAACAGATTCAAAGAATTATTTCACAATAATCCAGATTTCACACTGCGAAATAATTATGGAGTTATGTTTGGGTTTTAGCACATGTTTCTCTGAATCCAACAGAAAGCCTGAAGGTACAACAAAAGGGTCTAATGTAAACATCCTAGTGAGATATTACAGAACTACTGGCTACAAAAGTATCTGGGCACCTTTTAAAAGTGGTAGACTGAGAAAAGAAAACAAATGAGTACTAGTTGAAGTACCATGACCATGAACGTCTGGTCATTTTCATGTAAGAATCAACCTTGAAATTAAAAGAAATATTTATACTAGGTAAAGGACTTCAATATATATTTATAAAAATACTGTCTATTTCAAACTACAATCATAGAATGATTTGTTTGGAAGGGATCCTAAAGATCCAGTTCCAACTTCCACTAGACCAGGTTGCTTAAAGCCCCATCCAGCCTGGTCTCGAACACTTCCAGGGATGGAACATCCACGGCTTCTCAGGGCAACCTGTGCCAGCACCTCACCACCCTCACGATAAAGAAATTCTCCCTAATATCTAATCCAAACCTGCCCTCTTTCAGTTCAAAGCCACTCTCCCATGTCCTATCACTACACACCCTTGCAAAAGAACTTCCACCAGAATTTAAGTAGGTTTCAAGTCTTTCCACAGTTTCTTAATTTTAAATTTCTGATACTTAAATACTGCCAATAATTTATCTTAATTTGATTAAGCATTTCCAAGGTGAACTGTTAACTTTTTAACAAACAGACAGACATAACATAGGATGTTGCAAATACATAAAAGAGAAGCCTTACTTTATATTATACTGTCCAGTTTTCAGGGTACACCTATCAGGCAGCTGAGAAAGTTTCTTTGCGAGCATTTTAAAGTATTTTCTACATTCTTGCATCCCCGTGCTCTGCTCATAATCAGTGGATGCAGACAGTGGGAGCCCATCCCTCACACGGACCACAGAGGCAGACAAGATCATAGACATTGCCAACAGAGTTAACGACAACCTACAACAAAGCACAGATCGGGGCAATCAGAATTAAGGCAAAAGCAGAAACAACGGAGTCAACTGTGATCAATCAAACTTCCCAAGCTGTGTACTGGGTTCAGGCTTCAAAAGGGGCACAGTGAGGATTGTCAACTATAACTCAGATTCGAGTCCTAACTGAGCAGGACCTATTAGTCTACACGAACCACAAAACAGTTCTTCAAACCTTACAATAAACCAAAACATTCAAAAGTTCAGCAAGACAAGCATTAAAGGAAGGATTATTTATCTGCTGAGTATCAGTACACAAGTGGGCGAACTGCTAGAATTTATATGAAGCCAAAAGCAAACACTTCCTCAGCTCTTAACACTGCTCTGCAGACTCCTACCACGTACTGCACCTATCACTTCAGAGACTATGAAAAAATATTTCTGCCTCCCTCGGCTGATGGTACCCAAGTTCCATACAGTCACAAACTGCAAAAGGAAACAGATTTCTGAATACAGCTGAAATATGCTTTTGTGTGCAATCCTGACATGTTTACAGCACCTTTCACACTATGACGTTAAGGGTGCTTTACAAGCCTCAGAGACTGAAGGACTGTATTCTCAAAAGTCAGGAACCCAAATCTTCCCCAAATAACACTGCCTCTTCATAAAAGAGAGGAAGCAGCTATTTTTTCCCTGAACTCTCACCATCTCTATTTCCCACTACCCAAAGGTTACATAGGACACTTAATGAATAATCAACAATATTCAGATTTTTCAAGGTTATTTACTCTTCAGAGAGAAAGAGGCATATAATAATGAAAGCACTGAAAATGTGTTGTCATTTTCAGTTTAAGAAAGTCAGCTTCATCAGCTTCATCAACTTAAACCTCCTCTGAGATGCATCACATTAGCTGAATAAATTCCAAATTAATACCCTCTCATTTTACTTGAACAGCATATCAGACTTTCCCCAAAGTCATAAAAGCAGTGGAAGCCGCTGTTGCCTGTACTCTGCTGAATACCTCTGGGCTTTTATCAGGTGCACTTGTTATTTCAGCACTTCACAAGAGAATTCCCTCCTGTACCAAGTGCTTCGATCATCTGGACACAAAAACAATAAACAACCCCAACTTCAGGACTTGCTCTAGATCAGCCTGCTGGCACAAAGCATTCAAGAAGATAAACACACAGTTCTAGAAACTTTTCCCTATCTCTAAGTTCATGCACGTACTCCCAGAAGGACAATTCACCTGGAATGCACACAGACCCATTTTCTTAACTATGCTACTCCCCACATAACCAAGGCAGCAGCTCAAGAGCAGGACAAAATTGCAGAGGAGCTTTAAACTGTAATGGTTCTCTGACAATAACCATCTCTACCACTTGGAACTCAATCCTGACAGGGACTTTTGGGAGCTATATCAATATACACAAAAGAACAACGACGTGATAGCCAAGTTTAAATACCCCCTCATTAACTTACCTGCACAAAATGTAATTTCATGGATCTGCATTTCCTCTGATGAAACAAATAACTTTGTTAGCACCTAAGGTGAAGAAAGAAACAAAGCTCCATGTCCTGTTTCAGGAAAAGGTAGTGAATACGACTGCACTGTAGGAGAAACTCTGAATCCTGTAGCCAGCTCTCAGAAGAAAAAATATTGTTCTGTTCACTTTTTAAATGATCTCGATGGTTAAAGTTCATGTTGAGCTACCTGATGAGAGAAGAACAAAAAGAAAAAGTTAATAAATGCATTTACTGGCTAACAACATTCTTCAGCTTTTTGTGAGGACATACTTATTGGAAATGCCTGAACATATCCAAGGGAGGTTACTCACAAGGTACTCAAAGAAAAAGAAAACTAGAATAACAGAGACATTGTTTCTGCATTCTTTAAGTGAAGCTCAGGAAGCCCCATTGCTTCAGCCATTTAAAATGGGAAAACATGTTATCTGCCTGCACAGTACACGAGAAACTCAGGGTAACACAACCTTTGACTCTGATCCCATCGTTCACCTCACACTCTATGTGTAATTATTTTGTAATATCCTCGGATCAGGACACTTTGTGAACACAACACAACACAACCACAGCTGTATTTCCAAAGCATTAAGATTTTCAATATTCAATCTTACCACAGATGCTTTGCTCCTACAATTCCTAAAGACAAAGAACATAAATACCACTAACAACAGCATGCATGCACAGACAACAGACAAAGGATAAAGACATCTTGAGAGGTATTCTTTCAACTTTTATGTCTACTCTATATGTAAATAAATATTTGCATAAATCCAGAACAAAACTTCCTTAAAGACTCCTATTCACATTTAGAGAAATTAGGTTCTCTAACAGGAGATAAGCCTCCACTGAAACCTTAATATATTCTCTTATATACTACAAAATCACATAAGGTAAAAATTGTGTTTATATGAATGATCTTAAGAACATCAGTCAGCCAGGTTTTGTTACTATCATCTTAAAAACTCACCCAGTGAAAATATGTACTTTTTCCTTGGCTTCCTAACAGCAAAATCAGAAAACTAGCTAAAAAAATGATGCCAATAAAAGAAAATCACTTCAGTTGCAAGATCACACATATGTCAAGAGATGTATAATACACATACTGTAACAGAACATTCAGCCTTACTTGAAAATGTATTAACATAAGAACAAAGTTTACTAAATCTTCAAAATGAAAGAGCTGCTTTACCCAGCTCTCGAAACAGCACAGCTTTACAGGAGTTAAGCAGTAAATTTGATATAGACTTACACAGGTAGAGATTGAAGAACGAACATTAAGGATATGGTAGTGCTTTTAGAACTGCTTTAAGTGTCTTTTATAAACATTACTCAAAACTGCATGAAGTAATTCACCCAACTGTTACAAATTTCATACGTTTTCCTCCAAAAATTCTATATGCCTCAACCACCTGAAGATGACAGAAGATTGCATTTCCACTATGAATGGTCTATAAGTCTCTTATAGGCGCAGGGAAACGAACAGGGATCAGGTTCACGGTCCCATTCCGTAACAGAACTGAAGAATACCAAATCCAATCAGCGGGTGTTTGGCTCACAGGTACCACACTTCTTCACAAAATGTCACCAGCCTTGTCACAAGCTGTTGTCAATGCTACAATGTCATATGAATTCAAGGGGCAACTGGAAAAATCCACAGAAAGACTACCAGGGTTATTAAAACTAAACCACTGCCCTTTGTTCAGCACGATTCTGACCCCAAAACGATCACCAACAGCAAGAGCACACCATGGAAGCATCACTCCATGCTTGCTCTGTTCTTATGTTTCCCTTAGTATCTAATTCTGCCTCATCTTTATTGATTTTTCCCTTACGCTCCTTCACAGCCCTCCCTGCAAACAAGGATTGGGAGAACACATGGAAAAGAGGAACAAGGAGAAAGCTGGCCACACACAGGTACATATCAGCTGAACGGCCATTCCTCTGTTACTCCACCTTTCCAATAGCTGTCCAACTCCTCGTACACGTCAGCATCCACTGCTTTCACAAAAAAAGAATTAGCACGTGTCTGGTTTCATTTTCTCCCATGCACAGGAAACCTCAGATGATGGAAACCAGAGCCTATTTCACTGTACATTTTGTTCTGAAGACATATTCAATTATATCTTGTTTATTTCTGTGTTATGATTGTACTCGATCCTAAGGCAGCATCTGGAAAAGTCCTAGAAAGTGGCACATGTTCCAGTCTTTTGTAACAAATTGGTCATCCTGTTTGTGATCTGACAGTAATTATTTCAGACCAATCTGTCACCATCTCATAACATTTTTACAGGTCCTAACTATTTTTTACAAGTGACCTGCAACTATGGTTTGCTCAGGATACTCCCAGTTTTTAAAGAAGTCTAGCTTCCCAAAAATTGTAAGCAGATCTAGTGTAAGAGCAAGCCTACCCTCCTGCACCTGCCAGCCTTCAGTATCAACTTAATCACGGCATTCTTGCCAGGATGTCTGCCTCTTATGACAGACTTCCATAAAATATAAAATTGGGAAGTGGGTGCAAGCTGCATTCTTGCTTGACACGGAATGAAGATACAGGTTCTGTGCTTGCTTCAAGTGTACATATGTAATACTCACAGACAATCTTTTGTCCCCAATTCTGAGGGTCCTGACAGTGCATTACACAGGCAGGAGTCTTTAATTCTTCCACCCTACAGCACACTTCAGAAATCCATGTAACAAAGTAAAGTGCTACAGAAGAACACCACAAATAAAGCCACTTCGACACCGTCAGGTACGCTCAGCAAAGGTACGCAAGGAAATAATCCTAAACGACTAACCCACGTAATCCTTCCCACAGAGGAGAAATAGACCTCAGAAGCAGAACCAAGATCACAGAATCAATTCTGTCGGAAAGGATCATCGAGTCCAACCTATAACCCAACACCACCATGCCACCTAAACTAAACGCCACGTCCAGTCTTTCCTCAAATGCCTCCAGGGATGGTGACTCCGCCACCTCCCTGGGCAGCCCACTCCGATGTCTAATCACCCTTTCTGTGAATAAATTCTTCCTGATGTCCAAACAGCCCTGAAAAACTAAGGGAACGGAACAAGCCGCATCCCAAAGTTTGGGAACCTGACCCCTCTCATCTGCCACCTACTTACGCGGCAGCTCCGACACGACCATTCGCATCCTGCGCCGCCGCGGCAGAAGCGCTGACCCGGCGGTCGGTGCCCCGCACGGGTCCGCACCGCGGAACTTTCACACACCCCGCTGCCCAGCGCGGAGAGGCCCCGCCGCCCCGGCTCCCGCTGCCCGGCGGCGCCTGCGGGGAGCCCCGAGCGGAGCCTCCCGCGCCCGCCCTGCCCGCCGCCACCACCACCCCGTCCGTGGCAGCGGCGCCGCGTTCCCCGCGGCTGAGGCACGAACGCAGCTGGCCCTGCGGTTCGGCGGCCGGGCCTGGCGCCGGCCGCGGCGGGCAGGCAGGCGGGAGGGGAAGGGGGAAAAAGGGAGGGGAGGCCGTGGCGGGCCGTGGCAGCCCCGTGTCCCGCGGTGCCGGAGCCGCCCCCGCCCTCAGGGCGCGGGGGGCGCGGGCCGTACCTGGGCACGGCGGCTGCGGCGGCTCCCGCCGGGCATTGTGGGAGCGGACACGTCCGCGCGCGCCCCGCCGGCGGCGCAGCGACCCCACGCGGGGCGGCCCCGCCATGGCGGGCGCGGAGGGGCGGGGAGGGGAGGGGAGGAGGGGCGGGGCCGCCGTGAGGGAGCCCCGAGGCGGTGCTTCCTCGCACGATCCGCTTTGGCGCTTAGTTTATCACAGAATCAGTGAGGTTGGAAAAGGCGTCTTGAGTTCGTCGAGTCCCGCCTGGGACTGAGCACCACCGAGCACCAAATGACGCGCCCAGTCTTGCCTTAAACGCCTGCAGGGATAGGGGACTCCCAACACCTCCCTGGGCAGCCCCATTCCACTGTCTAATCACGCCTTTCTGTGAAGAAATTCCTCCTCATGTCCAGTCTAAACCTCCCCCGGCGCAGTTTAAGACTAAGTCCTCTTATCCTGTCGCTGGTTACCTGTGAGAAGAAGCCAACACCCCCCCTGGCTGCAGCCTCTTCTCGGGTACTTGTGGAGAGCAATAAGGTCAACTCTGAACCTTCTCCTCTCCCCGATAATTGGCCTCATTGTCAGCACAACTGAGGTTTAGGAGTTGTTCTCTTTGGGTTAGTAACTTAGGAAGACTGCATCTGGCCGGTTGCCACCGGGTTCGATGGACCCACACAGCCCTTGGCAGACGCCTGGCGCTGTGTGAATGACCAGAGGGGTGTGTGGCGTTCCCTGACAGGGAATGCTGGAGCGTGTGTGATGGGGATGGAGTAGCCACCAGGAAAAGTGCACTGAGGCAAGACCAGCTGCTAGACTAATTTCAATCATTTCCAGAGAAATCAACTGGGCATGTTTCGACAACAAATGATAATACAAAAGCAAAAGTTTGCAAATGTCATTACTAATCCTAAAGTGAGGTTCTTATTTTAAAACTACTTTTCTTACTGATACAAGGATAATTTTCTCCCTGGGCTGCTCTTCAGCTTCACTGTTTTCCTACCGAATCACACAGTTTTAGTCTGTTGGCTCAAATCTCAAATGAAAGCAGCTTATTTCCTTGCTAACGCCTTTTAATTTCTCCTTCCATCTGTTACTACTCCACTATCCAAGTGCTTGCAGCATTGCAGAGTGTTGGGGTAGAGGTGTAATACACCTTACACTGTGGGCTTTCAGGCTCTGCTGAGCTCCACTCAGGAGCAAGCTGATCAGGAGGCTGGCACTGAGGCTCATTAACACGCTCCAACCTCAACTCTCCCTTCTCCAGGCAGCATAAGCGGTATTAAGTGGACAACTGTGGGAACCCTGGATACCAGTGGGGCATCACCTGACTCCCAAACCCTGAGACAGTGTCTTTGAATGCCACTGATTCAGGTGTGGTAAAATGATCTCTTGGATCTTACAACCAGGTCTAAATTGTTACTGATGGAGATTTATTTCACCCTTTCAGCCTCCAGGCTTTCTCCTCCATGCTTCAAGCAAAGCTCAGCCAAGCTGAGGGCTCGAGCTCCCTGTGTCAAACAAGGCTGCAGCAAGGGGTACAAGGTTAACTATGGCTCTGGAGCTCAGTATCAGTGGGAGGGAAGACTAACAAAAAGAGAAAAATTGCTTTTAGAGGAGAATTGACACAGGATAACATTGAGATAGGGCGTCAGGAGATGATTCTGACATGGAGCTGTGGGAGAGGAAGACAGGTATAGGTGAACAGAAGGACCACAGAAGAAGAGGTCACCTGCAGGTGCTTGGTGACGTATTTTTTTGATGAACACAAAAGCTCAAGGAAAAAGTAATGTCCTGGAGACTATGGGAGAAGACCCCTTTCTGAGAATCCTTCCTGCACTGAAGGCTGGTTGCTGGGAGGAACTGCCAAGGTTATGCATCACAAACGAGTCTTGCTACAGCAAGGGACAGAGGGTCTGCATGTCTGAATATACAGCTTGGCATCTCCAAGTTTGTATCTTGGACTGTCAGGAAGAAACTGTGCTCCCTTGTCAGGCTTCTGTAGAGCAGAGCATGGGAACATCTCAATCCTGACTGACTAGGCACAACTGAAGCACACATTTCAGAAGAGGATACATTAATCTGAATAATTTCCACAGAGTCCTTATCCTGTATAAACAGAGTGCACAGTATTACAAGCTGCTACACAATTTAACAGCTTATGATAACATCTACTATAATGCAGAGAACTAGTGATTACTTAATTATAGGCTGTCTAAAGGTTTGTGATAAGTGCATACGTGTGTAATTTTAATTTTTCTAGTTCTTCTGAACTGTTTATCTTTCAGTCCTAAAATTCTCTCGACCTTTTGTAAATGTTTTAAGGAAAAAAAGATAAGCATTTTGCATTTACATAAACAGGACTTTGTATATACATCTATATACAAGAATTGTATATACATCTATTAGTTCAAACTTATATATTCCTAGGGGAAGAAAGCACATTATTCTTTATTTTCAGGTGAACCTGGCCCCAAAAGGCTAAATAAATCCCACAAGGTCACCGAGGGAGGCAGTGGCAGAGTCAGAAGTGGGGTTGCAGCTCCAACGCTCCCAGCTCTCATGGTGAACTTAAATCACACCTCTTATTCAAGAATTTGCATGGCTAACAAGCCAGTTACACTTTAAATTGCTTTTTTTCCCTTGTCCCATTCACTCCCCTAAGGCATGGAAGCAGTAAAACATTGTCAGAGGGGCACCGTGCAATGAATGCATTAGTGAAAGCTGCAGCCCGAGTTAAAACTGAGATTCATAAGAAGCAAATACAGTCAGTGCAAAGAGGAAACAAAGAGAAGGAATGTACGTGTTACAGAAGGAGAGGAGGCGAAGAAATGAATGTGAATACAAGGCAGGGTATGGAGAGTGTCAGAGGCTGAAGAGAGGGCTGGATGGGAAGAACTGGTGACAGAGGAGTCCCCACGGCACCAAATGCCTCAGAGACGACAGCAAGGTGCATCTCCATGAGCACAGCAAAATAATGAAGCCACGCAGTTGCTTAGTGTGTCATCAGTCAGCTGAGGGCAAAACCCAACAGCTAATGCTGAGAGATGAGTTAGGACGGGACTTATCTCACCAAAGTTCAGTGATCTGGAAATTGCCCTCTGTGAAGAAGCTCTCTGTTGCTATTTCTCCTCTGTCACTGCAGGGAACAGACGTGTCCAGCCACATGTATACACCTTGGGTTTAGATGACTAAAGGTAGGGAAGACAAAGCCTTAGGCCCTGTCCACTGGATTTAAACATGACTTTTAAATCAGGTTTCCCCAAGGTAAAATATCCAACCTGAGGAGCTGGCAGTAGTTGTGTTCATCAGTGATGGAGTCAGAGGAGCAACACAGGAGTAAATTTCTGAAAGGACACACAGAAGGTCAGAAATTGAACTTCAGGGTTTTTATTGGCAAATTAAGCTGTGGAATATATCAGAGTGCTGATCCACTTTGTAACCTGTTTTTAGAGAGGAAAATAAAAGCCTGCTTTAGACTAATTAAACCCAAGTCCTTTCAAATACAAAAAAAAAAAAAATTCAAACCAAAACCGCAACCCCCCCTTCTGTTTACTAGACATCTTTCTAGTTCCATTGCTCCTTTTTCTGGACCTTATTTTTTCTTATAGTTTTCTTAAAGTTTGGTGCTTGAAGCTGGACTATTATTCAAACTGGGGCTTTAGCTAAAAAACAGACTTATTAGTGTGCTTCCTGTTGGATAGAGATGCCAATTCCCACAAAAAAACAGGTATGTTAAATCAGTGAACTCGTGTTGGGTGCAGTCCAGGTTCATCACGAGTCCTTTACACTCCGAATCAGGCTCCTGAAATCATGGCACTGGCTAAAAGCCCGTGACTTTCTAACAATTCTGCACTCTAAAAAATTGCATCCCATTTTAGAGGTTTTAGAGAAATCTGTGTCCATAATCACACGAGCTAAGATTATACTCACTGGAATGAGCTGTTCTTGCTAACACAGCATCAGCAGAAGTGTGAGTAAGGTCATAAAAGTCATCAGCAGAATATGCAGTTTATTTCCTTGCTCCTCTTTCAAAAGCCTCCTCCGCTGGTTCAGCCACAGGGGCCTGTGCTGGGCAGCAGTTTCTTTCATGGAACAATAGTATTTAGTTCTCAAGAGCTTTACAAGTCTGAAGCCACCTCGTAATGTCGGAGAAAGTATCTCACTGGTAATAAATGCAGATGTTAGAACGAAATACGCTGTTATCCCAATGGCTCCTGTTGCAGCAGGGCCCAGCATGACCTCCTGCATAAAGAACATCCTCTTTCTAAAAAGTAATCTTCATGCTGCATCTCAATTAGTTTGAAAAGCAACGTGTATTTAATGCATTTTTATTTACAGAGCCATAAGCATTATGGGCTTATGGAAATAACACAAGTGAGCCTTTCTGATGATTGTGTCCCAAAGCCGTTCCAACAGTAACGGGTTCTCTTTCCGCTTACTTTATTCCCTCTCTGGTAGAAGCAGCTGATCTGGAAAGCCACATGAATATACTCCTAGTACACATAATCCCTTTAGTTCCCTACATGACTGTAATTGCACACATTGGCAGACTTTGTTTGTATTTAAATATTTTCATAGGAGGGAAAGTCATTCCAAGCTGATCACTTCATGAGGCCAAAAATTTCATTAGGAGCCATTTGAACAATTACAATAAATAAGAAAATAATTTGTTGGTACAGTTGTTCCATAAACACTATAATTTATATTAAAAGAACTCTTGGTCCCTAACGAAATTTGTCTTTGTTTATGATAATCACCACAACAAACTTATTGAGTAAGAAAGAAAACACATATAGCTTTGTAATCCACAGGTTTTTCTATTTGAGATTTAATTCAGAAGGATAAAAAGATTTCTTGGGACTGAAGGTATTATAGGTACTGTAATATCTAATAAGATTATAAGATGGAGGTGGTGGCTCACTGTAATAGAAACCCACTAAGACATAGGAATATACTAAGACATAGGACTGCCAGGACTTTCTGGGTTATCAAATCCAGTCCCCAGGTACTGCAGGCAACTGGATCACATGATTCCTTTAATACATTTTGTGAACTTCCCACTAAAACTAGGCATGGTTTCATTCCCCACTATGCAGGTGGATTTTTACACCCTCAATATGCGAGTGGATAAAGAACACCTAATTGATAATTAAATTATTCATGGCCAATTTATACCCACTTGCTCATACACCAAAACTGCCTACCTTTAATATTCCCCCTATCTGATGCTTTTACATAAAGTAATCAAACCACATCTCAGCCTTCAGCTGCTGGGCTAGACAAGCTGCATACATGGCCATGAAAGGTTCTCGTCTCCTCCTTATCTTAGCAGTCCTTTTCTGTACCCATTTCATTAAGAATCCACCATTCCTTAATGCAATCAGAATAACGCATTTTGTTTCAAGCAAAATCTTATTGGGGTCATATTCAGGGACGCTCATGCTTCCCTTACTTTTCTAGAAATGCTTCTCCTATTGCACTTTCGAGTTTCAGTCACCTTTTTTGTGCCTAGGCTGCACTGGCACAACTTACTGAAAATCTTCCTGTGTCACTGCAGGTTTCCTGCAGGATTTTGTCTGCTGCCAGCTCTCTTCCTACTCCTGTGGCCTCACTCCTCGAGGACATTAGGTTCTTGCTGGGCGATATTTGAACCTTCTCTACACTGATGACACCTCCTAACTTGGTGACTTCAATGTATTTTTTATGATCAGACACCTCTGTTTTCCAAATGGGCCATTAATAAAAATAATTATAATAATAACATATAATAATAACTTTTTAGGAGCTCTGAATACTTTTCTTTCAATACATTTCAACTTCTCATCTTTCAACACTGTGTATGCCTATAAATCTCAGACTTCTCCATGTAGGAGATATAAATTTATACACAGCTCCTCATCAGCTATTTTGTTGAACCCCAAACACACATATATCCCTTGTTTGTCTAGCCAATTAATTAATCTATCAAAGAATGCTATCGAATTTGTTTGATATTATCTAGCCTTGGTAAATGCCAATTCCATTTTGTTCTCTTTTCCAGTGACTGTCATGACTTTTCTAATTCTCTCCTCCCACAATCTTTCCTAAAGCCTGACATAAAACACTGCTGTACACAAAACAAAATGTATTGTGCCTTTTGAGTGAAATCCATGTTTTATTTGTCTTTGGTATAGATTAGTTGCTTACATCAATATATAATTTTGAGTACCAGGTAGGGCTGAGCAGCAGTTATAGATGTACTGGCTGACTCTCTATATTCATAGCAGAAATGTATATGCATCCCTTTTTATTCTAAACAGTGCGAGTGCCACTTTTCAAAAGGACTGCGATACAAATTTGGCAGGCTGATCCAACCAAGACACAGCCCCATAATCAACAGGGTCTTTTGCCAAACAGCTTTATAGTCAACTCAAACATGATGTATGGTGCAGAAAATCAAAGGACAACATGTACAGTGACTTGACTTGTACGGTGATCACAGGAACTGGGCATGGAAAAATATAGGTTTTGAAGAAACAAGAGTTGAGGAGGATTTGTCAGAGAGGTGCTGGATGATTGTTTCAGATAGAGATAAATTACCCATGGTGTTGTCTTCTTTGTGCTTAATTTTTAATTATGTTGTGGGCAGTACACAAATTGAAAGAAGAAATGGTAAGAAACTAAATCAAGACTTGAATTTCAAGTCCAGTGCTGACCCACAGACTTTGTGTGTCCTTGGGCAAAATGCTTTGTTGTTTTTTTCTTCGTCTCACTGCCTCATCTGTAAAACAGAGATAACACTACTTCTTTTTTCTCAACCTGACTATTTACATAATAAAAGCCTTTCCATGCATGACAGACTCGTATATATTTGTACAGCATCTAGCATAATGAAGACCTGGATCTTGGGACTACAATACAAACAATACACAACAATTAAGATTAAACATCCATCCAAAATATACCTAATGCACCTAATACAGCTGTACCTTGCCAGAGAGCTGAGACTTTATTCCACAGTGAACTCTGTTTCTGTGTTTTCTGTTGTCCCTCCTTTTGTGCTGCTCTCTTGCCTCAGGAAAGCTTTGGCAGAGAAGTGGGTTTTAGGAAAGTCAGGAGTCCTGTGATGAACCTTTTATGGTCTCCTGCAGGTGGAAGGAGCATTGGACCCCGAAGTCCAAAGGGACCTGCCTGGAGCTGGGAGCATCACACAGAATCTCTGTGTTTCTGCAGCAGCTCTCCCGTGGCCCCATTCACCTCCTGCTGAATCGGGAAGCTCTGCCTTGGAGGATGCTTGTCCCTCCTTGGAAAGGGAAAAGAAAAAGCCTCTCATCCATATTGTCCTTGGGGAGGAACTGTGTACCCACTGCAGGTCAGCCTAACACAGAGCTGTCCTTTCCCTCTCAGTAAGCAAATCCTACACCCTTGGAGAGGTCTTGGGATATTCTGGGGATGCAATAGGAGGCGCTGGACCTGATCAGCCTGTTCCATGCTTGTGAGGAATGGGTACAGTAATGTGTCCCCTCACCAGCAACCTGGAGGCTGCAGGATCAGAGCTCTGTTATTGTGCTGCAATACTGTCCTGGTCCTAGGACATGTTCTCTCAAGAGTTTATGCTGAGCTTGGAGAAAGACAGCTTCCCACGCCAGAACTTTTGGGAAGTGGGAAGCTTTTTCCTCATAGCCTGTATGTCCCGACGATAATGCCAAAATAATGTTCATGTTAGAGGTCAAGCTGGGTCTGAGCTGTGGTTTCTCTGCACACCAAGAGAAAATAAAACAGAGGCTGCTTGGCTGCCCTGAGCTGGTGTGTCCAGGCCCTGAGGCAGGGCTGGCTCTGCGGCTACTTGGCATGGAGAAGATGAAAAGCATGCATAAATTAGGAGCTCTTAAGGCCAGTTTCCTTCTTTGGTCCCGGAGTAACTGGCCGAGTGTTTGCAGCAGCAGACCAGCCCCTCCCCATTGACAGGTGACATTCTTTAGTGCTTCCCTTGTGCTGGCAGATACATGATGACATTAATTTAACTGTGCAGCCCTTCCCTGGCTAAAAAATACGGACATTAAAAAAACCCCTATTTTCATCACCCCTCTTTTCTTCACAGGTTTTTTTTACAAACTAAAAAGAACAAGAAAAGTGATGGTAACTGGATTGTTAATAATACATAGTTGTAACTGATTTGTTTGGCTTGCCGTCCTGCTCAAGGAAGGCTGCATTGTGCTGTGGCAATCGTTGTGTCACAGGAACTGAGGCTGGATATCAGGTGCCTGTTACAAATGTTGGGCCCCAAATTAAACACCCACACATACTGAAAGGACCAGCAACATGACAGGAAGGATTATTCATTTTGCAAGCAGAAAAAATGACAAAGCAGAGGAGTGACAAATGCTCTGGATAAATCCAGAGCTCCAATTTAATGCATGGGATAAGGACCTCTTTTTCCAAATAAAGACTCCCAACTTTTGCAGTTCCTTACTTCTCCATAATTTAGCTGTGCACATATTTGGCATTTAGAGTGTGACGGATTTACACATTTGCTACCAAATGAGCTGCAAGAGCTAATCAGCTCGCGCAGAATTGCACATATTAATGAAGAAGGCTCTTCTGCATGCCTGCGATGTAGACACCCACTTAACTGGGGCACCAGAGACTAATTTGAAAAGATTTTGTTCACGTAGCTCTTTTCCTATGATGAATGCTTGCAGGGAATTGTGCTGTAGAGAGAGGGAGCAAGCAGTATCTGCAAAATCTAGCTAAACGGTTCTCATTACTGAGTGATGGAGGAGCAATAGGAAAGATAATTTATTAGTGGCTCAAAGCTAATGAGAATAATTAGCACTATGATGCTTTCTAAGCAAACACAGAATAAGTGTTCCTTAAGGAGTGCCTATCTCCTTGCAGGAATGGTGAGTGCTCTGGACAGGAGGACAGAGGACTTCCAGAGGCTGGAATCTTACAAACCAAGGACCAGGTCCAGCAGCTGAGTGGAAACACCCAGACACCCTCCTGGCTTTAATTATGGGCCAGCATTAGAGCTGTGTTTTCCTACATTTTGGGCTAACAGACCACCTTTTTTCTGATCTCAAAACAGCTACACTGGGCTGATGAATAGAGAGTTTACACTTCAACTTAACTCCTCGGAAACCAGGGGCTGGAAATTGTTGCCTTAGATACTGAGATTTTTTGCAATATTGCATCACATAGTGCCTGCCAAAACCTTGGCAAAAGCCAAGCCAGTTGAAGGTGTTTTGAAGGGAGTATTTCAGCAGCACAGGTCAGTCCCCAGGAATCCTGGCTGCCAGCAGATAAAATGGTGTTTGGAGTAATTTCCTTTGAGGATGCCCAGGTACCCTCCTTCCCCACTCAGTAAACACAAGCACGATGCACAGAGAAAACACAGAATCTTCTCGTGACCAAAGAAAATAACAGGATGAATTTTGGTTTCCAATCAGTTCCAGCACAGAGCAGTTATGTACACAACCAGATTAGCCAAAGGGCTGCACTCCCGTGGTTCCAGCAGAGCCATGGAATGCTCAGGGATGCTGGGCTGCCAAAGGCAAAGGAAATGCCAGCGTTTAGCCACAATGCTCAGCACCTGCTGATAAAAGCTAATTTCCCCCCACCTCTCAGTTGTCAGAATTTACTCCTGCAATCCCAGTGTTCCATTACAGACCCAATCTCACTAAAGTAAGCCTATTAAATTAAAATGAGGTGCACGTGGGCAGCAGTCCCCACTCCCCCGAGTGCCGTTTTGAGCAAATAGCTTGTTTCATAGTTTGTAAAAATGCAGTTGGCAAGGCCTTAGTGTTATTCTAGGAAATCCATGTAGGCAACATTTCTTTCTCATAATATAGCACCATCAAGAATATGGAGAGTGATTTTGCTTTTTATTTTTTAAAAGGCAAGCAGACAAAACAGCTGCAGGCTATGTCACCAGGTCTTGACTTTTCTTTTGAAACGCAGTTCGCCTCTAAAATCAAAATCACCCAGGAAAGCAATTCCATCTGAAACAACTGTGTCTGAAGTATTCTCTTAGAGCTTACTCATAATGGGAGTTGTATCTGCTTTTTTTACTCCCAAATTAAATGCTGCAAGAACAAAGACCTTACCCCTAATCTTTCTTCACCATTAATATCAATCTATCTCTGTGGATGACTACTTGGGAGAATTTTAAGTCAGCAAGATATGGGGACTTAATGTGGTCTGAGTGGGAGTTTAAAAAAATTCTCAAGGCTGTTTCACCTAACTGCAACTATTTAGGAGGGGTTTGGGGGTCAATGGGGCTGTCAGATCCAAAATGCAATTTTACAGGGGGAGGAAAGAAGAAATGGAGATCTGCTAAGTTGCTTTTCTTGATTCAGATTGGAAAGCAAGTCTCTTCTTGTCTCCAGTCCCTCTTGTAGGAGTTGCTCTAGTTTGAACAAGTAAGGAGATGGTTCTAACATGGGTCAGAGATAGATGGAAAACCCCTTTACAACAGAGCCAAGTTATCCACTTGGGTTGCAGGGGCTGGGATACAAGCTTATGCTCCTCTTGGAACTCTAACCTGTGTTTCCCATATGCTAGAGCACTCACTTTCCCCTGGATCTTTTCCAGGCCTCCTTTTCCCTCTTTTTGGTGGATGAAACAAATCCAGCATATCAGTCTTTTTTATTAGATGGGGGAACCATTTCCTATCCAGCTGCTTCCAGTCTGCACAAAATGCTTGGTCCTGCTGCCCTTTGTCTCTTGGTCCAACTGCACAGCAGGAGTAGCACAGCCCTGTGGGCTATTTATATCTTGTTTAAGTCAATGCTGAGGAACAAAGTAATGCACAATCCTTGCTCAGTCTCTCTGCTGTGTACACGTTTTACCCTTCCTCAACAAGATTTAATCTGCTTAGGGTTAACTGAATAGCGGATGTCCAAGACCTTTGAATCACACCTTAAAAAGGCTGAAAGACCAAGCCCATAATTGCAAGAGCAGAATCTCTGATTCACTGCAAACCATTTGTTATCAGCAATTAAGTTTCTTGCTGATAAATGATTCATGACTTGAAAGCCCAGATTACTCACTTTTAACCACGGCAGAAATTCCTGTGTGATTATGAACGGCTGGGCTATGCATCTACTGGGATGGGCTGTAAAGTCTGAATGTGTGAAATGGCCAACCATTTAATTACAGCAAATAAAGAGCTCTTACATATAAGATACTTTCCATTATTTGTAGGAAAAATATGAAGTATTTCAATTTCAACGTGACTGATGCAAATATAAACTGACTCAATTAGCAAATATAAACACCAGCTTTTTCTTTACTGGAGGCAACAGAATTACAACAGAGTGACTGATATCCAGACCTGGTAGACTAATTAAAAAGGCTTGGAAGCAAAGCTCAGAGCTCCTGGTACACTCTAGTTCACAGTAACTAAGGCTTTTGTCAGCTATTTGATGTAATCATTTATGGTGTTCAAAACTGTATTATTCAAAAACCATTCAGACCATAAACCAGATGAGTAGTGACCCCGTAACAGAAGGTAAATTATTCTCAAATATTTTATATTTGTGCATTAACACACGATTAGCCAAGAAAAAAAATGAATGCCCAAGTTCAAGAAGTAGCTGACAAAAGACTGAAGGGAAAAATGAGAATCTTTAATTTTATTATGGTGTAACCAGCTGTAAGGAATTACTGGTCTGAAGCACAGTGTGCAATTGTCTTATCCTAAACATTTACTAAAGCCTATAATTCAGAATGATCCTGACTAGTGATGTCACCATTGGCAAGCTATCATTTTTTTCTTATAAG
Organism: Empidonax traillii; assembly: GCF_003031625.1. Taxonomy (NCBI): domain Eukaryota; kingdom Metazoa; phylum Chordata; class Aves; order Passeriformes; family Tyrannidae; genus Empidonax; species Empidonax traillii. The sequence goes on from NW_020955354.1 coordinate 1,152,650, forward strand.
TCTCCATTTCTCAGCAATTAGCACAAATATAGGCACAGCCTAAGTTCAGAAATGCTCAATGTTTTTGGGAGACTGTATTTCCTTAGTGCCAGCTGCTTTGAGATCAAAAAAGATGCACTAAGTTCTGGACTGATCACACTTGATAGTTTGCTGGTAAGCAAAAGAATTCCTGTTTGAGATCAAATTGCATCAGTATGTATTGTTTCCTAAATGCAGGGCAGAATGCCTGCTACTAATGCAAGGATAGCTTGAAATAAAGAATTACCATCATCTTCTGCAAAAGTGCTATACACAACATGAAGTAACTATGCTAACTGTAAGGAAAAAAACTCACAGTAAGAAAATAAATTAAGCTACTTTTATGATATTATGTACTATGAGGCAGCTGATTTTTTGAGTGAAGACTCATCAGGTGCCTAATAAGAGAAGATAGCTGGCACAGCTCCATGGCCATTCCAACTGATGTCACGGTTAACAAGCTGGCTACCATACAAGGCCAATCAGACTACTGGTATTCCACAATACTCACTAATGGCTTCAGCAGCTTAACAAGTGCCAAATGTACAGTGCCATTAATTAGGCAAGAGAGAGGAGTTAAAAACACCCAGGAAGGAGGTGAGATGCCGTTCACCTCCTGAGCAGCCCAGCAGCGAGGATCCAAACTAGCAGAAGGAAATGAGACGGGCAGACTGAGGAGCAAGAGGAAAGTTTCAGACCCAAGGCACAGCTCTCTGCTGTATAAAGCTGTTTGTCCCCCTCCTGAGTACCAGGGCAGAGGGAGGCCGACCTCACACCCCTCCTGTGCTGCCCAGCACACCCACACCGGGCTATCCCCAGCCAAGGGGTATGCTGGGAACTCGTCCTGCACGTGCTGGCTCTTCCTAAATCATTTCCAGTGGGGAAAAAGCTGAACAAGGCTGATTAATGATAAAAATACTTATCTCTTTTAAAATTTATTTTTAGTTCAACGTGAATCACAACTTCCTGCCCCTCCCTCTCCCCTCCTGTGAAGATGTAAGTACCTCCAGATCAATTTTTTTGTTGTTTAAGCATTAAGAGTGTAACACATTTCAACTGCTGCTGATACAGGTTTTACAGTGATGACTGTCAGAGAGATTGTTTGTGCGACTCTTTAAAGAGCAAAAAGGAAAAAATCCCTCCTACAAATGCAGATAAACTTTTGGAATGTAAACATGTAACATAGACAATTACTGCATTATCAGAAGTACTATCCATTTATCAAAACAGTTGAACATTACACTTTCCAACACATATTTGATATGACCCAATCAGAATTTGAAGAGAAACTGTGTACCCTATAAGGGTAACCATGTACCCCTATAAGATAATCATTCCTGCCATAGCTTACAGATGCATTTGACAATACTGATGTCAAAAAAGGAGGGTTTAGTTTAATTTTACCCATGCTCTGCTATTTTTGATGCTTGGCTTAATTTACCCAATACATTTTATAAAGGTATGTAAACAGTTCTGATTTAAAGACCAGAGATGTTTAAATGACATTAACAGATCTGGACTGGTCAATGTTAATGTCTTCATTAACGCAGATACCTTATTTATCCCTGAGCACCTTAAAATTGTTCCCCCCCAAATCTCAGTCAAGAACATGTAACTATTTCACAAGAATGTAAAACTGCATTTGGATAAATCTCTGTCTTACAAATCCCATTTTCCTTCACTGATTTAAACAAAACGAAACAAAACCAGACCTTTTGTTTTTTAACACGTACTGCAATACCTTAACAAAAAATTCACCCTAACGAACAACATCACCTATGGACACACTACAGACTACAAAAATATTGCATAGGAGTGTCAGTGGGCATAGTCTCCCAACATGAGAGAAAATGCAAAGTTTTCTTTAAAACGGTATGGCAACATTCTAATTTATTTTCCTTTTAAAAATCAAGTGGTTTCACTTTATTTCAAAATTGTACAAAATGGCCATGGCTGTTTATATAAAACAAGTCTCTGTCTTGAGAATATGTGAAGTCTCAGGTGCGTCAACAAAGGACCTGGAACCATTCACAGTGCAGCGGAAAGCTTCTTTTGAGGCAGAAACTACAATTCATCCTTCTTCTTTCCTACTCTTTCATGGTCTCTTTCTCTCAGGGTTCGCATGAAAGTGGTGAATCCAGACTCCTGGTTTTGAAGGAAGAAAAATACATGTCACATTTCTGCACACAAACCAAAACAATGCATCAAGAACACTCGGAGCTTCAGTTTCCCAGCAGAATATAAACTAAGGAGCAGTTGTTTAGTTTCTGTACCCCACGGCAGAATATAAACTGAGGAATGGTTACCGCTTCTGCATTCCCTCATCGTGCCATGCTCCGGTCCCAGTGCTGCTCTGCTGCAACACAAGGGAAAAATATCCATGCACATTGCACATGTCAAACTTTGAAGAGGTGGGACACAGAGAAAAAGGCCCAAAAACTCAAAGGACAAAGTAAAATCTGTCAGTAGAAGTGCCATTGATGCCTTTTTGTTGAAGACACTCAAAGACATTTTTGAGCTGCATTTGTATGCTACTTGTGTAATTTGAAAGCAGTCAGTTGGTCATTTGTTGGCTATACACACATTTGCCACTGTTCCTCATCCTTTAACAGCTTTAATGATGATTTTCCTCCTTTTCCAAACACTCCAAAAATGGAAATCACACTATTTTCAAGTATTTAAAATTATTGTCAAAAATTTCAAACCTGGATGCCTACATGCCAACCTCTGTATTACAATAACTTATGATTTCTGGTTACCTGAGGCTGTTGGATGCCAGCAGTTCTGTTTTCCAAGGAAAGCTCTGAACACAGCTCACAGGCTGTGATGGCTCAGATGAGTGGAGGTGTGAACACTGTCTACTGGTACCCCAGCATTACAGCTGTCTGGGCAAGTAGCACTGTTCCCACCCAATGTGACCATTTTTACTTCTAAGTAATCCTGAAACACACCAGTCAAAACTGGCGATGAAGAGGGAAAATACAGAGAGGTAGAGAAAGCCAAACAGAAGTCAAAGTTTGACTTAAAACAACACTGGGGAACAACAAAACAAAACAAAGAAAACAAAATAAATTGAAGCCACGAGGCTGGGATGCTTTTAGAAGGCTGAACAACAAAACACTCTTCTAAAACTATTCACTGTTGTTCGACCGAAAATAAATGATATGACAAGTTTTGGCCATATGTCACCTGGAGACATCTGGCAATCAAGGGCCCCCACCAAAGGAGCCCCATTTCCAAAGCCGTGCATCTGGAAGTCATTTAAAATACACTCGGGTCAGAGGGTGTCCTGACTCTTCCTTGCTTTGGTTGCTTGGGGTGAAATGCCCTAAAATCTCTATTCCGGAACTGCAGTTCCCTTGACAGGCTACGACTGGGGTCATGCTCTTCCCCACAGCCCGTGCTCCAGTGTGGGGTGGCAAGTAGCTGAGAGCTCCTGTTCTATGGGCCATGGCTCCTGCCGTGGCACGTCATGTTGCCCCCAAGGCAGCTGACATCACCCCTCTTCTTCCCTGCCCACATGAAATAATGATGCACCAGCTGGACCACTGAACCAAATGTGTATGGACATCTCCTGATTTAGTACCAGAATCAGGAGCAGAGAGCAGGTCTCCTGGCTCGAGTGCTCTCTCATTTTATAAAGCACAAGGTGGTTGGACAAGGTGGTTCAAAAGTTGCTGTCATGCTGATGAGAAGTTCATTTAAAAGCAAAATCCCTTGTCATTAAAGAGATTTGTGAACAGACCTGGAAGCCATGGAAGGCATTGTGCTAAGCACTGCCTCCAGCACTGCCACGATAGGCGATAACAAACCCTAATCCAGTGCTGCACAAGCAGAAGACCATAGGTCCCCAGAGAGGTGGAGGGGGAACACAGCTGCCAGCAGCAGAGAGACTGTGATGTTCCTGTTGGGTAATTTAATTCTACCCAAGAAAGGGTTGGCTGCACGTAGGGGATTAGTTAGCCCACTTTCCAGCATATGGATAAACATCTCCCAACTGCTGTGGCCACAGAGCACTCCTGTATTGTATATAAATTCCTTTTATCAGCCACCACAGAGCCCTCCTTTAATATATCATTTCTCTAAGTATGGGTTGGAGATGCAAAAATTGAGGCTGAAATTTTACTTAATTGTTGGCTACCACACCCATCTTTACTTTTGAGAAAAGATCCAGAATTGGAACTAAGCGCAGTATCCATAACAACAACTGGATCAGCACCATGGAAAGGTAATTACTGGGGTCCAAGTATGCTGAAGAAAACTGAGAGGAGAAGCTCCATCAAGACTTCCCTACGATCCTGACTAAGACAGAATTTCAGAATTTGGCTTTCTTCTTCATGCTTCTATATAGTTTGGTGAGCTGTAAAAGGAGCAATAACTTCCAGTGAAGAATCTTTTATCAAAATCACTGGATGGCTCGAAGACCCCATGTTTTTCTTGCATACCCCAGCTTTTCCAGGCAATCAACTGCTGCTTGAGGAGTAACCTCCCTCTAGGAGGTTATGACAAAGAAGGTCCACAAATGATTGAACTGCTCCCTTATTTTCAGGCGCTTTACAACCACAGTAGGCATTTCTGCCCCCATTTCTTGCACTCATAGCATGTAATTAGCTGGCCACAGCAGGACAAAAGAATGAAACTTCAGCCCAGGGGTAGATGGCACAGTTTGTCTTCCCATCCTGAATGCCAGGAGTGAATCTGATTCAGGGCAAATGAGATATTTAGTTTCCCCTGTACTCCAAAGGACAGCTTTGTCCTGGCTATAAAACCAATGGTCTGTCACCATTTGGCAGCCTGGTGGACCTGTAACATGTTTGCACTGCTTGCATGCTCCAGAATGGACAAGAGCAGGTCCTGTGATTTCTGGCATTTCTGTACCCAGAAGCAGCCCACACAATAAAACCTCCACTTTCACTCGGTCCAAATTCACTTGCAGACTTCAGCTTAAAACATGAAATATACTAAAAGCATTACCAAATCTAATCCTTTTTTCCTCTTCTCACGTTCCTAAAAATAGATCAAGTATGTTGCTAATGCAGAGATGTACAGGGGTGTGGTACACAATGATTCATCCATGGGAGACACTAACAGAGGCAGCTAAACATTCGTCCATCATGGTGCAAATTTACTCCGTGGTTTGCATTAGCAAGGCAGTGCAGACAGAGGAGACTTTCCTCCCTGTACCACGTCACTTACCCCTCTTTCTCCAGTATATTTCTCCACAAACTTCCCGTAGTTGTAGTAGTTGAAGGTGGGGTAGCCATCAACCCCTTCCTGCTTACACAGGTCGTGATTCTGTCCTTTGGCACAGTCCACTGCAGCGTAGGCGATCTGAAACACAAGAGATCAGATTGAGGCAGGAGAAGACAAAGCAAAACTACTTCATGGTGATGCTGCTGCAGCTTAGCCTTAACACTGAGTGAGACCCAACTCTTCTGCCAAGCACACAATGGTTTCAGTAAGGCCTCAGCTGTGGAGGGAGATCACAGCGTGGTCATCACCTGGCCTACGCAGCTGCACAGCACGTTCAACCCACAGAGCAGAAAACCACCTTCCCAGCCTCCCCACTGAGCTCTGCAGTGGACTCCCAACAGGAAATCCAGAGACTATGTTAGTAAAACCAAATCCAAGCACAGTGGTCACAGCTCTGCCACTCTGCAATATTTTTCCTCCACTTCGGTTTTAAGTGATGAACGGCGACAGGATGACTTTGGTGACAGTAATGACCCACCTATCCCAATCTCCTTCCTGTGGCGTGGCTAATACTTGGCAAAGTTACCAAACATGGCGGGTCACTTATGCAGACTATTAATAGATTAATGATTTCTACCCCAAATAGCTTTTGTAAACTCCACGCACTTCTTCCAAGGTCAAACGTGGATGTGTGAGAGCGAGAGTGTTGCCTACCAGGCAGTGCACACAGGGAGGAAGGCTGCTTGCTTGCAATCTCAGCCTGTTTTTATGTTTCCTTTCCTGTCTTTTTAACATCTATCCTTTAAGGAGGGGACTGTAGTTATGTGCAGCCATTAGCAAAGTGGGCTTTAATTCCTTTGGAAACCTCTAGATGCTACTGTCACACAGACAAACCCTGAGTAGGAAAGAGCTCTCAGCCTGCTGGCAGCAGAGCAACACCCTCCATCTCTGCCTGCTTCCAGACAGGGCAGGGCGAGGAAGCACAGCCTCACAGCCCCATAATGTCGGCTCAGGGCAACCCTAGTTTAGAGCACCGAACCTGATTGTGTGAAGTACTGAGGAGGGGCTGCCCTTAACATTTCCAATGCTGAAATAAAATGTAATTCATAGGCTCCTACTCAAAGCAACTGGACCCTGTGCTGTGATTTCACCCTGACTGTTCCTGTGAGAAGCAGTTGTGGCTCTGAACGAGCACTGCTCACGCAGACCTGCCTGCACAGCCTGGGAGAGGCACTGCTGAAGAGGAAGCAGGTTAAAGTACAAGCTATGTAAAAAACCTCACCAAATTAGAGGAACAACTTTTTGCAATTGTGGGTTACAATTTATCAAGTGCTAATTTCACAGCAGATACATCTTAACTTGAAATTTCCGTTCCAGGCGCCTCCTTCAAACAATCTGATCAAAATACCTTTTGCTTGAACGACTTTAGGGTTGCGGTTGAACTGTTCTTCCATAATTAAAAGATCACTTAATATTCAACAATGCCCTCCTGTTTCATGGTGACACTGTCAAAACGAGAAAACCTGATCTCATTAGCCTAGCAGTAATTAAAGAGATTGGCAAGGCCAACTTCAGTTAATTTGCTTGTTTTGTTTTGGCTTTGAAAGACTGACAAGACAATACTCAGTAAAGATCTTGCTTGGGTCTATCTTCAAATGGAAAGCGCTAGATAAAGTGATCAGTGCTCTTACCTTAAATATTTGGGTTCTGTTTTCTCATTTTAAACATTAATAAGGCTATTACAGAACCAGGACTCTTCAGAGCTATTAAAAACATGTATGATCCCACTTTTTTTTTCTTTTTGTAAACACAAAAACTCCTACTCATTCAAGGCCAGTTAAAACGAAAGGTTAGGAATAATAAACTGTAAAAGAGCTTCATCTAAGTATTTATGCCTTCCTGACCTTAGCAGCCAGCCAAAATTTAGAGCTTTGCTGGCTACTTCCGTGTAAAAGATAGCTTACAATGGAGACAAACATTTATTTCATGACACAGCATTAATGTAGAAAGAGTATTAGAAGTCCTGGTTCCCTAAAATCCAGGAGAATAAATAAAATGATTTTTCCTTACTGCTGTAAATATCACAAAGTGATTACAGCCAGAAGAAGGGGAAGGCATACATGCTCTCATCCAGATATTAGTAGCTGGTCTGAGGCATGAAACTGCTGTGACTGATGACCCATCTGTTCTTAGTGTCCTGGAGATTAAGAAAATTAGTTTTTAGTACACTGGAAGGAAGAGAAGGCTTCTTTATCTGTACACAGATATTTACCTCTCTGTAAACATCTAAACTGGCACTGGTTGGAGTAAAGAGTCCAATTTCATTTACAAAAGGCTTCTGTGAGAACAGCTCCCAGTGAGGAGAGGGTAGAGAGCAGAAATACAATGCTGTAAGTCACAGTTAACCTTGTTCAACGCATCTTGACCTGCTGCCTCAAACAGATGACTGAAAGACTTTAAGGAGGTGGCTTCTGGCAGAAATAAGCTTGAGATACAGATCTCCTCTACGGCACATGGAAACCTAAGCTGGTCCATCTGTGCACTATTTGTTTGTGCATTGAAGTAACACACAGAGATCCCACTCTAAGTCTGTCCACAACAGCAACATTAGCCTAATGCTATGTCTAACCTAGCAGGCCTAATGGGACATGAACATCCGGAGTGGTGTTTGGAGGACATGTCCACGGTCTGTTTCTCTGCAATGCTCCCAATGCAAACTCCCACACAGCCCCACAGACTCACTGCTGCTCCTGCAAACACCACTTGCAGCCCAGCTCTTCAGAACACGCCCGTTTGGTTATTTTTACGGCCAGCAGGAGGAGAGAAATGGCAATTTCCAAAAGCCTTGTAACTCATAGGGACGTGAGCGAAATTCACAGAGAGACGTCTAATTCCCAAGACTGTATCCGAGGCTGCATTTCAATGCCTGCTGCCAACAGTGGCTGAGTAAGAGTACTTAGAAGAGCTTGAGTGATTACTTTAGAGTGGAAATGTTAAGGCAGCCTAAATATAGAGGTTGCTACCATCTCTGTGCACTCATTATCATAGCATCACAGTCCTAATTGTCTTGCCTGTCTCACAGCGGAAGATCAAATATAGTGCACTGCAAAGAAGAGGAAAGTAATGCTGGAAAACACGTGTAGCAAAACACACTTCTGGACTGAGGACCGACTCTTATCTCAGTCCTATCAACTCCACAGAGTTGAACTCTGAGACACACCAGAATTTCAGTAAACAGCACCGATGTCCTTTGCTTCCTTCTGTTTGTGTTTTCATGGACCATGAGTATTAAACTCCACTGCTGGTACAGGTGTCTCCTACTGCAGCTTTCAGCAGAGTGAATTCCTGCATGACTACACATGAAAAGATGCAGCCCACAAAAAGAAAGGCTTTGCATGATCCACTGTAGGGAGAGTTTCCCCTCGTTCTCAATCCTCTTAGCAACAATTACTTTTTCTGCATCACTAAAGAAGAAAACTAAGTTGGGGAAAAACAACAACCTGAAGAACCTCTATCAAAATGTGGTAAAAGACTTCTGGAGAATATTAATCTCAGAATTGATCTTCATTTCAACTACCAACAACAATTTACAGATAAGTTCACTGGAAAGCACAGGTTAGCAAGACCTACATGCTTTGACCTATAAACCCATAAACTTTATTCAACTGGAAAACGCAAACATAAGACATCCCTGATACATACCCAGGAGCCAAGACACTTGGCATCAACTCTTATGAATTCCCTCTCATCAAGGGGAAAAAAACTCCTCTAAAAATCTGTAAGAGAAAGAGACTCTGCTAACACTGGTCTAACACTTGTGTGTGTGTCCATTATGGAAAAAGCCAGCCTAACAGCTTTCAGAAGACAAGATTGATTTTATGCAGATTTTGATTGTTAGGGCTAAAATTTAATTTCTTGAGCTTTTTTCTAGCCAGAGAGAAAAATCCACTGAAAAAACATTTCAGGAAGAAAAAAAAGTTATTGCTGTATCTGCAACAAGCACAAAACTCGAAGGGATTATGGATTCTCTATAACCTAAAGCTTCATTGCCTTAAATATTGACAATACATCATTATATACAAGTTCTCTCTCCAGGGCCAATACTGTTCAGTAGCTGTAGCAGGAATAGAATAGTTATCAAATGAAAAGATAATCAATCAGAGACTGTGGACCCCAGAATAAGTTTCTTGGAGTACATTCAACTTTCTTAGTGTTACAGGCAATTCCTCACAACTGGTATGCAGCCTATAATAATTAATAATATCAGGTGAGTATGTATAACAATGCACAATAATGATAACAACAGCAACAACAATAACCCCATCAGACAAGTACACACTTCTCCATAGTCAATATAGTTGAATATGACTCTAGAAATATCTGGGACCGGAAAATATATCTACCTGAAAAGAGAAGTCCACAACAATGTTTCATGGTTTTACCAAAAAATTGGGAGCTTAACTACAGAGTTGCAAACTTAACCCTGCATGGCATTAGAGCATGAGCGGTGCATGACCAGCTCTGAAGAGCTCTTACAGGAAATAGAGCATGGCATATTTTTCAGATGAAGTGGTCTGATCACAGATGCTGAGCTGCTGCAAAAATCAGAACTTTTCATTTAGATGCTTAAACAGGAGTGGAGCTATGCTGAAAACGTGAGCACTGATCTCAACTGTGCCTCAACTGTAAGAGAAGAATGATGCCTTATTTTGTTACTAAGTGTTAGAGGGAAAAATAAGTACTTGCAGTCTAATCTAATCATATATCAGGAATCACAGTTCCCTTCCAGCAGAATTACGAAACAACTTTTTTGCTCTAGAGGGATTTTACAGTTAAGAAACACAATTACATCCAATGGTTCAAATAAATGTGTAGAAAATTGAAAGTGGGATCCCTTGACCTTCCAGGTAACTCCTCCTTTCTGTTCTTAAAGCTCTTTCTTTTTAACAGCTTGTCTCCCAGTCACCACGTGATAATAAAGTAAAAATACCCCCTGCAGTCCTAGTTGCTCTCCTCTTAAAATATGTACTGCCACACACTGGTTTATTGATTCAAGGAAATAAATCTCTGCTAGAGCTAATATTGACTTTTGTTATGAAAATGGAAGTGAATAACTAACTGAATATTGATTTGAGAGAGGAATGATATTCGATAAGCTTAAAAAAAAGTAAAAATAAAATTGCAACACGGACATAAGTGCTTCAACCAACATTTTTAAATTATGGTCAATTCCAGATGACAATTATCTGATTACTAGAAAAAAAGTGCCTTTTGTTGCCAAATGTCTTAAAAGCACCTATATATAAGATAGATCTGCTTTCTTCCCTATGATTGCTCCATAGTTTTCTACTTGTATCACCTGTTCCGGATCCTAACAGCAGTTAGGAGCTGATCTGCTAAGGCCTGTTGCAATTCAGCTATTCAAGTGAGTTCTCAAAAGTGAAAGGCCTTGCAAATGGGAGATTGATTATTAGTTGCCCAGATGTGCCGCGGCAGCATTACCAGAGCTGCAGTTCATCAGCTGTTCTCAAAGCAGGGCTATTTGCAAAGGGAAGATCCACGAGCAGGCACTATGATGTACAGTGCTCACATCACCATATTTAATGAGTCTAATTAAAAAGAAATTCAACACATGCCTTTTTAAGCAAATAGGGATCAAATTCTTGGCCAAACTAAAATATTAACTCATTTGGATAACTCTGTACAGTCATTTCATTGGTATAATAATTTTAAACTACGGTTCCCAATACACACTGGGGACCCACCAGTTTCACTGCTGTCTGGCAGCCCCCCATTAACATCTCAGCTCACCCCATTTGCTGCACCCTTTCCAGCAATCTCTGCCACAGCTGTTCCTGCACAAACCCACTAGAATCCAGCTGTGGTGCAATGGTACAGGAACACTCTTCTGTGAAAATGCAGAAGACTGGTCAAAGAGCAGCCCCCATGGGGAGGTGCCAGAGATTTGTTACTGAGAGGCCTTGAGGAGTCAAGAGCTTTCCTTCAGCAAATCCAAGCTGGAATATCACAAATCAGTTCCTTCAAGCTGAACTTTAGGATCAGCCAAAAGGCCGAATGTAGATTTTTTAAAGATTTAGTGTTCAAGAGACTGTGGAGCAGTTACTGAACATGCCTTCCTGCTCTTCAATCTGTTCAGCAAAGTGACAATCCCCACATTTGCATTTTCTGACGTGCACTGGTCACTGCCAGAACTTGGCCTGCGGAGCGCAGGCCAAAGGCTCTCCCCTGGCAGCTGTATGCAAAGACCACAGAGCCCCGAGGCAGGAATGCTCCAGATGGATTTTTTTTTCCCCCCCTTCCTTTTTCCTTTTAAATAACTGAAACAATAGGCTAACTGCTATTGAACTGGCCTCTCCACTGATCTGGTATTACTGGCACCAAATTTCTCCAGGCAGATGGAAAGACGAGAGGAGGCTTTGGTTTGTGGGTCACACCCCGAGCTGTGTTTTGCAACAGCCACACAACTGCCCCAGGCCTGCGAGCAGGCCTGGGATTCCTGCTAAAACCACCAGCAGTGATGTGGCCAAGGAGGGCTGACATTTGGGGCCAATGTTCTGAGCAGTGCATTTTAAAACTCTGACTCCAGCAGTGCAGATGATGAAAAAGTACAGAGCATTACACACAGCCCCGGGGGAAGGGGGGGGCTTCTGTGCCAAAACCACCCCCCTACAGTCAATCTGCAGAGCCAAAGACACGCATTTAACAGCTCCAAGCTCTGCTCGTCTTCAAAATTCCAATGTAAAGGATCCAAGTCTCCCAAAGGATACCTTTTAAGATACCATTTATAGCCAATTCAAGGCTGGAATGTTTTTGATTGTACTTTGGCTTCTGCAAAATTAAATGTTTAATTAAAAGACCACCCTTATTGAAAAGAAGATACAGTTTAAGTGCTACCATATTCTGTTAAAGTGAAAAACCTTTCTCTAGGGGAAAAAAAAAAGACACTACTACAGAAATGAAGTAGCAAAAAGACATTACTACTAAAAATGAAAATTACTAATCTTGTCCTGTTTTTAAAGAAGAAATACTTCCTTCCTCTTAAGCAGTGATTTTACAGAAGTTTGAAACCCTACAGAACTACAAATTACCTTGAAGGCTCACTCAATTTGAAACATGGGAATATGCCCTGTGCTGCTTGTGGGAACAGCAATCTGCCCTTCTAAAGTCTTAAACAGGTTTGTTTTCTTTTCCACAATGGCACAAACTGGCAGCAAGAAGCACCTTGGCAGGTTATAGCTGTACACAATTAAATAGGGCTCCTGAGATAGTCAATCCCTGGCACTTTCATAAGTCATTGGGGTGGAATAACATCATTTTCCCTAACTGCACACACCTCTTTAAAACTGTACCAGCCTTAATATTCCCCACTGGCTCTCATGTTCCAACTCATTACATTTTATATCTCCCCACTTCAGCCTTAAACTGAAGTCAAGAGTTGCAACCGTCAATCACTGCTCTGCTCTTGGAGTCCTTTCATAACCTGCAGTCTGAAGGAAAAGCTTCCCAGGCCTGCATTTCACACCATCACCATGTCCCACTAACTGTGCCATCATTCAGATTGCTTGTTAATACATCCTGGGGCTCTAATAAGCCAGTTTCCCATTGTTTGGTACATTTGTTTCATCTCCTCTGACTGAAATTTTAATGAGTTTAGGAAAGAGAGGCTTCATTGGGAACTACCAGAAGAGTAGGAAAACAAGGATACTTTCTCAGAGATCTCAGAAACAAAAAAGTAACCAAAAGGCATTTGAGCAAACTAATTTACAGCAGTAAGAGAACTAAAAGCTGCATGCCTCTGAATTTTCTGTGTGCCAGAGGGCAGAAGTGATGGACTCCTAATTTTATGCAGTCAGTGATACAAGACTGATTTGTTTCTTGTCAATCTGATATATTTTCTGTGAGTTACAAAACAGATGAGAGGAAAATAAAAAAAATTTTACAAAAATCCTTCTGTTACCGAGTATAACTGTTACAAAATCACCTCTTCATTTAGAATAGAATATGGAATTGAATAGATTATTTCAGCTGGATGGGACCTACAAGGATCATCTAGTTCAGCTGCCTGACCAATTCAGGGCTGAACAAAGGTTAAAGCTTTTTGTTCAGGGCTTATGCCCAAATGCCCCTTAAACACTGACAGGCTTAGGGGGCATTGGCCACCTCTCTAGGTCACCTGTTCCAGGGTTTGATCACCGTCTTGGTAAAGAAATGCTTCCAAATGTCCAGTGAGAACCTCCCCTGGCACAGCTTCAAATCATTCCCATGTGCCCTATCACTGGATCCATGGAGAAGAGCTCAGCACCTCCCTCCCTATTTTCCCTCCTCAGCAAGCCTGAGAGAACAAGTTCCCTAATAAACTGCCAAATCTTTTCCATGCCATACCTAAACACAAAGCAACTGTGAAGTTAGAACAAATTTGGAGATCAGAATGAATTATAGTTCACTGAAAGATAGCAAGAAGGTTCCTAACTGCTTATCTGGTTAAATCCAGGGGCTCAGTGCTGAGGGTTTTTTTCTAACTCCTAGATCTACATATGCTCAGTTAAAATGGTTCAGCTGAGGCAAGGAAATTACTCAGTCTGTGCTTCAGTCACCAGATGTATTTTCAAGGCCAAGACATGAGGGTCCTAGAAGGGTCTGACATACTGGGCTCAGTATGACAACTTACAGAAATATATTATATTTATACTATGCAAGCAAGGATTAGTTACATGACTGAGGTCTTCTGGACTACTACACAACTTGTGGTTTCTCCACATGCACCCCAATGACTGATAAAAGTTGAATGGAGATGATGTAAATTATCTTTTTTTAATCCCTCGGGGAGAAAGAACTGTTCCTCACTTCATAGAGATGAATTCTTACACAAAAATTTAAACATAAAAGACAATACATTAAAGAAAACAGAATAGGTTAAAAGTGTAACTCAATTTGACCAAAAAAGATACAACCCCTAAAATGCAGATATGTTTCTATTAGTATAACAGTAATTTTATCTACAAGCCTATCAGCTTATCAATAAGCAAAGCCTATAAAGTACAAATGGTGGAAATAATTCTCAAATATCTCAGAAATAATTAACAGCAAGTTTACCTTGCGATCTTCTTTAAAGACTTCAGCGGCAGTTGTGAAATGTGGAATGGCATTTTTACAGTGGGGACACCCTGTTTGACACAGGAAGAAAAAGACATCATAAACTTTAGTTATAAATAAGATACTGGGACAAACTCAAGACACAAGGCGAATCAGTGGAAATTTTGTACTAAAACTCATTCCAGACAGCAGCTCTCCAGTTCTGCTAAGAGCAGGACAGGGCACGTGTAGACCATGTGTCAGCTATGTGAAATTAGGCTCGTGTTTAAAATCCCTCTGACTTCAAGCAGTTCAAGTGTACACTTAAGAGTTACACAAAATCCCACTGAGGCACCACAGTGCAGGGGCTTTTTCTCTATGGCCAGTCCCTTAAGAGCACTTTGAGATCAGCAAACAAACAGACAAACCATTTCCCTGCTCTGCACCCCCTTGTACTGCCATATGGGTTATTACCGCTGTTGCCACAGATATCAGCTACACTTGGACACAGGAATAAAGACAGCACAGCTGTGAACAGGAGGTTGGAAGTCAGGAAGTTGCTGGGAGCATTCAGGAGTGTTTGGGAATTGCCTGTGTAAGAGCCAAGCCTCTGGGAACACAAGGGAGGGGAAGAGAAGCAAATCCAACATCTTTCATTGATGGAGAGCAGAAGTCCAGTCCCAGGTTAGGATGACTGCTGCTGGCCTTCCTGGAGACCTTCCCCCTGTTCACCAAAAATGGGCAACCACAGAATAGTTTTATAGACACAGCACACACAGAAACCCCACAGCTTTGTCTTGGAGATGGACTGATACTTTGTGCCACTGCAGCACTGCACAAAAGGCCAGCTGATCCCTTGCTCAAATATACACTAAACTTACTCAACCATTTCAGAAGTCACAGATGGGGAACAAGAACTGCTCTCTTGATTCAAGGTGGAAATCTGAGTGCTCTTAATTCAGAATGAATGTTTATTTTCTATGAATAATCTAAACTACTCTCAAAACATCAATACTAAGTAAGACTGAAAAAGAAAGTATCTGCATACATGTAAAAAATTACTTTTTTCAAACCCGTCACAGAGTTTGATCCCAAGCAAACACTCAGGACAGTTTTGTTTTTTTTTTTTTTTTTTGCTTAAATGCAGGGAAAAAAAGAATGGACACAGTTCAGTCAAGCCTGTATAATGCTAGCAAAAGCAAGGGAGTTCATCCTGGTATTATTTCTGGATAGGAACAGAACAGATCACAGATGAGCTGCTCACAAGCTCCAATTACAACTCATGCTACTGTTGTTTACCCATATTTGACGTGATGAAAAAGTGTCTGTGTTACTTTTAAGTCAGTAGTGAACAAATGCCCTCTCAGGAGGCTTGCAGCCACCCTCATAAAGTACACACACTCTTGCAGTGGACAAGAAAAACAGCATCTGTGCACAAACACTGCACACCCCTTTCAGCTTCACCAAAACGCAGTTTCACTGCCTACATGCACTGTTTTGAATTTTAGAGTATTTTTTTTCTTTGGAATAGGATTCTGAAAGCACTGCAATGACACACGTGTATAAATACACTGAGAGTCTATGCAGTGACCAAGAATCCCAAAAAGTCAAGGGGATATTTCCTGAGAAACTGAGGCAAATCCATCTTAGTGGCTTCAAACACTTTATGGAGCATAATGGCAGTTATCCTGGTGGCAACTGTGTTTCAAGGGGAGATGGTGCAGGCCACCTACAGCCTGCAAACTATTAACTTTGTTGAGTTGTTCAGCATTTGCCTGGAAGAAAATAGTCAAGCAAGAAAAAGAGCAGGAGGAGGAAGAGAAGAAAGAGGAGAAGGCTGGGGTTCCAGGCTGTTCCCACGTGCATCAGCCCACTTTGGTGACACATTCTCTTTCCTACCACTTGTCTGTCCTGTCTGCCTGATAACGAAGAGCCTGCAGATCAAGCCTGCCTCTTGACACATTTTGGGTAATTTCCTGCACTATGGGGTGACTGCCTTGGTTGACTTGTTTAACACTGCTCTACACAAATAATAGCAGAACTGGAGACAACATCTAAAAAGAATTCCACAGACAAAAAATGGATAAAAATCAGGCACCTTTAAAGCAAGAACTCTTGTTCTAATCTACATGCTTACATACTGCAGCTTTTCTGCCAACTTTAAACCCTTCAGGTTCCCCTTTTCTGCCTATGATCTTGAAAATTAGATTTCACTGAATAGCATATTTTAAATCCTCAATGAAAGATATTTCAGGGTAAGCATGATACTTCATGTCTTCATATTCCTCTCTAACACCTTTATGACACATCAGTGTGTGTGTTTTCCACCTCAGGGGTGCTGGATGTGCAGAGGACAGGGCATTTAGTAAAGCCTCCCTCTAAGCCCCTAGTGAAGTTGTAATATGTAAGATCTCTCCATGAGCCACACTCCTCCAAGTAACAACCATATTCTTTCAAACAAAAAAGTCCAATGGCTATTAAAAATGCAAGCTGACATTTCACATGGGCTGGGATGGCTGGTAAGGGCACAGTCCAAGCAGCCCTTAGCTGGTGACTGCTCAGGGGAGTACCAGCAGCTCCTCCATGTCCCTTCCACCCCAGGGAGTCAAACACTGCATGTGCTGCTGCACAGAGTTCAACAGGTGAATGGAAAAGGGCTCTGAGCGTGGTTCTCAGCAAAGAGACAGATCCTGCAAGGCCGAAAGGAAGCATCTCATTGTCTGACTGTTATGGCATTTTGGAAAAGGTACACAAAACCGAACACGCTTTGAGGTTGCAGTCAACATCCCTACACAGAGGAGGGTCGTGTAATTCAAAGCAACTGAGAAAGGAACCTATGCTAACATCTTTTATTTCCTTTTCTCTGTGATCTTCTCATTCTCTCACTCTAATACCTAATCACAAAAAGTTACCTTCATTTACCAATTTGAAGCTCCATTCCTCCTCCCCTCACTCCTCTCTTGGCCCAACCTCCTTTCTTTACTGCACTCTGCTTGCAAAACTAAAACACAACCATATGGCTTTTGGCAGAGCTGCCTCCAAGTCCAGTAGGTATTTTGTTAGCCTTGGACATCCATCCACGGAACAGATGTGAATGCTACACTGAATTCCCAAGGCATTTCAAGGAGTCACTGAAAAAAGGGGAAGGAGCACATCATATGGAACAGCAGAACTTCATCTGTTACAACTTAGAAGGATTGCCAAACACAGCAAACACTTGGAAGTCACCCAACCCAGTCATTCTATTTAAAGCACACATGCCAAAAAAAATAAAAGCAGAGGTTGATGTCTTCATTTTGACAGACGGAAAACTTGTTCTCCCCATTCCCTCTTCGCACCCACTATCACACGTTTATTTTAAGTGTTAACACTATCTTCTAGATTTGAAAGTGCAAAGAAAGGAAATGTACAGAGCACGGTACATGAAGATAGGAAGAGTACAGCCTCCTTAGAAAGGATTTTTCAGATGAGCTGCAGTGAAAAGTGATTAAACTGGTGGCATCTGAAGGTGTGGGTAATGTGTCAGGAACCAAAAGGTCCTGCCCTTTCTCAGAAATATTTATAGGACAGGAAGTCACTATGGACTAAACAAGTGGGAAAATTAATTTTAGTTAAATAATTTGTGTGCTGTGGTAAGCACAGACTTCCTACAAGGACAAGAAGTGGAGTTTCAACTAAGCAGCATTGAAAGTAGCACTTCTGGGAGCAGAGACTTCTAAAGCAGATGCACGGCTTTGCTTTACCAATTTGCTTTCTTTCTTCGTTTTTACAACAGTGTCAAATTTGATCTCAACGGGTTTAAGAGCAGATGTGAACTGAACAGTCATTTTCTGTGCCTGCCTTGAGAAATCTGAAAGAAACATGCTTCTGGAACATCCAGCCTTTCCAGAGGATGCCCATGCTGGCACCCAAGACCTCTAATCACTCCTGCACATCTCAAGATAACACCACTTCCTAATGCAGAAACACAGTTGCATCACCTGGTAGGAAAACAAGAGAGCTTGACATCTAAGGCACATGCAGTAGCGTGTGTTAAGGCCATTCCCTGTTCCAAATCAGTAAAGGATAAAGCTTCAGTACAGCTTTGGCCAGACATTCTCACCTCTGTGCTCAAATTTGGCCCTCTGGAGGCCCACCCTTTCAGCCCATGGTGGTATCTGCTCTCCCTGACTGCTGACGCCTGTTGGGGATGAGGGCTCCCTGCCTGAACCACAGGTCCCTGCATCCTTATGAGAACACCTGCACTTGAGTGGTTCCAAGTTCTCCTTGCCTTTGCACTACAACTTTAAAATTTTACATGAACCCTGTACTTTCTACAGGGTTTTTCTCCACCATTCATGCTGTATGAGCTGGGAAGGCACACCAGGGTACAGTCATGGCAGGCACCGTCACATTCCTCACCTTGAAAATAATGTAGTTCTTGACTGATTCAGCATATGAAAAATAGGGTTTCTGTGGGTAAAAGTTCAAAAGGAATGGCTGATGAACAGCAGATGAGGGAAATCAAGCAAGCAAACAAGCAGGCTTCATTGAGACCCATTATCACTGAGGGGGGTAGGGAGTCAGATTAAGTGTCTTCTCATTAGAGAGGCATTTAAAGGAAAGCTAGTGAGTCTTTTGGGAGATGAAGTGATGGAAAAATATATAGCACAGCTCATTTTTCATGGACTGAATTTACTGACAGGAGGAACAACTGCATGGTACAGCATCTTCTCTGGGTGTCTTTGAGGAAAGACCCAACAAGCCAGCACGGGTTTGGGCACAGAAAGGTGCTGGAGTGCCCAGCTGGCTTCATCCTCATGGAAACACTGCTTTGAGGAACAAAGAGGCATTTCTGAAGAAATAAAGAACTGCAGGGTTGAGATGGATGTGATTTCCAAAATGATGCCACAACACAGTTGTTACATGACGTAAACCAAAGATATCACAGAAAAACTTACTAAGTGCTCACATCACCTTGTGAACTTTTTTCTTTTTTTTTTTTTTTTGGAACAAAAAAGAAATGGAAGAAAAAATAATATGAACCCATTTGTCAGGTAAGACAAGAATGACACAAAAACTGATATGATACAGTAGCAACTCAATAAATCCACAGACACAATATTCTGTTCTCTGAATTGTAAACATTTCCCATAATTGCAGGATCCCATGGGGTGCAGAAGGGACACAGAGGATTTCAAAGCAATGGAACAATCTAATGAATAACTTATATGTCTTTATTACATTCAAATGGAGAATTTTTCACTGAATGGGGTTTTCTTTAACCAGTTGTTTAGAGATGATAGTAAGTCAAAAGAAAAACTTAGAGATTCTTAAACCTTCAATGTACAAAGGTATTAGGACCAGATGGCAATTTTAAGATGTCTCCAAAGCAGTGCATGAAACAGATGCACTCTGTTGTACAGTAAGTCACCTTATTACATTTAAAATAAAACTGCATCAAACTTTCAGAATTGCCTAAAGGAATCAAGTTCTCTTTCCAAAAACCCACAGGTTTCTACTTGCTTAAATATGAAAAAACATCCTTTAAGTTACTTCATGCTTTCTTTAATTTGAAACTACAAAGCCCGGTGATATAATATAACCTCTCTATAGCTGAACAGTACAAGTTTCCTTAGAAGAGTGGAAGCTGTATTAGCACAGCACATAGAAGAAAGGTGAAGCTGTTTTTAATGAATATAAATCAAAAGCTAACAATTTGTACAAAATAGATAAAGGAAGCAAATGGACATCAAAGCAGTATCTACAGTCAACAGAGGTAATAATGATGTTTTAAGTATATAAGGGGCTTTAAATGTATTAGAACCGAAAGAAATCCAAACAATGCTAGCCATATAGCTTTGAAATAAAATGATGGAGTTGTCAAAAGGAGCTTCGCTGAATATATAAATTAAAATATTAAGTAGGTGTGGACATGGCCTCTATGCCTGGCACCTCCAAAGTGCTGTTTGCAGTTCTGGGTGCACAAATCAAGAATGAGTTCAAACTGGAGTGGGCTGAGAAGACCCGTAAGAAAAATAACAGGACAGAAAGACATGTTTCGTGGCAAAGGGTGTCAGGAAGCTCAGTGTGAAAACAGCTTAAATCCAAAGATTAAGAAATGATAAAAATCGAGAAAGTCAGTCTCTAATTTTCATTACAACCAGCTACTCAAGCTGGGTGCCAAAGGCTAAGTAATCTCCAGAGCTGTCTGCCTGCTGAAGCCAGTCAAATTCAGACAGGAAATTCACATTTCCCATCACCAGTGACTTTTAGTCTGAAAGGAAATGGTTTTCTGAAAGTGATGCTTTCACACAGTGGTCCTCTACCTGATCAGAAGGCAGCTGTGCTTGACTTGCATGGCTGAGCTGAAACTGCTACAAAAGTGACATGTTTTGGCTGTCCTCGTGTCAGTGTCTCCGAGTGGAATGCCAGCACTGCCACACGGTCAGGCGAGGACGGCGGCCCCTGCCAACCCTGACCTGAGCATCCCAGCTGGAATGGCTCCACAGCAGTGCAGATCAGGCCTCTGGACTTCAGAAAGCACCACCTTGAACTTTCTGCCCATCATTAATGCATAATGATGTATGACCCGACTTGTGTTGTTTCCATGTGCTCTTTTAGCATCTTGTATATAATAAAATCTTGATAAATAAAGTAACAAAGTGGAGTGCATACATTTTACATGAGGTTTGTTTTTTTTTCCAAAAAGACTGTTTAAACACGCACACATTTTAATGTAGACTGTTTTCATATCAAAATACTCTAACTTAAGCTGTCAGTATTTTCATAACAAAGTCCTGGCCAACTCCTTAGAATTGATGTGAAAGCCCAGTGATTTGTGAGACGGCGGCATTTGTGCTGTCTGTGCTCTACCCTCAGCATGAGAAAGGGCTCTGCTCCCCCCTCAGCCCCTGGCTTCCTTTAGTACCTCTCAACGGGTGATCTCAAATGCTTTAACTAATATCAATTAATTACACTTCAAATTGCCCCTAAGAGAGACAGATGTGATTATTCCCCTCTGTCATTACATCCAAGGTTAAATGGAGTCAGGAAGAGGTTAAGTGACTCTCAGGGTTCACAATCCTGCTTGACAGGGAGCAGGGCTGCAAGGTGCTGACTCCATTTGTTCAGCTACGAAACCACCAGGGCCTCGGAGGGCCCAGCACGTGGCAGGATGGAGCCCACAGCGTGCAAAGTGCAGAGCAGAGAATGACTTTCCAATTCCCCATCTCTGCTTGAAATCATCACTGTCTAAATAACAGGGGTAGATAGTGCCCTCCGTTATTGGTTTTTAAATGACTGCAATTCTAAGCAAGTGAAAGCAGCACATTGCAACAGCTATCAAAGCAAACCCGGGAGCTCGCAGACCGCGGAGTAAAGCAAAGCCTGTTTCCACTTCAAGAGTTCCAAGCGATTAACTAGAATTAAAACAAGAATATTAGTTGGTCAATCAAGGAGAGACAGGCCACAGACAGTAATTGCACAGATAAGAGCAGAAAATGGGTATACTGCTTAAACCAATGCAATTCGTGTGGCTACAGAAGTTATTGAATCCACAGGCAGATTTGAGAAAGACATGTTACTGAAAGGTCAATTCTCTTTTGTTCTACCAGTAGAGAACTGGAGGTCCTTTTAATTGAATATCTGGACCCAAAGCTCATTTTGTGACATGATCTGACACCACAGTTTAATAATATTTCCAAGATACGAGATACTAGTAATTGAAAGAGAGGGATTTGTCCTTTGATATGAAAAAGGTTATGAGGTTTTCACTTAAGCATTGGGTCAAACATAGCTTGTCTTGCTACCCTTAACAACAGGCAAACTGCTACCAATTTCACAGCCTGCTGTTGGGTTTTGTTTTTTTCTAAGTTATCTGAACTCTTATTTTGTATCACTAGGTATATAGATGAGAGTAGGCATATAGAACCCAAATCTTTGCAAACCACAGCCTTAGATATGAGCAATTGCAACAGCAGCAACAAAGGCATCAGAGCAGGCCAAACTGCAAAGCGAGGAGAGGAAAAAGACTCGGCACAAAACTCCGGGACTGTTTTATACACTACGAAAAGCACGGATGTGACTAACTGCAGTGAATTACAGATGATATGAGAGCACTCAGCATCTGGCAACAAGCAATCCTTTAAGATGGAAAGCTATATAGCAAGTCACTTAAGGACAGAAAGGGTTAAAGAGCAATAGTTACATCCAGAACAAAGTTGAGCGTCAGTTCCAGCAGAGCTGCATTTTCTACTGTGTCACTGGCCTGTGCGGCTCAAATGAAGCTGGCAACAGCAGCACCAGCCTTGGTTAACTTCAAATACAGTTAGAGAGCAAATGAAATAATTTTTCCATCTAACATGCCAGTGGACACAATTGGTAACAGAAGATACACTGCAGAGATAGCAACAGTCGGTAGAGCACTGTGGAATTTCATCTGAGCTAACAGATGCTCAAAAGCAGCCTATTATGACAATGTTACACATCACCAGGAAAAGCATATTTCTTATTGGAAATGGGTTTCATGACAGTACATAAGGTTGGGTGGCATATTAATAATTAAACATCTAATATACCCACAGAGACTTTATGTGACATTGCAACAACAAGAGCTGTGTGTCTGTGAGGAGAGAATTTCACAGGTCAAGAGCACACCCTTCCTTCCTCTTCCCTTCTCACAATCCTGAACTGTTCACATACAGGTAACATTCTGCACACCAAATCAAGGAGCTGTAACATGCTACGGTTATAAAACAAGAGGAGGTGGATCAGCCAGACAAATTTTAGTTTAACACCATAGCTCCACGACAGCCCCTTCTGAGCACTTCCATCACCGCTGCACACAGGCTGGGGAGGTGCCTCAACTTCTGAGAGTGGTTTAAATTGTTCCCTCAGCATTAATTATTACCCTCGACACAAATGCTGGGGCTAAGAGCAGTTCTGCCAGCCTGATTGCAGAGACCACTCTATAAAATTCATCCTTTATCAAACCCAGCCTGTTAAGGGGCTCTGTGGCATCAGCACTATTTACACCGACAGGAAGGCACCTCACTAACGTGTGCCTGTAGCAAAAGCACCACTAATGCAGGAGAGAAAGCAGTTAGTGGCACAGCTAACATATCAAAATTCTGCAGTGCCAGCCCACGCAGGATTTAAAGTCTCATTATCAGAGGGTCCAGACCTCGCCTCTGCCTCAACCAACAACCAGAAAATCCTTCCTGCAAGGG
This sequence comes from Empidonax traillii, assembly GCF_003031625.1. Lineage (NCBI taxonomy): Eukaryota > Metazoa > Chordata > Aves > Passeriformes > Tyrannidae > Empidonax > Empidonax traillii. The sequence goes on from NW_020955354.1 coordinate 1,176,163, forward strand.
TTTTTGCCTTGAAAGGGATTCCTTCTGTTCAGCATGTTTTTAATAATTTTTTGATAGCTTAAGCTTCATTTACAAACACACACATTTTGTTCAGGCTCTTTGATACAGCCTGCTAATGAAAACTTAACAAGATGTGCTTGCAAGAGACAGGAAAACCTCTTGGTGGGAGCAATCCGAGGCTATCGTGAGACACTGAATTCAACTGTGCTGCTGCTTTGCATGTCTGGACTCATTAACTCAGCTGTCCAGTATGTTTTCCCTTTCTCTGCACACTTCACACAGAACTATGCCACCCAGGTCTGCTGAGTGACCCAGCAGAGACCCAGATCGCCCATCTCAGGCCCAGCAACCACCAGCTGAGGCCTCACAGCCAGTCAAATTTGCCATGTTTTGTTACAGTAGTCCAGCTTAGCCAAAACACAGCATTATATCACCAGAAGTGCCTATGCAAAGGCTGAGATATGGTGCAACCAGCTTTCTCTGAGCTTACTTCAAAAAACAGGAGGGATGAAAATGAAACATTGCTGCTTCTTCCAGAACAGCTTTTGATGACAGCCTGGGTCCCAGGGCTGGAGGAGCACACTGGCCCTCCTGGCTGTCAACTTTAATAACCAAAACACCATGTGCACCCTCTGTGCACACAGTGAGACCCACTCTGTCAAGGACTCTCAGCCAAGTGCTTTTTGTCATTGTATATTCCTTGACACGTACCTTGGACAGAAAAAACACGGTAGTTTTTGTTGTGAAAAGACATAGAAGGAGCATACCAAGATATAGAACAGTTAATATTTTTAACAAAGTCTGTGGGTAAAATTAATGCAGGTTTGCTTTAACTCTCAACATTTTATGCAGTGCTAATGAAACACACAGGGATGGGCAGGACTGACTTAGTCAGATCCTTATCTGATTTCTTACTTTTTACTGATGTCCAGGAGATGACCCATCAGACAGCAATAACGTCAATAGTCCTGCTCGACTCTCTTTGTCAATACCCACATACCATCTTCCACAAACAGCTTAGAAAAACACACAGCCTTTTAATGACTCAAACATCATCTCAAAGTCTTCTGGGATTTTATCAGGTGCAACACAGATTAGGCACATTCATTCACTTCTTCCAGCCCTGAAAGAAAAACCCTACAAAAAAGTTCAAGTGAAGAGTCAAGGAAGCTGATGTCTTTTAATTGCACATCCCTCTAGCAGTACAGCCACTTGCTCAATACAAAACCACCTCATTAAAATCATCCTCAGGATGGTTTATTTCCAAGTGTTCTCTGGGTAACCCCTGTGGGTCAGGCTTCACCAGAAAATAACCTTTTCCATCTGATGAAAATAATTTCCAGTAAAGTGAAAGTTTCACTGCTGAACACAGAACCGGAAATCAGCTCCCAGCAAAGTATTTATTAAAAATACCCATTCTTGTGAACCCTGTTGAGTCCCACAAACTGAGGCCATTTGGCAAGTTAATAACATTGGCAATTGCCACCCTTATGAACCATTAAAAGGCAGCATTTCCCCTCTACTACTTCCCATTGCTGCTGAAAGTCTTATTTTTTAAGAATGCTTACTAACTTGTGTTTTGACAAAAGTAGGAACTGAATGAATTTGCTCAGTGCTGAGTGATTGATCTCAAAACATAATGCCCTGCCCCCACTATATGGACCTGTAATGACTGGTCTATTATATATATATAATTCCTTTTCTGACACAATTGATTTATTTGTAGTTTCTCTGGAAGCAGCAATCTCAACCAAAAAATGACATGAATGTGTTTTCATGTGTCGGTCTCTCATTCTTATAACTCACAAGTGGACATCTTGTGCTTCTGTGCAAGAATTAGTAGCTGGTGTTAGTAAGCCTTTCTTATTTCAAGAAAATCAGAACTTGATGAAAAAAAAAAATCAACAAATAAAACCCCCACAGCCTTAGGACAGCGTATTTCAAAGTCCAGTACTACTATTCCTAAAAATACAGCACTGCTGGGGTTGGAGGGCACTTCTGAAAATCCACCTCCCCTGCTCAAAGCAGGATCAATCTCAGCAGACCGCCCAGCACTGTGTCCAGTTGGGTTTTGAGTATCTCCAAGGATGGAGACTCTTGGGTCAATCTATTCCAGTGTTCAACCACCACCACAGCAAAAACCCCACCACCTCCTTTAAATGTCTAAGCAAACTTTCCTGTGTTCCAATTTGCGCCCATTGCCTCTTATCCTGTTCCTGGGCAGAGAAGAGTCTGGCTCTCTCTTCTTACCCCCGCATTAGGTACTCAATGCACACTGGTAAGATCTTCCCGAGCCTCCTCTTCTTTAGGCTGAACAGTTCCTGCTCTCTCAGCTTCTCCTCACATATGTCAGATGTTCCAGACCCTTAATCACCATCGTGGCCCTTCACTGGATTTACTCCAATATGTCAATGTTCCTCCAGTACTGGGGAGCCCAGAACTGGACACAGCAATCCAACTGTGTCTCACCAGTGCTGAGGAGAAGGGAAGGATCAGCTGCCTTGAGCTGCTGGTGAAGCTCTGTCTAATGCTACTGAGGATATCCAGCTATGAAGTCTGCATCCCTGGCTCTGAACTGTTTCTACAAAAGCACAAAAGATCCAGTATAAATTTGAGGGAGTGTTTAGCTAGGGCTTGATGGTCACATCACCAAAGTATGACATCAAAAAGGTATATTAAATCCCAGAGATGAACAAGGTGGAAGAGGGAACCATGAGAGTTTTTAGTTAGAGAATGGAATGGCCATTAATTTGGTATGGATCTTGGCATAGGCTTGCCAAGAAATTCTATGTAGGATTCCAAGGGCTTCTCCACACAGAAGTTTGGCTTTAAAAACACAGGACACTCACAAAGAACTATCTGCATTTCCCTAGTTCATTCAAAAATGCTCATGTAGCTTCAATCATTCTTTTTGTCCCTTAATTTCAGTTTGAGTAATGCAGCAAAAACATTTCCAACTGTGAAGACATGTTATTTACTGGAACTTCGTTACCCTTTGTGATTCTGACAACTAATCACAACCAACTGCTTCTATTTTGCAGTTTTCAGTGCTATAGTAGAAGGTTAAAATTTAATGCATTGACAAAGTCAAATCTCAATTATCTGGGATAACGGAGTGGAAAGAGCACATGAAAGTAAAAATGCAGATAAAACACCTCCAGATAAGCTGTAGGAACAGTGAGGATGTTAGAGAAAGAAGGAAGGAAAGTCAGTGAGCTGATCCCAGAAGAAGCATCAATGCAAACTCGTCGTCCCAGGATTCCAGGCTTTAATGCTGTGAGTCCTCAAACAAGCCCTGGATGCAGAGCATAGACACGCACCTAATACACTTCTGGCTGTGGCTGGTTCAGCCCTGCAGTCTAACTAGGCTAGATCTGTTCTTGTCCACTTGGCTCACTTCCTGATATGGTCCATAGCTTCCCAAATCCTGACCATGCATGTACCAGGCTATGTGCTCACTTCAAACTATACTCAGACAAGTTATCTCCCCCCATTTCTGGACAAAGCCAAGTGAAACATCAAGTAGTTGATGGTATCCAGTACTTTAAGAGCTTATCCATGGAGAGAATACAGGCATACATACATTCCACAAAGGCCTCTCAAATGCTGGTGTAATAAACCTACTGCTTTCAAACACTCCTCGAATCCCTCACAGCATTCCCCAGGATATAATACACACCTGTGGCTCCATGCTTCAGTTTTACAGATGGTATCATTGTCCTCCTCTTTTTTAGGCATTCTGAACTCAAAGGTACGTGAGTGGGATAACAATTACACCTTAGGACCACAAAAGCCCCACAGGGGTCCAGAGAATTGCTGGGCCAGGTGCTGTGCAGCACAGATGCCAGCAGCCTGCTCCAAGTGCTACTCCTGAGTAGCTCTAACAAGTGCCAACACGCAGCCCAAGCCTGTGTGCAATGGGGGCATGGTACAGACCCACAAAATGGACGTTTAGATGAAGATCACATCTAAAGCATTACTGGCACAAGTAGCATTTGGTTTTCGGCAGCTGACACTTCTGTCCCAAATCAATATTGGGGACTCACCCCTACTAATCCTGCCACCCCAAATCAGTCATTATTGGGCACACAGGTGCCATCAGGGAGAAATGGGAATGTGAAATCAAGAGCAGGAGTCTCTGTGAGTGTCAAATCCACAGGAGTGGATTTTTTCCCCCTTAATTTCAAGAGTTTTGATTCCAATTCTCAGTCCTTAAAATATTCCACAGGCATCAGGGATAACCTTTAAGCTTCAACCATACTCAGGTTGATGGAGTAATGAGTTCCCTATCTTTTCCATGAGGATATAGCAGTCTTCTCTTCCAGAGCTAAATCACTGTGAAGCACAGTTTGGAACCATTAAAGCACCACTCAGCTCAGTCCAGAGTTATCGGCACTGCAGCAGATTGATGGTTCTCCTATACATATTAAGTAATTTGGACTGGAAGTTGCCAAAGAAAAGCCAGATCTCATTTCATTTTGCATCTAAGATATATATCTGTGGCCTTTGCCTAAAGGTCTGTCACTCTAGCTGAAAGCCTGACAAAGGTCAAAATATTCAACTTTCTACTTTAAATTCTAATGACAGATGAGAGATACACTTCTTAGCATAAATATTTATATATAAACATACTTTATATATGCATGTATACACACACCCCCAATCTTAAAATATCTCAGCATATGTGTAAGTGTAACAAATACTGCCACAGAGTCACAAGTGAATGGAGTACCATACTGTGAGTCTGCCCTGACCTAAGATCTGAATAGAAAAAGAAAACTATTTGAGATAATGGGGACTTGCAATTTTAGCAGTGTTCCTTCAACACTAAAAGAAGCAAGTTAAGACTAATTGACAATGTAAGCTCCAAGAGTTCTCAAGATTGAGAAAACGGTAAACAAAAGCTAATCTATCAAATTTAGCAGGAGGCACATTATCACTGCAGAAAACCTGGAACAATAGAATGATTTGTACCATTCTATTGCATTAATGATTATTTCACAGAAACCAGAGATTTAAAATATTCAGCTGCTACTTTCCCCTGCACCCAACGAAGGGCAGGCTTGTTGCACTCCCCGCCTGTGCCTGCTTTCTGCTTTGCTCACAGACACTTCCACATTTAGAGAGAACGAATCTGACAAATCAGAAACTCTGCATGACCCACATAGTGACACCACAACAGCAACACTGACAGTCTTAGGAGTCAGGGGAAGGCCAGAAGTAGTACCAGTTAACACCCTTCTGTCCTGTATACAGGTGGTCTCATGCAGCACTGTCAAAACCAGTGCAAAAACATGTCTGAAGGGCAGCCTCAAGGGACCCAACAGTTTTACGTCATGCAAGCCTTGCTTTACAGCCTGTTCATACAGATAGGGCCAGGCTGATCTTTACTCACCCCTTCTGAAGTAAGGGTAGAAGTCAAACTGCAAACAATTAGCCCATCAGACAAGCCGCCTCATGCTTTCAACCCTGGGAGCTGTATACTCATTGCACAGTGTCTCTGCTTTAAATGTGGCCTTAAAAAAGGACTAAGAATTTAAATGCCTTAAAAAGATGCAGCTAAAAACCAAAACGGAAATAAATCTCTCTTCCATAGAAAGTCACCGATCGGGTAAAGAGAACTCAAGAAACTCCTAAATCTTACCATTTCATGAGCAATCATTTGATTTTAAAATTACAACTTGCTCCTCTTAACCAGCTGAGATCCATGAATCAGAAATTCCTGGCACATGGGCAATTTTTAGTCAATAGGTGGTGGGAACTGGAGTTGAGAAGGGATTACATCCCCTTCCTTTTCCTTTAACAACCTTCCAGAAATCTCCCTTCTGAATTGCACCCCTCCTTTCTCCCACATCCCTTCGTGGGAGCCCCAGAGCATTCATGTTTAATTCTCTAAAAGAAAAGCAAAATAAGGGGCTGCCTGATTAAACATTAAGGACCTTTTTCTCTCTTTATGGAAAATACCTTCAGCTTAATGGGAGCAAGTTAGTAACTGTTTATCTGAAGGTTATCCATTAATTGCTGGCCATGTCATAGTGAAGAAATTTTGTAGCATCTAGGGGGCTGAGTCATGGTGCTATAAAGGCAAGTTAATTCTGTATAATATTAAATGCCTGGAATAACTGCTCCCTTTGATAAACCCCTCAAAAATTAAGAACTTGTGCACAGTCTGCCTGTCTCTGGGATGGCACAGGAAAACAGAAGAGGTCCCTCCATTTCACCTTATTTATAAAGAGCCCGATTCAAAACTTCTCTAGAAATATTCTCAGGAGTTTCAAAAGGAAAGTTTGTGTGTGATGCACGCAAACCAGATCGGGAGAAGGGAGCTATCCCAGTGGAGACTTAAATGTAGATTTATTACAGACAAAATTTCTTCCATCAAAATTTGTTCTCCTACACCACTGTATCGATTTCATTACTGAAGTGCTGCACTAATGAGTCAGGCTCTCCGTGTCTATTGTGCTACTATAAAGGAACACATTTTGTTATATGGACCATAAAATGCAGCAGAGGAAAATAAATCTGTTTTGTTGTTGTACCGCTGCCTGCTTTGGTGTCTGCATCAATGCAATAGCTCTTTAAATAACCCCTATAAACTGTTTTGTTTCCATTTATAAAAATACAATGATGTTCCGATGCAGTTATATTCAGAATCAGGTCTTTACCCTTAAAAGTCTGGGGACAGTGAGGGAATTAATTCAGGATTTCATAAACTGTAGGACTTATAAAACCCATCTATGCAGAGAGGTTTTACTCACATGGTGCATAGAACATAACAAGGGTGTGCTTCTTCTTCTTCAAGGACTCCCTGAAGTCTTCACCAGCAAGGTGGACAACACTAGTCTGTTTTTCTTCCCATGCAGGCTCAGGTGGAGGTGGTGCTTCAGGACTAGAAAAGAAAGACAATGAGATTGGTTTGAAAACATTTCTAGAAGTGGGAAAAGGAGTAGCATCATCCTGGTCATAAACACCATGAGGCAACTGAGGTAAAAAAATCCTTCAGGGTGCCTTTGCAGTAGAAAAACATGCTCGGTACTTTCAACACCAGATAACAGTAAAAAAGATGTAAGTTAATTTCTGGAACTCAATAAAAATATAATTCAAGTGACTGTACTCAGGCATGTGAGAAGAAATGTAGAATAAAGATTTCCTACGTTGCATCCAACAGCTGGGTGGAAAAAACATTGCTCCTGTATCACTGTGTCATCCATAGGCACAAATTGAGAAGAACAGCAAGCAGGGGGAATCAAAAGGCAACCGATATAGAACAGCATCTTCCATTCAAACATCCTTTTTGTACTCTTTATCACTATCATGCAAACTTCTATAAAGAATTTCATGACCTTCTCTTGAATACAGATATTAAAGCCAGGACGCAATAATCAGCATTGTTCCACTTGGAAGACTGGGGGTGACTGAACTGGAATATTTTACCTTGATAAAGAGAATGTCAGGTTTCAATTATGACTGCACATACTGGTTAGATCAGAGCAATCCTGCACACCTAGAGCGCCTCTAACAAAACTTCTGCTATTCACCAGCTCACAGACTTCTCTGAGACTCATTAAATTCACTCCTGCTGTATCTTAAATAGTGATTACTTATATAAAATCATCAGAATGGTGCCACGGTATAAAGACCTTCATATGTCGCCTTGGTAATAAATTAGCTTTTCAGACTTTCCTGTCACTTTGAATGACACCATTTTAAGTTATATCAGATACATAAAAACCAAGTAGAGAAAAACTCAATTTTTAAAGTCCTACCCAAGGTCACTTGGTGGACATCCATCCTATTTCCATCAATGCTGACTTTCCAGTTGTTAAAGATTTAGGACAGGTGGTCTGAATTTTCACACGAACAGTTGGTGTGAGCTACCACTGATTACAGTTACAGAGGTGTGACTTGTTCTCACACAAACTTTTCCATGCTGACCTGAAATAAGCTACCCAGCTACTGGTAACAACCTTGTGTGGCAGCACAGTCACCAAAGAGGAACCAGAGCCAAAACGTCCATGGCTGTGACTGAACCACCCCCTGGAACAGTGGGACAAGCTGTACTTTTATCTCCAGCCCACACCCCAGATGCATCCCTATCCCCACCAGCTTCAGTGCAGCTGTGACAATTCTATCCCTGGTCAGAAAACAAGGATGTTATTCTATTGCCTCTCTAGCTGGGGAACATTCGGGAGTAAGGAGCAGGAGATAAGTTGCCTGGGCTTCACCTGTATTGCTGACTACCCGAGGCTGCAGACAAAAGTATTCCAGAGGAACAGCAGGATCCAGAAGTGATCAACACCCCTTCCCTCTTCCTTGCTGCTTAGTCACCTGCCAGTATGTGCAGGCAGCATCAACCTCACTGGTTAACTCAATACAAATTCTGCAGAGCTCAAAACACTCGAGCAAACTGGTGAAACAAGGATAGGGACTTAAAATCCAAAATGGATACAGCAGCCTGGAGCCAGTGTGTGCAGGGAGACCAAGGGAGCACTGTGCCTAAATGTAAAATACAGATAAAGCTTCTCAACATGCTACAAAGATGCTGCCAGACCGTATCTATTACATGATTTGAAGCATTCAGAGATGTAACATAAAAAGAAAAGAATAAAAAGCCAAACCAAAAAATCTCCACACAACCCACTCCCCATCAAATAAGAGGAGAAAAGTTAATATTACATTCCTCATGCCAACTGCACTCACAGTTAAATGATTAAAAAACTTCACAAAACTCTGGCAGGTTTTTTTCCCCTTGAATAATGCAGAAAATACATTAGGCTTACAGTACCTAAAGAAAGTGCATATTTTATATATATATATATATATATGCATACTTTTACATATATGCATATATAATGCATACTTTAAGTGAGAATTGTACCAGCAATTTACTTTGAAATGAAACTATTGTCATAATTTTCATATCAAACTTAATTCTGCACACTTCAGCACACCACCCAAGAAAAGCTGTTAGTGCAGTCAAAGGTCTGGTTTTGTTGGTCTCATTGGCTTTCCTTCAGCCCTACATGGATGGAATTCTAGGCAATGGTCCTGAAATGCTGGAAAGATAGAAGTTCGACTGTAGAAATTCAGTTACTAACAGTGAAATCTGCTGCTTTTTATAAAGAGGGAACAACAAATGTTCTGTTTATTTTTCAGAGCCATTGCTATTCCTCCTCTGGTGAGAGGCTTAAGGTATATTTGAAAAATATTTTGGGAAAGAAATACTGGGACAATTATGAAAAAACCCACAGCAAATAAAGGATGTGTTTTATTGGAGACCAGAATTAACATACATGTGTCTGAATGCTGGAGTTCAGTCTAGTTTTGTTAGCAAGGGATTTAGGCAGTGGATGAAGCTTGGCTTAGCTCCTCACCAAAGCAGCCTGTAGGAGTCACTAACCAGGAACCCAAATACTATCTCAAACCCCTCAAAACTTACTTTTGCAGCCAGTCAATGATTTTCTTCTTTGTTCTGAGGTGTGGCAGAGTGTATTTCTCCTCTCCATCCTTAAAATACTTCAAAGTAGGAAACCCTGAGATGTGGAATCTTTCTGCCAGTGCCTTGTTGACCGTAGCATCAACTGCTGCAAGGACACCTGGGCTCTAAAACAGAGATCACTCACTGTAAATCCCAGCAACAGACACACACACACCCTTGGCAGGACACAGTGGGCTTAGGGGCAATCACTTATTGTTTAGGTGCCTTCGCTGTCTCAGGGACTCAGCACAGACAGACAGAAAGACACAGACGACTGATGCAAAACCAGAAAGGGACATTTTATGCACTACATGTAACCAGAGTGTTACCTGTTCTCCTGCCATTTCTGACAGGATTCTCTGTATGTAATTCACTTTATAATGCTTAAGGGCTGTTCCCAAGAATGGCATTTCTTCCCACAAGTCCAAATTTCTCCAAGAAGAAACAAGCACTGTTAAAGACAAGTTTACTTCAAGGTAAATCCAAGTTTTTCTAACTTGTGGGCATCTTTGCATGGACCACCTTTGGAGTCAAAGGAGAGCAGGCACTTGTATAGTGTGATTCATCAGACCTTCGTTTTTCTCATCTCCTCTTTCTCCGACAACTACAAAGGGACGCTGGATGTCTCCACCGAGGATACTTAAATGGGGAGAGTAATTCTATTTCTCCTCTTGCATGGCATACACAGCATGAGACTGAATCAATAACACTAATACTTGTACTATTGGATCTCTCTTCTCCAGCCACACTGATGGAACACTTAAGATGAAACTAATGGAGTGACGCAACCATAAAAACGGGGTATTTGAAAGAGGGATCAACTCCTTTTGTTTTTTTCCAAACCTAATTCATAAATAAAAGCCTATGTTTCTTCACATTCAATGCCTTTAAGTAAGGGGGAAAAAATCCATTTTTGGACTTGATCATATTATGTATAAGGCCTACAGCAGAATACATAAACATTTTTTGATTTTGTTTTCGTTCAAGACAGAATGTTCTTTCTCAGACTTTGGCAGGGTTCATGCATTAGCGATGAGACTGTACTTTGGAAGCACATTTTGAAAGGTCCTGTGGGAGGATGAGAACAGCTGAATTTGTTGTAGGGAGAAAAGTCACTTTTATTACTCCAGTTATTTATTACTGATTATTTGAAGGATATAATAAAGGAAATTAGCTTACGTCACTGGCTACATGAAGAAACTCTGCAGCCTTCTCATATTCTGGCTTCATTTTCTTACAGTGTCCACACCCTGCCAAAAAAAATAAAAAAATCCAATTAAGTTGTATACACCATGGTTATTCATTGACCCATCTAGCCATTATCAAAATCCAAAACCATGTGGTAGAAATTTACTAGAATTCTGTATGCATTTTACTTAATTGATTTGTAAAGCCTTAGTATGATTTAGGATCTTTTCCAAAATGGCCACAATACTTTAAACAAATAATTTAATCAATTAAAAATAACTATAAACCTCCTAATTTCACACCCACACCTCTCTCCTTACAGAAATTTGTCAAGCCCATTGCATCTGGCATGCTCTTGGGCAAGGCACAACCTCACCCATTTCAGTTTCCAAATCTTTATCTGCTTTAAAAAGAAACAACACAGCTCCTCACGTGACTTCCTGACTTTCAGCGGAGGCTTACACTACAACAGCTTAACAGAGCAATGTAATTTGAATTTAACTGCACTGATAATAAGCCTTATTTTACAGTGGTGCAGTATGTCCCTCTAGCAAGGACTTGCACTGATTTAATCACATCAGTGTAATTACACCACCACATATGTTCCCAACATAAGCAGGGCCTGTAAAACCGAGATAATGGTACTTTCTCGCTTGTGCGAAGTTCTCCAGAGATGTGCCATTACTTCACTGCTAAGTGCTGACATCACAATAAAGTAAAATGAATGCATGGGCGAGAAAAGCAGACTTAAAATAAATTACTTGGGTGTAAATTAAACCGCTTTCAGCCGGTGCAGTTGCTTCCAGGCAAGCTGAACTTTCAGGACCAGGTGGGGTTCCTGCCGGGCTGTGAAGCTGCGCTTCAGCACCTCCAGTGCGATGCTGGGCCTTGGTGACAGCCCCTTCCCCACCCCCAGGGGCCAAGGGACCAGCACCACCAGAGACCCTGCAGGGACAGTGCACATGGACAGAGACACAAGACGGACACCCAGGCAGGGTGAGGGCCGGTTCCTCCTGCAGACAGAGATGCAGTGAGCTGTAACAAGGCGCCTGGCACGGCCCTGACACCGCACTCGCCTGCCCAGTGCACTGTAATCCCCACGCAATGCCTCGCTGCACTTCTCCCTCTTGTCTGCAGCAGCCAGCCAGCTTGCTTTCCTTAGCTATTATTGTTGGAACGGGCACTTGAAAGCCCAGACTTTGCTGAGCTTTTGGAAGTTGTATCAGAAGATATGGCGAGAAATGCGTTTCAATGCGGCTCCAGCAAAAGCCATCTCTGAAGTGTACGGGGAACAGGGCTGGGGCTATTTTTACACCACTGTCTAAAAGAAAATAAACCAAGGACTCTGAGTCTCAGCGCTGCTTTGTTTACCTCTAATGGGATGACTGCTGAAGCCAGGAGACACAAAGCTGAGCCTCAACTCAACCAGACAGACATGTTTTATGTAGCACAAGTTAAAGAGCCATGAAGTGGTAGGACACTCAGGTGTAGCTTCACCAGAGCAAACAGGGACCTTGGCAGAGCACCAAACACTACACCACGAAGCACTTTCAGGGCATGTTTACAGAACAGGGTGTACATTTTAATAAAAACTGCAAATCCCACCTAAGAATTACAGCAAATACCGAAGCAGTTGATCCCAAACCAAACTCCAGTTCAAACACCACCTACAGTCCATACCGCTTGGTCACCTGCACAGCGTCCACAGCATTAAAGAGCCTCATGTCATTCTTTTATGTAAAAAACAGTACTGCAGTAGGAGCAGCAGAGCAAGGGGATCTCAGCTGGAGGAGAAAGCTTTGCTTTAGTTTTACACAGTGGTGTGATCATGTGCCACCGCAACGGGAACCTGATGCAACAGCTTCAGAGGTGAATTCAGGAAGAAACTGGAAAAGGCTGAGGAAAAGTTACTGTCTCAGCACTGCTTGTCTTGGTTAAGAGCACAAAAGAGGCTGGCAAAATGATTTATTTGCTACCCACAGAAAACTTGCAGGCATATGGCTTTGTGGAAGGGGCTGACAGATCCCTTTGACACCTGCCCAAGTTGATTTATTTCTCTTTTTAGGAACAGGGAACTTTATTTATTTTGTGCTCTTCCTCACTTCTAAACAAAGGGCATCTCAAGTGCCAGCTTGGATACCTGGGAACCTCTCTGAATTTAGCTTGCTCCAATATGTGCAAAAAATACTTTTCTGCAGGGCTAACTTCACCTTGGAGGGCTTTACACAGTGTGTCCTTCAGCCACAGCAAGGTTCATACTGTGCTCTACCTATGGTATCCACATAATCTACACTATATTCCACAACTATTAATTAGATCTGATCAACCAAAGGCATTAAATAACCAGAGTTTTTCACAAAGCTCTGCAGAGGGGAAAAAAAACAAAACAACAACCCAGGTATACTTTGTCTATGGAATAAAAAAAAAAAAAATATCCAAAGCATCTGAAATTCATGTAAGTAATATTTTGGATAAAGAGATCCAGACTGTGAAATGTCACTGTTCCGGGTTCTTTCATGAACATCACACAGACACAGCACTACTGACTGCCACAAAGCTAACTCACTCATGCTTAAAATAAAAGGGAAGCAGCATCAGGTCTTTAAAAGGCACTTAAATGCAAACTGAAGTCTTCAAATCTTTATTGTGTAATGCTTGTTCTACCCCTGACAGAGGACAGCACGATATATCAGCCTGGAAGAACAGGCACCAAATTAAACTGAACCTGAAAGAGGGACAACAAATCTTAAGAGCTTCTCCCACAATAAACAATGCTTCCCTGGCCATCTTTATGAGAATTTTGCTATTGTGTGCTACAGCCTGCTTCCACCTATCATTGCAGAAAGGGAGAGATACAAATCAGAAGTCAAACCTAGAAACTGGAAATCAGTTAATCTCTTTTATGATTATTTATCCTATCTTTGAATAATCCTGTGAGGATTGCCATTAAATTTTCGAGGCCAATGAAAAAGTTATTTAAATGAATTCCAAGGTCACTGTCTCTCCTTTGATTGTTACACTGGGTTGTTCAGCAGCAGCTGCATCCCTCTGTGCTCTTCTAGTTTTAGATGTTTTCTGTTCATAAAATGAATGGGAAAATAACAACAACCCTCCAGGCCCTTAGCCCAGATGCTCCTGTGTGCTGCTGGGACAGGGAAGGAAGCCCACAGGCCTGCAGTGGGCACCTGTGATAGATGTGCTTTTAGCAGATGCACGGTCGTGTTAAGTGTCTGCTGACATTAAAACTAAAAGACTGAGCAAGGGAAGCAACTCTTGCAGTCCCAGGTGAGAAGAGAAAGGTTGCAGTCAACAGTCAACACAAGGATGCTCTGAGCCTACTCCAAGTACTGACATCCCCTGAGCCTCTGGGGGTCATGGCTGGTGGGAACACCCAAGGGACTTGGAGGTGTTAATCCAAGAGCACTCTCACAGCCTCGGTCTTTTCTCGCAGAAGACAAGTAGCTGCCCTGGAGGTGCAAGTCAGAGTTACTCTCCATATAGCTGCCCAAAACCAGTCAGGATTTAACGCCTGGCTCCACTAAACAGTCCTGGACAACTCCTCTGACCTCTCCACATATCATCTTACTCCTCTTGCACAAAAGGACCTCAGGCTGCAAGGGCCAAGGCTCCAACAGAAAAGAGCCCATGGATTAAGTGTAAAGGGGAAGTGTTACAAGACAGGAAGTCAAAGCTTACAACAATCGGTGCTAGGGCATCTGGTACGCACTCTCGGTAACCATTTTTAAAACAGATGTCTAAATGAAGTGAAAATTCTGCTATCCCAGTTTATTTATAATCAATCTTCTCATTTGCACTGCGCAGCCAGGCAGATAAGTAGCTGCTTCCTTCGGTGCAGTCACTGTCACACAGCTTAGTTCAGCTGCACCCTCAGACAAGGGCAATCAAAGGTCCCCACATCACTCTGGGGACAGATGTGGCAGACAAGTCCCTTCCTTCCAGAATCCCACCATAGGGCACAGGACAACATTCACTCAGCACTTTGTCCTTTGCCCTGTGTGACCCCATGCAAGTGCAGAGGCAAAAGTCATGTGTGGAGAGAGCAACGCTGAAGTGAAAGAGTGAGGAGCAAATGGACACAGGAAAGGCTAACAAACAACCAAGCAACTCCTTTTCCATGGAAATACCTCTATTTGTTTACAGCAGCCTGTTTGGCACCATGGCAAAGACTCACAACAGACAGTTGCTCTAAACGTTTTCAGAAGCGAACTACTGCAAGTATTTCTACTGCTAAAACCAAGTTTTTCCAGTAGAAGACAACCAGAAAACCAGTCAAGCAGCTCCAGCTAAGCTCCTGCATGTGCTGGCAGAGTGCTGTCCCAAGGATATAAATCTGTTTCTCTGTCATTTTAGGACTCTATAAACAAACATTACGCTTTTGGTCATGTCCTCTCATTTCAAGACAACATTGTCTGAGGATCTGAAGTGTGTGTGACAAGCAAGAGATAAAAGATAACATTGAGGCAGTTGTGAAGAAGCAATTTCTGACATGAAGAACCCTAGAGGTAAACTAAATTGCAAATAAAGATTTTGAAGAATCATTACATTTCTGTCATCAACAGACTTCCTGAATACTGTTATCATGTACCAGCTATTTATTGTATCATGCCAGCTCTACATCCATCTATAGCTGCATACCAAAAATACCTCCATTAGCCTGATGAGAAAACAAATTTGAAGCACAAAGCATGTCCTGCTTTCAGCAAATGGGGCACTTGCAGTTCAGACTACACTCACAGAAGATTTACAGACAACTTCAAGAAAGAACAACAAAAATCTCAAAAAGTTCAGATGCACCTTTGCTCTCTAAACATTTAACACCTGAGGATAACACCTTTGGTTTCTCCATTCTTAATCCCTGAGGAGCAGTGATCTCTCAACACAGCAGAACGGCCTGTTCTTATGTGTGCCCCATTGTTAACTTTGAACATACACCTGTACAGATAAAAACAAGAGTATGTAAATGGAGGAGGTGGAAACACAATCCTTGCAGCCAGGGAAATGATACACAGAAATCCCCTTTTATCACACATGCAAGAACACGTTCTCTTCTGCCATGGAAGTTTTTAACACGCAAAGACTTCTTATGCATTGTGTAAAGAGTAGCTCTCAGGTTTGACATGAGGCAGTTTACAGTTCCTTCACCGGTACAGAAGAACATAAACTGCAACAGCTGCAGATTCCCTTGCATAATTTAGCCATCTGCATTGCAGACATCTGATGGAAAATCATCCTCAAATTTGCCAGGGAAGGAGAATGACATAAGCAGCTGTTTCTCCCCATATTCACAGGTATGAATTTGCAACTGTGTTGGTTGCATGTTCACTTAATACTCATAATGGTCAGAGCCACCAGGCCATGCCCAGATCTCCACATTTCTGCTTTAAAAACAATTCAAAATTTAAAACAAATCATCTTGTGAAGGATCAGGAGCCGAAGGAATTTTGTGCATCCTTCTTCCTCTGGGTACTTACTCCCACCAAACCATTCATCTCCTCCTCACCAGCAGCACTTCCCACCCAGGTATAATTCCAGATACTTAAAGACAACAACGTTTCAAGACTTGATGCTTTCTTATAAGACTAAGAGGAGCATCTTCAATGTGATATTGAATTCAAATTTTCAACAGCTAGAAATGTGTGCATGCATGCACAGATTCAGACTCCCCCACCTCACCACTGTACTTTTAAAGGTAGGTTTGATTTGACCAGGTATTACACTGCTTAGGGATCAGTGACAAGCAAACAGCTTTATGGCTTTACAAAAGACAAAGCCTGTGAAAGGTCAGCCTGGGAAGACTCTGGGGAGCTACAAATGCAGAATTAGAAGGAAAACACTTAAGCAGTTGGGATTATTGTAGTCATGCTACATTGATGCAGTCGCAGCCTAATGCTTTGGCTGCGTGGGCTGCTCATCCCAGAGACAGGAGAGCAGTGC
The DNA here is from genome assembly GCF_003031625.1 of Empidonax traillii. NCBI lineage: Eukaryota > Metazoa > Chordata > Aves > Passeriformes > Tyrannidae > Empidonax > Empidonax traillii. The sequence goes on from NW_020955354.1 coordinate 1,192,784, forward strand.
AGTGTCTCGTCCACATCATTATCACCATCTCACTGGCATTACCACAGCCTCACAGTGCACTCAATCTGTGCGTGCAATGAGCTGTGCAAATCCAATCCCAGCACAGGCACACAGAAGAAAAGTCCCTGCCTGTTTCCAGCAGCTCTTCAGTGCGAAGTTGGGGCACAAAATGATTACAGCCTGGTCACCCCTTCTCCTATCCCTATGATTTGCCAAGGTGGTAGTGGCCCCACCCCAGACACCACCTACATATTTTCTATACTGCCATAACTGTTTCAAATCCCAGAATCACTGAAAGTGCTCAGGAGAAGAGTCATAACAGCTTTAGACAGTTACAGTACCAGTTAAAACTATTTATTTTAAAAGAAGACAGTTGGATCACTCCATTACCTAAATCAGATCAAACTGAGAAGTGAGCTTAACTAAATGTATCCTCCAGGAACCCTGTCTGCATCCGTGCTGTGTTCACAGCTCTGGCAGAAGAGCCACCTTCAGCCAGCAATAGACCTTGGGAGGGGAAGGCTCACCACGGAGTAAACAAACATCAAGCAGGGTCTGCAGGCTGCCCCCATGGGATTTACAAGACTACAGCTCTGATGAACTGCATAACACATGCTTCTGCCTTCATTTCTGGTCACACTGAAGGATATCTTCTGATGTAAAGGGTTCAGGGTGAATATTCTCCAAGGCTAACCTCAGCCACAGGCTGTTGCCTCCCAGGGATTCCTGAGAGTCAAGCAGAGGGAGAGATTTCTGCTTCATCTTGCCCTCAGAGCGTGTGCTCTCTGCTTCTAAGCTCACAGGGAGCCCTGGCTGTGCCAGGCTCCTGAAAGCACTCTTTGAAAAAATATACCTCTACCTGCCCAGCACAGAGTCCAGCATGCATCCAGGAACAATCTTTCAGCTAATCAACATCTTTATGTAAAACAAACTAAACCCCAAAAAATCACATGGTTCCTCATTTTCATTCCAAGTGTGGTTTCAGCTTCCAGCTGTTGGAGATTACAATGCATGTATATACCCTCTCAGTCAAACTATGTGGTGCAATTGGTAGAAATCAGTGTTGGGAGACGATGATGCCTCCTATCATCCCTCCTGGGAGGGAAAAGAAGAGATGGAAGGTGCATCAGCTGGCACTGGGAGATATGAATTACACTTCCTACACCAGCTTTGAGGAACATGGCCCTGAGTAGGTGTTGAAAATTAATCTTCCCCTATTGAAATGTGAAAGAGAGACAACAGTATGGTTGCCTCAAGGTGAAATTATTGAGAGTTTATGAAAAATACCACCAGAAGGTTTCCTTCTCAATTAAACCAGAATTATTCCACATCCAAAAAAAGGCTCTCCTCCCCACACATACCTTCTCCACTGCCAGGTGAACAACAGAGTTTTGCTTTGGGGAGGCAAAAGAAGTTGCACTGCTTTCCCTCACACTCTACTCCCCTGTGGAAGACTTTAAGCTTTGGATTTAGCAATGAAAATGCCAGAGAAGAGAGGTTAGATGAAATAGCTTTGGATGTTCAGCTCACAAAAACAGCATAACAAGCAAATTACTTCCTAGGATGCAATTTTTATAAGACATCAGCAAAATGGATGCAATGCAAAGAAATCTTCCTAAGAAAAGTACATCCCAAAGCATTCAAGCTTATGGGGCATAGGGGTTAAAAGCAATACTGACACTGGCTGTTACTGTGAAGATATCTGTAAAAGATATCAAGAAGAGATGCTATGAAGAATGAACACTTTTTGTCCAAAATCAGAGCAGAAGTGGCTACCGACTGAGATCTATTCATCTACTTAGGAGAAGCATGCTGGGATGGTCGGCCAACCACAAGCAGTCAGGACCCCAGAAGACACAGCTCCTCCATCAGCACAATGCCTCAGTATCAAAGCAATGGATTCATTTATTAGTAGCTCAGAAAGACATCATCACTTGCCAACTCACCATCTGAAAGGGCACAAGAAGCAGACAGGCAGGCAAGCAATCTTTCACTGTAGGTTTCTCTGTTCATTATTTGCTCTTTACACAAGTTCTCTACCTTGCACAGAATAAAAACTTAAGCCATAAAGTATTTAGGAAGATAAAGTTGACAATGAAAACTCTACTGGTAATGATTCAAGTAGCAGAGATACTGTAAGGCACCTTCCAAATGAGAGCCCTGCACTGTATATTGAGCTTATTCAAGCAGGGAAATTCAATTATTTCAGAAAAAACCCAAACTAGTGGTTAATTCTTAAAGCTAATTCCCACTGTTAACCCATCATTAGAGGCAAGCAAAGTCAAGTCATAAAAATAAGTTATGCTTCATTCCTATCAGAACTCACCACAAGAGCATTAAGGGCTTATATGTACACTGGGGTCAAGCCTGCAGGAGGACAGTCACCCAATTCACACGTTCAAATGCAGACTTTTAACAGCTAAAATTACCTAAGTCCTCTAAAAGAGCACTCTGAACACCTAAATAATCTATAACAAATACCCAGAGACTGGGGGGGCTCTCCCTTCAGCTGTCACCTCTCAGCTGCCCCATGGCCGTAGCTACTCCTCTGTAATAGTCTCAGGCAGTAAGAACTCGTTAGGAGAGAGGGAAAGCAATAGCAATCTGAGAAATGAGGCAGCAAATCCCCAAAGAAACTAATGTTCCCTTCACACCACCTGCCACACATTCACAGGAAGATTTTTTTTTCCTGCTTGGAATAGCCTTCACAAATGTCTTCTTTAATAGACAAACTAATTGCTCCCTACTGGAGGTGAGCATACAGCAATGCATTTGAACAAATCTACCAAATTTCACAAAACCCAAATACCTACAGCTCAGCTCCTTTCCTACTACCCTGCATTCTGCCCTCAATACCCAACAACTGCTCCCAGGTAAGTTGTTCAACATACACACTGTCCCCAGAATATCACCACGCCACAGGGCAAGTCAAGGTCCAGCCCAAAGTCAGGGCAGCGCAAACCACCCCAAAAGCTTGGGTTTGCCAACACTTCCTGTTGTGAAGATGAACCAGAGCATGTCAAGGCTCCTCCCTTCAAGTCCTGGCATGGGCTGTAAACAGGCTGCAAGCCATCAGCTCAAGCTTTGAAATCTTATCTGTGTGCATACCCAGTAGCAGATGGGGTTCCTAAGCTTGGGGGCCAAAAAACGGACATCTGCCACAAGCCAGGGAATACCAAAGGCAGAATCCTACTTCCTTTGCAATGTTCAGATGCCTTCCACACCTCAACTGTTGCAATACTGGAGCAGCTTGGAGGCTGGGCACGGCTTGCTAGATAAAACTCCTACACAAGGTGAAATGTTATCTCCACTTCACAGACTGGAAACTGAGACAAATATTTAGTGACTTGGGTCATGACTGTACAAATCAAAGCAAGGCAAGAACTAAACTTTCACATCTCCAGGCCAAGGTTATCACTTTTATCACTGGATCATCCTTTTTTTTTATGATCTTACCCTGTTCAAAGAGCACAAACTGCTTCAAAAAAAATATAATCTCATATGAACTGTGTGCTCCAGTATCAAAAGACCAACACAAAAGAGACAACGGACTCAGTCATTTCTGGTTTCACCCCTTTCATTAGGTATACTATCAAGTTTTACTGCACAAGCTAGTTATTAGGGTTTTTATACTCTTCACATTCCTATTTATAGCAAGTACCACTAAAAATCTGTATTGATTTTTATTTTTAAATCCTCGAGAAACATAAGTGGGATTGTCATTAAAGGAAAAATCCATGTTGAGTTCTTCATCTTCCTGATTTGCTGCCTTTTCAAGAACTTCTGTTTTAATGTGTGATTAAATCTCCCTGAAAATCATTCCTGTAATTAGTGTAATGAGGTGGGTCACTGCACTGGCAGGTCACTGCACTGAACTGTTTACAGTCCCGAAGATTTTTAGTGATGTTCAAATATCAAGCAACATCCTACTGTAGACTCACATGCTTTTAAATATTGAAGAACCTAGTCAGTGTCTCCTCTCTCTGAAATCAACACTCAGAACCTGCTTCACTTAAGTGGAAGCATATTCAGAAGGCAAGAATCTACCCATTTCTACCTGGTTTACATGAACAGTATATCTGCTTCAAGAGCCTGACAGTAACATTCAGCTAAGAAGTACATACATACAATGAACAGAAAGTTGGCATAATTTATGCTTGCACAGGGAAACATTCTATTATACATCCCATTAAAAATACACTAAGGCAACGGTAAAATTAGGAACCTATGGGATGTAGAGAGTCAGGAAGCACAATTATGAAACTGAAGCAGGTCTCTTCTCTTCGTAGACCTGTCCAGACTCCGAAACAGCAACACTCATCATCTGACTGTCCTTACACAACTATTCTGTTTTTTCGGTGATCAGGGCACTGCAATGGCCCATCCTCACATCTGCACTGCTTCACCAAGAAACCCACCACAGAGACAGGCACTGCCCATGACCTACATCACAGTCCAGAAAGCCTGCCTTGTTCAAAGCTTTCTGTGATTACTCTAAAGCAAGGAGAACATTTTCACAGGGTCTAGTGGGAACAGGATTGAGCACCTTGACACATAAATATCTGCTTCAGTATCATCCCATGGAGTAGGATACACGGCTGTATCACAGGGATATGGCATCTGACAAGATTCCAGATACACAACCTGCCTTACACACTACAAACTTCCAGTAATCCAGATCTGCACAGGTCTAACAAGAACAGCTTTCCAGCTATCTACCATTTTTCTTTATTCTAGAGGCTTTACATCTGAAGGCAGATGCCAAAAGCTCTCTATGTTGTCACTGAACACAGCCAATGTTTTATTTTAAAAATCACAGATGTCATATATGACAGAGACAAATAAAAATTAAAGGATATTTCCAGCCATTCTACATTTAGTGCTACTCAATGTTTGGATAACCCACAAGCCTTTAACCTCTATGGGTGCAACTGCATTGGTTGACATTAAAAAAATCTTTGATTGAATAATGAATTATCATGGGAAAAACTATATTTATTTCCAAAAAATTTCATTTTTTTCTTTATCACAGGCTGGCAATGTTAGGCTGTTGCTGACCTGTGCTAGAAAGGCTATTTTTTTCAGGCTGCAGAGTAGATTATTCTTCAGCCGTTTCAACTCGTGGCCTTTCAGATGATGCTGCCAACAGACATCCCAATTAGTGCTTGCTGCAATGTACCTTGCTTTCATAAGGAACCAGTGGGGGTCTGAAAGGGAGACTTATTTATTTATAGTTGTAAAACATGGTTTGAAAGAAATAGATTTGATTTCATGTGCACATTTTGGGTTTGCTTTACTTCATATTTAAAGCAAGCAATGGATTCCTACATCCTAATCTCACCACATGCAGCAGTAAGAAACAAAAACCAGGCCACTGGAACCAATGATGGTGTGCTGGCAGGGAGAGATCCAAGTCCACTGCTCAGTTAGAAGCTGGAGCCCTTCATCTTATACTGGGCTAATTGGTTGGGATTCTTAATAAAGAGTTCACAAAGTGGCTTAAAACCTTGGGTTTTAATGCATGGGAGGGAGGGGGGAAGGAGTGAAGGGTGTGAAAAGCTGTTTTTCAAAGACAAATTGATAAAACCACTCCCTGGGCAATTAAAAACCTGCACAGCTGAATAGCTGACTTTGGAAAGCACCAACTGCATAATTTACGGGGTTTGTTTTTAAAGGGAGTGAAAATATTTGAGGACAAGAAAGGAATTTCACAGACATTTCAACAACACATCAAAACTATGGTGCATTTTATAATTTCAAGATTTATTTCTGCCCTCCCTTCCACTGGGAAGAAGCAAGCAAAAGGTCTATTAGGCTGCCTTTTCTTTGCCTTCCCTCCTTATCCAGGGAGGAAAAACCATGATGGTTCCAATATCCTACTAAGGATATTGACAGTTTTTCTAACCTTAAGTCCTGCAATCAGCTTATGTGGCCTAGGAAGAGGACTGGGAAGACCACAGGTTTAACATGAACTTAAGCTCACATATAAGGAAAAGCATTGCAAGAAAAAGATGTTATAGTTTAATCCTTTAAAAAGCAAATGCACACTCACATTAATAGTACAGCCAAAGCACCTTTTTCTTCTCTTTTACCTCTGGCATCAGTACTGGACCACAAACTTTGCTCTGGCTGATGAGGTATGAGAGGGGGACAAAGCAACCCCAAGCAAACAGGGTTGACTGACTACAACCACCAATTAGCATCAGAGACTACTGAGATCTGTGCTTGCTGAAGGTACACAGGGAGGCTACAGCTTGTAGTGGTGCCAGGACATTATTCTGCATCAGGCTGCAAGAACAGGTACGTTTTAAAGTGTCAGGGATGTCACTTGTGTTAACAAAACATAATGAAAGTAACTCCCGTGCATGAAAATCAGACACTTTTGGAACCCATTCCTGAATTGACTTCCAATTCTGGACTTTAATCACCACTCAGTAGCATTTGAATTGACTTATCAGAGACTTGGTTGGGTAGAGAAAAATGCTAAGAAAAATGCAGAAAGGCAAGCATGTGGGGTTTTTATCCCTCTGACAAAACAGAGTCAGAAAGACGACAACACTCACTAATTTGGCAAATTTTTTGGACAGAATTATTTTAAAAATTGTGTTTGACTCAGCAAACAGTTTGATGGGGAGACTGAAAACACAAACAGGGCCCTTTTTTTGTGCTCAAGTGACTCGGGAGCATTTTAAGTCCCAGCGAGTCCCTGTGTCACTAAAGCATTTAACAACACTTGACTGGCTGCATAAACCACATTTAGAGACATTCAGAACCCAGCTGTCATCCTGGGCATCTAAATAAATTGATCAGCTGCAGGCACAGATATTCAAAAAGCACATACAGCTTTTACTCTCATTGCTAATAGATGCCTATCATGACCTGCATGGGTGCCTTTAGTTATGTTATTGTACAGAAATAGCTTTAGTTGGTGCAAAAAATTCTTTGTTACAGGCTTGGAAATAGGCCTACTAATGTAGCTCTGCTATCTCATGTTACCAAATATGATCAATCCAAGTAGAAACTCAAAATCCTTAGGGAGAGAGGGCCATTTCTTTGTTCTTTTGTATAGTGCAGGAGAAGTCAGTTTTCAGGTATAATACCACACTGAAAAAACACTTCAGATGTCTGCAAGACTCCAGTCTGGATACATCCAGGTTAGCACTAAGCTCACGACCAGCAATTATGAAATTTCATCAAAACGTTTAAGTAAGGAGCACGACCCTGCACACCCCTCACAGATGGCTGAGGAGGGAGAGCTCCTTCAGAGCCTGACTGGCTGGGTGACTTTTTACCTATGCTAAATATTCAGATTTATTGAACATCCTCTTAAGGGCTTTACAAAGGAGTTTCAGAAGGTTAAAAATCCTGGTTTGTGTCCCTACTGACCTGCAAAACCAAAGCAGGATGAAGTCATCCTGCCCGCCCACGCTCACCCACCTTATCTCAGGGCCAGCAGTAACAACCCCAAGCATCCCAGGTTCTGTTTAATGGTTGTGATACATTATTGCACAAAAGGTATGAGGTCTCTGATCCCAAAAGGTCAAAGTTGCATCCTGCAGACCTTCCTGATGTGTTCAAATCACATGTATCTGCTCTCGTGAACTTAGTTATGCCAGGCAGCACTTAAACAAAACACGCTGCGATGCCTTCGACTGGGCCAGTAAGTGCAACTGATTGTAAATAATTATAGTGTGGTCCTCAGGGATGATCATTAGCAGCCAAAGGCATGGAGACCCAACTGGCCACCTTCATCACAGTGCCTAATTGCGCAGTTCACAGGTATTTACCTGGTTCTGTTTGGTTCAGCTGTATCTTCAGCACTTGAGGGGCAAGGTGCAGATAAAAAGTGGCCAATTCCCCACACGCCTTTTCACACTATACTCTATTAATGCACTGGCCATCTGCATATGCAACTAAAGCATCACTGAAATAACTCTCCTCTAGTGAAACAGCTTCCCAAGAACACAAGACTCTGTGTGTGTGTGTGCTGGTTTGGGCTGGGATAGAGTTCATTTTCCCCACAGTACCTGGTATGGAGCCATGATTTGGACTTGTTCTGCAAACAGTGTTGGTAATTCAGGGATGTTTTAGCTATTGCTGAGTAGTGCTTATACAGTCCAGACTTCTTCTGCTCCACACCCCACCCCACCAGTGAGGAAGCAGGGGGATGCACAAGGAGTTGGAGGGGACACAGCCAGGACAGCCGACCCCAACTGCCCACAGGGATATCCCAGACCATATGCTGTCATGCTCAGCACACAGAGCTGGGGGAAGAAGAAGGGAGGGAGTGATGGCATTTCTCTTCACAAGTCACCATTATGTGTGATGGAGCTCTGCTTTCCTGGAAATGGTCACAAACCTGCTGGTCAATGCAAAGTAGTGAACGAATTCCTTGCTTTGTTTTGCCTGTGCATGGCTTTTACTTATTCTTTATCTCAGTCCATGGGTTTTGTTTTGCCTTTATTTTTTCAATTCTCTCCCCCATCCCACCACAAGGCAGTGAATGAGTGGTTGTGTGGGGCTGAGTTGCAGCCGGGGCTAAACCCCAACAATCTGCTAGAAAAACTCCCAGTCACATGTATGCTGCACGGTGACAGGGTTTTAAGTACTCACTAATTCCAAGCCAGTATTGAAATCCCCTCGCTTATTCTTAGTTACACAGAAGTATAGCCTGTGTTATGAGTCTGTTTTGCACATCTCTTTCCACATTTTTTTTTTATTAATACGTAATTTTAAGGAAAAAACTCTCTCATCCTGAGCTATCAAGGTTAAAACAAGTAAGATATTTGCTGGTCTGCTTCTTCTACCGGAGTAATTTATCTCCTAATATTCATAAGGTGACTCCATTAACACATTTACGAAGCGCTAAGAGAAGAGCTTTTAATCATGGAGATAACTGTTTATGATAGTTGTCTGTCATTAATTAGTTTACAAGCCTTACACACACTGTTGAGGATGCCCAGAGAAGACTCTTACAAACACAGATCTTTTACACATGTACAAGCTGTATTTTGCATATACCTGAATGTAAATAAAATGCCCCAAACATTCATGCTACATTTAAAACTGAGTTGTTCTGTCAAGGAATATTCTTTATCCCAGCTGGAAAATGTTACCAGAAGACTGCAAAAGCACAATTTAGGCATTTGATTTACTTTTAAAACAGTATTTGCCAAAGTACTGCTGTACCTTGGTACAGAATGCCACCTAGTACAAAACATACCTAGCTGGAAGTGTCTCTCCTTCAAAATAGGTCATGTAATATCGTTATTCCTAAAACTGTATTATTTGTGCTCTACAAAATATTTTAAAAACCCTAAAAACTGAACAGAACCCTGTTAAGGTTTATAACTAACTTGAACTTACTATAAAATCCAATTGTAATTGTATATATTAACTTATTTCTCATCTGGCTTCCTAAAGGAATAAGGTTTACAGGGCCAACTGTATTTATTCCCCTTCTTCCTCCTCCCAAATACATGACTGGATTCCTTTGCCCATTTACTAACTCAAAAAAAGGCAAAGCTTTTAAATACTACTAAATCTCTGTAAACATATAGAGATTTGGGGCTGGAGAGAGGGGACACATCCCACACCACTGTGCAGAGAGAGGGGAAGGAGGGAAATTTAGGAATTACATTTCTGTTTGGCAGCAGTTGTTCAGCCAAACCAGTAAGCGTACAGCTCCCGAGGAGCAGCAATCCACGCTGTCACCTGCACACCAGGGTGCATGGAAATCTAGGGAAGGAAGGATTTGGGTAATGAAGGATAACTCCTGAGCAAACCAGGCTCCATCAGTTCTGCTACTTGTTTTTCAGACCAGGCGTTAATCTCCGGTCCCACTTTCATTAGTACAAACAATCCAGTGAACACAGTGACAAAACAGCGGTCACCTGCTTCAGAGGATCAAATTCTCAGACATTTCATTGGGCAAAGGAAACTCATTATAGTATGTTTTTCAAATGAGTCTTATGAGCAGACCTTCAAAAAAGGCATTTTGGAGCTAACTCCTGCTGGCTTAAAGGGAAACAGGATTTCAGCCTCCGTGCCAAGACCCTCAGCTGTGAGCACACAGGCTGCCCCCAGAGTCCTAACCTTTAAATCCGTGCCCTTGAAAATGAACATCTCACCCCAGTGCCACTGCCAGCACAGTGCCACTGCTCTTACAGCAGAAAGAAGAGGCAGAGGCTGTGTATCACCCAGGATAGCAGATTCAACCTGAACTGTCCATTGCAGACACAATCAGTTGGTAGAACCAGCTATGTAGCTGAAACAAGTTACATCCACAGCAAACAAAGAGGTTAATGAACTCTTTCCCCCAGCAGCATTCAGGACAATGTGGCTGGAACAGCCTTCTGAAAGCAACCCACTGCATTTTATTGGTCAAGCTAAAACCTCAAGTAATGAAAAAGCTCAGCCCAGTGCATTTTTGACAGAACAGTTAGTAGTATCACCACCAGATCTGCATTAGTTTTAAAAAGACCTGGGGACTTTCTGAACTTACATCTAGTTTTGGCATTGTTCAGCACAATATACAATGACTATCATCGCTTACATTGCCAGAGAAACTGCAGCAGAGGAGTGAAAATGCTCAAAACAACACAGTAGCAGCCAAGAACAAGAACTGAGAAGCTCATGGTACTCGAGTTGAGTTGTTCTATCAACCAGAGTTGTAGCAAACAGTACTGAAGAGAAGCTGAAAATGGGAAATCATGCTGTAAAGTGATTAGTCCTCTAACTATTTAAGCATCATTACACTCTTCAATTATGTTCTGACTCAGCCTACAAAGTGTCCCTCTCCCAGCAGCACATTTCCATCCTAAATATGAAGTCAGCAACTTCACAAACATTTCATGCCTTGTGTATTTAACAATCATCACAAACAAGAAAAGCCTGGACTCTGAGTTAAAGGTTCTGTGGAACCTCCAAGGAAAATCATCACTGATTTTGTTAGCAAGCATTTGGCTGCAAGTACAGAATAGAAAACAAACTCACATGGTGCATGGAACATCACTAGCACAGATGAATGATCTTTTATAAACTTGTCGAAGTCCTCATCAGTCAGGTGATAAACTACATTTTCTTCGTCTGCCCAGGGAGTCTCTGGAGGTTGTGGCTGAGGTGCCTGTGGGCTACAAGACAAACAGAGCTTAAGAGCAGCTTTCTGGTACTAAGCAGTCATTTTGGCAGGTCAGACTGTAAGGAAACACTTTGTGCAGATGTTCATACAAGTGAGAAACACCAACCCTACTGAACAGCTTCCATAATTGTACCCACCCAGAAATCACAAGCACTAAAATGCAGATAAAACTGGAGGAGGAATAAAAAAACCCACAAGAAGCTCATGAGACAGATCAGCAATGGAAGGGGATGGAGACAGGAGATAACCAGACTGCTTAGTTATTACGTTATAGAAATCAGATGCATTTTCTATCACTCTTTCACCCTTCTCAGCAGGATGCTCCTTTTCTCACAGCATTCACACTTTGTAGTTCACAGGAGTCGATGCACATGAAAGAAAAGAGTAGCGAGCAGAAACAGCCAATTTAGCCCGTCACCTTGGATACTGACAGCATGACTAGGGCTGACTGAGAAGGAAGGAGATGCAGTGCTGGGACCATGAGCCAGCTACACACACCACTTCCCCAGGAATGTGTGGTTTTACCCTGAGCAGCTCTTGTGGCCCAGGGAAGCATCACTCTGTCCTCCCTCTCAGTGGGCTGGTAGGCCTAACTCGGCAAACCTACTCAACTGCATGCTTAACCTAAAAGGTGTTATGTTCTACCAACTTCAGTATGATTGCACAAGAGCTTAACCGTTTTTGATGGATCAGAGCCACAGAGACTACTCAAAGACACAGTGGCAAGTCTGGAAACTGAACCTACGCTCCTCTGGACCAGTTCAGTGCTCACCATCCCACTGAACAATTGGTTTTGGCTTTTATTAATGTACATTAAAAAGATAATTCGGCAGCTGTGAACTAAACTATGCTAATTGACATTTTATTTAATAAAGCAATGTTCACAGAAAGGATACCCAAATGCACCAACACTGGGAGCCAGACTTTGAAGCTGTTTTATCGTTGCCAGTTGTAGTAATGAGTTCCAAATACCCCCCAAATTCCCCAAATTCTTTGGCAAAGTACAGGTCTGGATTTGACCCCACCTCCAATGAAAGCAGATTTACTACTTTTGATTAAAATGTATTATTGTGTTATCTGCCTGGAACAAGGAATGGCAAACAGATGATAACTCATCCTGCCTTGCTCATTTCTAGGCTGAAAGCCTAGTTCGATAAAAAAAGCAGTGGAGAGATACACAGATTCAGATAGCAAATTCTGTGGTGTAAGCAATGGGTATGATCCAAGAATACCAAGCAATCCATACAAAACTGTGATGCACACCTCTGCTGCTGCTTATACGATAAACATAGTGAGAAGTAAACATCAAAGCAAAGACTGGAGCTGCACCTGACCAAGCAGAGGAGAGAGACAAAAGAGGCGGGTCCCCATTTGCAGGAGTTTACTCTCTAAAAGCTTAGCAGATAGTCAGTTTGCTTGTTGCCAAGCCTGTAAGAGACCAATAATCTCCAGGTAACCTGGGAGAGCGAAGGCTTTCCAGAAAAAAACACGACACTTAACAGATTTGGAAGGTGGGTTGAGTAGGCAGAGCATGATGAACATGGACACAGCATCTACAAAGCACTGGGAGAACATGGTGTTTAGCACGGCCTGGCATGACCTATTTCACTCAGGAACTGGAAAAGCAGGGCACAGGATGTTTATTCAAATGGCCCAATTTAAAATGCTGTGCATGCTAATAAGCCTACACAGGAGTGGTTAAGAAACACCTCAAGCCCTGGAGGAAGCAACAAGCAAAATCTAAAATGTCATTTAAAGCTGACACAAGGCACATCCAACACCTGATTAGGATGACAGAAGTCTGGAAGAATTATCAAAAGCTAATTCAATTAAAAGCACAGAACAAGTCCTTGATTTAATGGAGCAGCTGATGCTAAGGAAGGGTCTGAGAGGAATCTATGAAAACAGCAAGACAAACTAAGCAGCTCTTGAAGGCAGTAAGAAGTTGTCTGTCTTGCCTCCCATTCAGGTTGATACAGCTGTGTATCAGATTTAACAAAAAGAACAGTGGTATATGCAAGATAGCATCTCTAGTGTTATTGTGTGCTAAGGTTGTACCATGGTTTGTCTCTAACATCTCATGAAAACATCTGAAACTACGTGACACAGTAGCCAGTGCCTATTAGAAAGATGAGAGAGGTTAAGTGTCTGTAAGACTGATGCATTAGCACACTTCAGCATAAGAAAGAAGCACCTTCAATAAGTGGTTAAAAAAAAAAAAAAAAAAAAAAAGGTGTTGGAGCCCCTCAAACTATCAGTTCTTGTCCTGAGAGGAAAAAGCAAGGACAACATTCTTTCACTAATTTAAATAATTCTAACCTTCACAAAGTTATATCATGTCCTCCCCAAAAATCAGCATAAGATCAAGTACTTTCAGCACTTTGCCAGTAACATTTACAGAGAAAAAAAAAAACAAACCAAGAAGGGGGAGAGGGAAAAGAGATGCTTTTCTGCAGCGTACCCAGTGTCCACAATAAACAGGCCATTTCATATGGCTCAGTGTCTGCTGGATTTGCTTTGGAGAATCCGTGACGACAGCACACGCATGCAAAGTACAAAAATGCACTGACTGTCCTCGCCATGGCCCTGCCTTGCCCCTGCTCCACAGAGCAATATCTTGAATCAGCGCGACCTCCTGATATGATTTGAATGTTATACCATTCTGAAACACAGCCTATACACCCTGTAGCTCTCTAACGACACTCCTTGGCTTTCCTGAAGCCCTTGCCATACCGTTTGACTATTTGCACTGCAGCTTCCTCAGAGTAATATAATATTATGTACGTAGCAGATTTACCCCTTATATGTTTTTTTAACTGCAGCATCAATTACTGGCAAAATTATGTAAATACACATAATTTCTCAATGTGGTTTCCTTAAAAGTTGTACTTATTATACAAAACAGGGGCACAAGGCTACTGCTCAGATCATCTTTTGGGAAACTAATAAGCATGCACTAAGTGAGGACAAACAGCTGTCTTTAGCTCTGGACTGCTGAAATATCAGCCAAAGCCCACAGTGGCTTGTTAGCAGAGATTATCATTGGAAAGAGCTTGCAGCTGTTCTGCTTTGCCTCCAGTAGCTGTGTTCACTTGCTGTCACAGCACTGATATAAAGACACTGCACATTACCGGGATTATCTGGATATTATGTGGGCAGACAGGGGAAAAAAACACCCCCAACATCTTATGTTTCACATATGGTAGCCAAGAGATAACCACATCCTTGCAGAACCGAGAAGCATAACAAAGTGCAGGTGATGAAGCCATATCCTTACTCCCAGGGCTGATCAGCTCCTTAGTGCTGCTGGAGTTGCCATCTTGATCTCTCACATCTGAAGATTTAATCGACTACATGAGGCTTAAAGACTGACTAAATTCCTCCTCTTTGATCCTCTGGGCAGTACTCATGCCTCCTGATGCTAACAGGAATGATGCTGTCACTTCATTTGTGGGTTCCAAATCCTGAAGCACTCAGTCTGCTGCTGCTGAAGACCCTGGGCTACCTGCAGCCATATGGACATTCCCATCACAGCCCCACTGGTACAGTAAGATACATCTATTCTGAGCCAGTTTTCCTAAGCTGTATTATTACAATAGTTTGCAACAGTCTGTTCCTTCCCATGAGTTCGTTTCCTTTTATTAGCTTCATTTCAGTATTGTTTCTGTGAGTGCAGCAAACAAGGGAGGGTTGCAAAGATGATGTCATGCCCAGGGCTCACTGCTAACGGGATTTTTCCATCGCCAGACTATCTCAGCTCTCTCAGCTGCTCTGTCAGCTTCACTGACAATGTGGTGATTTGCACCAGTTGAAGAGCAGCTGTACACACACTTGCACACTCTTCCTATGTCTCTGTCTCTCAGCATCTAGTCCCACAGGCTCATTCAGCCCCCCAAATGTTTATGACTGCAAATAGTGCCCTCTAGATAGAACAAGATGCTTCCAATACTTCACCCCATGACAGGAAACAAAGATGTAAAAATGACTACCTGTCTGAGGTGCCTTGATCTCCAGTCTGTCTCTGCAAGACACTTTAAAGGCTTCAGCTAAAGGCTGAAGAACCAACGAGAGCTGTGCACTTGGTATATACATTTTTAATAAAACAACAGAAGTCAAATGTTTTGCAAGGTATTAGGTTCAGGCATACAAGATCACTGATATTTTTAACGAAGCTGAGATCTGTGTATCTGCATTTATTTTGCTCCACCATCAGTCTCCTGCTACAGACAAGATGCAATTGTGAAATGCAAGGCATGCATGCTAAAAACCAAACATGAGGCAATCTCTCTGTATGAGTTTAGCTGATCTCAGAGGGGTAGTTTTGTTTGCTCTTCTGAGCAGAGGGAACGAGGGAGAGATGTCTGTTCCTAAACCATTACATTCTGTAAATAATGAAGAGTACATAAAAGGTGGAGTGCATGAAGTTCAATGCCTTACTTTTTCAGCCACTCTGCTATATCTGCTGCGGTAGCACCAAAGTTCTCGAAGTTGAACAGGAACTTTCCTTTCCTGTTAA